>NC_031769.1:12702195-13014635 GCF_001522545.3 Parus major | reverse complement strand
GGGCAGCCGGCCGGCTCCGCGGGGCGCCGGCAGCGCGGACGGGGCGGGGGAACCGGAGGGCCCCGCGCACGGTCGGAGCGAGTGTCCCGATCGAGCCCGAGGGGGTGTGGCTGCTCCCGCCTCGCTCTGCCCCGCCGGGTCCCGGGGATGAGGAGCCGGGGTCGCACCGGCACAAGGAGCCCCGCGAAATGCTGTTCCCTCGGCCCCGGCTCGTGCACTGTGGGGAACGGGCACCGCTGCTGCTCCTGCCCGAGCGCTGCCTGCTGTCGCCCTGCCTCAGGTACGCGGGTCCCGGGAAAGCAAGGCATGGCACCGCAGAGAAGGCACCTGGCAGGACACCGCGGCGGTCTCTGCTCCTCCGGTGTCCGGGGACACAGCCGCCGCGCACGGCTGAAATCAGATGGTCTTCCTGGTCTGTCGGGTATCTCTTAACGCAACCGGACCAACACTGTGCAGAAACTGGTGCATCATCAGTGACACCAGCTTCAAAGGAGCCGCTGAGCAATCTCCTCCGCAAAGACGCCAGAAGTCATAGGGGTTTATAGATACCGTTCACTTTTTTCCACGGATTTCATTGAGGACAATGGAATTGCAGAGTTAATTGGTCATTCAGTGTGGCCTGGCAATATATATCTTTTGTGTAGAAATGGTAGAACAATTTAACTAGAGTAAAAGCAGAGTTTGGAGGACAGGAAGGCAGTGAAAAAAGCTTTCTTCTTTTTTTTTTGGTTTTTGGTTTGTTTGGTTGTTGTTTTTTTTTTCCTGAACTTATACACAGCCCTAAAGATGTGAAATTCAAGTAAGCTTTGTAGCACATAATATCAACATCCTTCTATAACACCGGACAACTCAGCACGTGTCCTCTGGTGCTCCCTGCTCAGCAGCTGTCCCAGCTGGCAGTCTGCTCTTGTTCCCTTAGCAATAGTATTAGTAACTTTAAGAACTTCAAACCTGATACAAATGGCAAAGCTGTCTGCGGTTTAGTAGGTACAGACCTAAGGAGTAGAATTAATGATGTTTTTAAAACATCAAAGGTAAAATTATTGCCCAGTTAAGTCAAGGTGAGTATGGCATCCCTAACCCTTTGCATTATACTTAGGAGTTTCCAGTACAGAAATGGAGGAGTCAGTTTATATTAATTTGGTTCCAATTTCTCTGGAATCCATAGAACCTTCTATATTAATTGCAGTTTTGGAAAGCTTTGGGACATTCACAAAATCAAAGAATCCATTTGCTGACCTACAGATAATTTTTAGCTTAGATGCCAGTTTTACTACCATGAGTCATCTGAGTTATCTGGATTAATATATCTGAATTATATATGATAAATAGTCTGTCTTTTAAGGCAAGGAACAAGCACACCTGGCATGTTATGTTTTGTCATATCCCCAATGTTCACTTGTGTGGAATAAAAGCGGCATGCGGGAGTTCAGGAAGGCAGAAATGAAATAAAACTGGTGTAAACAGTTTACAGCTCATGACTGAGACAACCGAGTACACTCTGCAGTTTTATGGCCATAGCTCATCAAGTTTATTATTGGAAAAAGATGAAAATGTACTCTAACCTGCTGCTTCTGTATTTTCTAGGTGATCATAAGAGCTGCTGGGAAAGGATGAAAGAGCCATAAATCCTTGGTTTAATATACATCACCTAAGAAAATTGCAGAAAGGATGGTGAAAATGTGAAGTCAAAAGAGGCTCTTCCCAGACTGTTTTTAACAAAAATTTTACAATGGCATAGACTTTGTAATGTTCCACATTATATTTCAGTTGTTATTTGCATTTATCTGCTGAAACATCATGTTGCATGTTAGAAGCTTTACCACACTGCTATAAAACTTGATATTGCTTTATTTATAAAGCTTAATATTGTTGCTGGTCGACAGTAACAATTCCACTGTTCAAACACAGCTACAGGTTTTTTATGTTTTTCTGTGATTTAATTCCTGCTCTTACTGTCTTTAACAAGTTTTTTGGCAGTTTTCCCAGCTGTTCTAACAGTCTCCTGGAAAAAAACTCCAACAGTTTAGAAAGAAATATTGATAGTTTTTCCGTTAAATGTGTGACACAGGAAAATTCTGTAATGAAGTACAGAAAAACAAGTCTATCCTGGGATCTTATTTAAGGCCAAAACTTAAAGACTTGAACATGGATAGTGATGGACTTAACAGGAATGAGAACCTCCAAGATTTGAGTTTCTTCCCCACTAGATACACAAGTTATACATACATCATTCTGGAAACATTTTAAGTAAAATTTACCACATATACTGTTTGTTTTGTTCTTCCTTGAAAGGAAGAATGAACTTTAAAAAACAAATGTAACAAGGCTGTGAAATTGTATGCGGTCTAATTATGTAAGATAAATGAAGTATAAAACATTATTATAAGAGATTATGAGAAAAGGATTATACTAATCAGGAGAAGAATTGGCAAGAGTTTCTGGTTTACAAAAATACAACTCCTATCCACACTACGATATGGGTGGCACATATTTAGCTCTGGATGTTGAGCTTTCCTGAGCTAACATACCACAGAACCTGTCAATTCATTTATTAATGGTACATTGCTGGAGAATTTCCATGAAGACATCATCTGTCTTGTGGGAAGAAGTAGGTGATGGAGCATGGGATGGAGGGAATCAGAGCTTGCAACTACTAATGATCACTAGTCAGGTTCTGTTCAAAACAGCCAGCCAGTTGAAAGCCCCTGCATAGACACTGCAAACATGCAAGGAGTGAGAATCTTGCAATTAAATGCAGATTATCAAAAACCTTTTTTATGTGAATGTTAAAATAGTCAGACACTGGAATGATGCTGATTTCCAGAGCTATTTCACAGTTTATCCCACCTGTATAATCTACCTCAAAGAATTTTTATGGAAGAGTTCTGGATGTGCTCAGGTTGAGTAGTCTGCTCATGGCGTACAGATATTCCCTGGTTTCATGAGAAAGCACCAATTCCATGTACAGTATCTTTTAAGTTTACTCTATTTTAAATATAGATATTTCCTTAAGCCAAGTAAAGTTCATTCAGTTCTGTAGTAAGACCAGTGTCAAACTGAAGAGCAAGAGTATTCCTTGAAGAATTACGTTTTTTTTAAAAAAGTGCCATTTGTGAAAATGCCTTAGGGATACACCAAACAGTACTAGGTTTTAATGATTTCAGATAGCTACCTGCTGTAACCCTTCTGCTGAGTTATTAGGTAAACCCTTAACTTCTTTTTCAAAAATCTGAATTTAAAGTTTTGAATTGTTTACATTTTACTCTGAGGCAGAAATCTAATCAAAGTAAACATGTCTGTGACTGAGTTCTTTCCATGGATAACCTTTTAGCTGTAGGAGTGGGTTGACTTCTCAGGTGTTATATTTTGTGACTTTTTTTCCTGCCATACTGCTGGTTCTTCCACAAAGGAGGTAAGGGAGTGTTTCCCATCATTTTCTTTTATGAATGAGAAAATCATTAAAGCTTATTAAGTTATTGTGGCTACCTTTGGTCTGAAAGAAAAAAAAAAGGAAAAAAAAAAAGGAAAAGAAACTGAATAAAAACTTATTTTCTACAACTTCTCAAAAGGGTCTGGGATCTGGGGACTGAAAAGCCCTCACATCAGTAAAAGGTAGTTACAGAATCACACATATATTAATGTTAGACTTAGGGGATGCAGACACACAAATTTGGGAAGACAAGAACTTTCTTTGTGGTATAATAGAAGAAGGAAGTTGTAGCAAAGAACAGTGTATGATTTTCAAGAAAAACCACAAGCCTGTTACCCTTTCCAAGGACTCCAACTTTTGCTCAAGCAACTTCGGGTAGTGGGAAGGTGTTTTGGGCTAAAGAATAAGTTCACTACTTTTTTCTGTATCTATACTGGTCTTTTGCTGTTTATAAAAGAATTATGTTCAAGGATTTTGAACAGTTTTCTTGATAATGCTCTGGTGGTTTTCAGCCATCATGGAACTGTTTAGTTGGAATTGCTTTCTCTAACTTATATCAACTAATGGCATATTGAGCTGAGATCTGGGAAGCCCTGAACTAAAATATATTGAGATACTTCTTGATGTGGGCCCTTAAAGGCAATACACAGGTAAGGACTCAGAATCATTAGAGGTCCAAAAAGTGAAAAACATAACCTGTATGAAAAGAGTGAAGTTACTGGGGGTGTCCAGAGCACACAAGCGGCATTGCTAGGAGATACCAAAATAGTCTTTGTGTGTGCTAGAGCTATGGAATGTCTTAAGGAAAACATTCACACCAGTTGCTGTAGCCTGCTCTCATACCACATACTGTATTTGTGCTATGGGTTGAACAGAATTATACTCACATAATAATACAGGTTGGGTTCTGAATGTCCCTGTACTGTAGAGCACATATCAAGTCACACCTTGGAGCTGGCCAGCTCCTTTTATTTGCCCTTAGGGCTATGGAGAGTTTGTAGATCTGTACTTGCCATGAGAGATGGCCACCACAGGGATTGCACTGGGAGGAGAATGATCTGTCACCTTCTGTCATGCCACTGAGCTGTTTTGCAGCCACTGAGGCTGTCCTGCAGACTCCAGCCACCTAGGGTTTTCTTTGGGGATGTGAGGCTAGTTATACAGAAAGTCCATCATCAGTCATAGTTTCATTAAGCTTTACAGAGGAAAGGAAAAGGGAGAACGGGAACACTGAATGTCAGCAGCTGAGACCAGAAAATCCCTGCATAATTTCACAGGACAAAGAAAAGGCACTTAAACAGATTCGCAATTTTATCCCTGACCAATTTCAAAGGGCTGCTCCAGGCATTCAGTGATCAAAGCTTCCCAACAACTAAAAAATTAAAAACTAAACACGATATTTTCCACCATGGAAAATACTAGATAATCTAAGAAGAGAGGTCATTGCTGCTTAGCCCTATAATATTTAACACAAACATATAAGCATATCATTAGTAAAATTAAACTTGCAGCAACTTTTCAATTACCAGCCACTATTAAAAACTGTAAAAATAAAACTGTTAAAAACAACAGAATTTGAGAGATTTAAAAGCAGCATCAGAAATCTAGGTATTTAATATACAGAGGACCGAACTAAAGGGTACTTGTAGAATACATGTTTTTAAGACTCTAGGATGTCCATTTCAGTTTTGTCCTAAAATTTTTAGAAGCCTGGTATTTCCTTGAAAATGTCAGAGGTTACTTCACTTTTAAGCCTCGCCTATAAAAGCTACTTGGAGACATTTTGTTTCTGATATGAATTTATTGGATGGTTTCCTTCTCCTTTTTTCATTCTGCCTGTCCAGAAGTTTGCTCTTTGCTTTTCTTCCAACCTTTCAGTTATTGATGAAGTTCCTGGCACAGATTTCCAAGCTCTGAAACATGAAATACAGAATTCCAGTGACTAAAAAAGGCTTGTGGAGTCTTTTCACTGACTTCTGTGGGCTTTGAATCAAGCCCTCGGGCCTTATCTACTCTACCCAAATAACGAATAAACAATATCAACACAGAGCTACAGTACTGGGCTCATTTGTCAAGTACTTGCTAGAGCTGGAAAAAATTCAGATACTGCCAGAGGAACCCATTTGCTGAAGAGAAGCTATGCCAAATTATTTGCCACTATCAGGTTTTATCTATTGATGAGCATTCTTGAAAAAATACTTTCCTGTGACATGAAGAGGAACACCCATGGGATATGTTAGTCAAAAGGCCTATCGAAACATGATAGAACATATATTCCACCACATAAACTATTCATGTGGTTTATAAACATATTAAGAATAGATTTCTCAGCTGGTGTTCCTCTTTAGGGATCTCTGTTCAATTTCGTACCCTGTTCTCATCCTCATGGGACTGAAAGTGAACGGGACAGTATCACAGCTTTCAAAAGCATGTTATCTTGATGTTCACAGGAAAACACTGATAAAGCTTGAAGGTAAATATATCCTTTGCTCAGCTTCTCCCTGTGTTGATGGTAACAGAGAGGACTGCATGGGCTAAGGATATTACAGCAGAGACCTTCCAATTGCACAGGAATTTAGAGGGATAAAAATACAGACATGTACTTGGAATACATTCATCTCTGTTACCCATGGAGTTAAATACACTCCTGGTGCAAACACATGCTATCACTCCTGCATAAATATTTGCTCCAGAGCAAAGTCCCATAGCACCTGCAGAAAGCCTTTTCTAGGGCACAGGCCAGCAGGCAGGTGTCAAAGCATGAAGGACCAGCAGGGAATGAGTTACACATTTCCTCGCAGGGAGTGTGAGCAGTGTGAAGGTAACACATGGTTACCTTCACTGCTGCTGCAGAACTACTCACTGAAAACTTCCAAAAATTTCCAAATACATGCTATGACCAGAGTCAAGTGCTTGAGAGAGGAATGGGGCAAAAGCAGACAGCTGAAATTTGAACACTGCTTTTAAGATCTTGACTTAGAGGAGAAAAAATAAGAAAAAGTAATCAGAAAGAGGTGTCAAGTGACCTGTTTCACTCTTTGATTTCTCTTATTTTCCCTTCATTAACCTCAAAATCTCCTTTCTTCCCCTCCTCTTCCTCTATTTTATTCTCTTTTCCATACTCAGTCCCACTTCTCTTTCCATCTCACATCCTTTTATTGTCTTCTCTCCTTGTCTTGCTTAAAAGTATTTGCAGCTGCTGAGATCAGTAAAAAGGAAGACTCACATGAAATAGGAGAATCCCCAAGAGCTAAAATACATGACAGATTGTGACATGCCAGCAGTAATCTATTTTATTCAAGACTGAAAAGATGACAGTAAATGAGTAGGTTTTCCAAAATTCAGTACAATATTACACAGCATAAGTTTTAATTCCTCACAGAAGAAGCTCAAAAGCTTAAATTGATCTGCATAGATTCAAAATCTGTAATCAAAGCCAAGCTGTCTTCTCCCATACAAAGTCAACTAACTAGCTCTGACAGAGGTAGGATATCAGGCCCATCAAGGTGAAACAGGTGAGAAGAGCTGAAAGCAAGGACAACAAAAAGCTTGATAAGAATCTTTTGGGTTTAATCTGTTGTTGACTACGGTAACACATGGACTAGAGCACGCTGCAGGAGTGTCTTGAAGAGCAGCAATAGAGTAGCTTGAGAGCCACTGCTCAGTGCCAAAAAGAAGTCTTCTCTCAGGTCTGATCTTGTTTCACTGGGCAAAAGGGCCCTTCAGCAACTGACATTCCAGGGCTCAAGAAAACACTTAGGATTGTCTTTAAAAACCAAGATTTCCCACACATTATAATTACAGAATGGTCTTCAGGACCACACCTGAGCACAGGTCCTGCTACCGTCAGCAGGGGCTGTGTGCTCGGATTTGAGAGAAGAATTTACAGCCGATTAATTCATACATCCAAACCAAAACAGATAGATCAGATGGACAAGATTAGCTCTACCAATCTTCCTGTAGCTGGAATTAGCAACTCAGGAGCCTTCTAATTTGCCAGAAGTTCACATTGTGGCTCCACACTAATCCAGCTGACGCTGCACGTCCGTCTATCATGTCATCTGTTCTAGGATTTCAGTTTATTCTAGGTTTAAAAACTCTTCCTTCATATGGAATATAAGTGTGAAATATACATATCTCAATAAGTTATCTAAAGTTTATTTTCTCTTTTGGAAAAAAAAAATATTACAAATAAATTACTAATAAATTATGTCTCAGATTGATGAGTTGAAATACAGAGAATCACTAGTACAGGATACCGCTTCATACAAAAAGTCAGTGCAAATAAAACACTGATACTAGTACACAAGTGCATTATATCCAAAGAGCTGTAATTGCTCTCAAGGACTCAAAAATTGTCTTTCTCACACCACAGAAATTACAACTTCACCTGTTTCCAGCACAAATCCAAAACATAGCCCCATACCAGCTACTATGAAGCAAACTAACTCCACCCCAGCCAAAACCAGCACATAGGGAATCCAACAGAGTTTAATTATGGATAGGCAGTTTGTTGCAAAAATTCAATCATTTGAATCTGCTGGGGTGAAACAACTATTTTCTATCAGAGAGAGCAATTTCCTCTTAAGCTGTTAAACTGGTAACATGGTAGGCTATTTGTTTGACATGGGGTTCTGCAAATGTGTTTTCTTTCTCGCAAGATTTATCAATACACTGCTTAAGTTTTTTTAACCTTTTTCCTGCAAAATCCAATACTTATCCAGCTCACAGCTTGAAATAAGAATGCTGCTTCCTCTATACTCTTCCACCTGAAGTAGATTTCAAAGTCTAAAGCTACCAAGCAGGGAGCTGGAGAGAATTAATGTTTTTCAGTTCTTGCTGTTGCAAAGTGCAGCAGCAATGGACGCAGGTACCTTAAAGCTGGAGAGTTTATCCTGCCTGGGGATTTCTCCCCCTCTCTCTTGCAGGTCACTGCCTTCACAGGCAGATGACACACTCTGAATCACAGCAGTGTCACTCACGCTGTCTAAAGGTGCCTGAACAGCCAGTGCACAGTAAAATCCCAGCTACTAAACTGGAGTAGCTCAAGAGCTGCTTTTTGTGTTGCTGACTTGTCCTTGTCCATGGCAGGAGGCAGAGCAGTCACTAGTTGCAGCTTTGGGCTGCCTGTTCCGTGAGGGTGCCCTTTCTGTCAGGGTGTCTGGTTTGTCTTCCAAGATTAATAGCTCTGATATTTTGTCCTGCTTCTTTCAGCACCGTGGGGAGCCATTAGAGACAGGCACTCTGACCCGGCCAGAGCCTTTCACACCCCTCGAATAGCATGGTTCAGGCAAAAGAGAAGGTGTTAGCAATGCTTGAGGGTCTATCCAATATCCATTTGAGTCTATCCATCCAAATTTTCTGAAACACTAAATATTAACCACTTACTATCTGCAGATCTCAACCTGGTTTAGATCTAGTCGGAATTTTTAGCATATTTAGTGTATACTTGACTTCTGCTTCCACCTGTTCTCTTAAGTTTGCTTCATTTTTTCCCCATTACAAGCAATGTATGTGAATATTTCTTTTTTTCCTATTAACAATGTTGTATAAATGTCTTATGTTTTTTTACAGTGTATTAATTCCAGAAATGAATATGTCTCAGCATATTTTCATATACTTGGATCTCTCTCTGTGCTTGAACCACCTAGGTTGTATCAAAAAATTGAAAAAGTGTATTATACAAATTTACCTTATAATTTGATGGTTTTTAGCTCAGTCCTGTAAGCATTGAATTTAACAGTAAAATGGCTGATTTGAATGCCTATACATGGGCATGTTTTAATGCCATGTACATGGGCAAATTGGTAAAGGTAAGGTAGTCAATGTGACTGCTCATACCTTACATGACTTAGGTCAGTACTTAAACTCCTAATATTTGCTCAGGATTGCACCTCTGCCACAAGGCCCACTGGTTAAATAACAGCCTCATCAGAAAAACGTGTGCAGGGAGTGATTTTTTTCCTGAGACTTTTTTGGTTTGATCTCATCCTCTCCATCATCAGTCAGATCCTTCTGCTCATGCACCTGTTCAAAATTAGGGGTTTTTTTAGACAAGAAAAAAACTATTATGTGTAGGTCTCTTCCTTCTTCCATACTGCCTGGCACACTGTCTTGCATATAGCAATTACCTGAACTTGTTCTTCTCTTGTGATGACTGGGAATTCAGATTCCTGCTGTTCATCATGAAAATATTTTATATATTTTGCCCATCTTTACAGAACAGCTTTCTAACCACAGCACATTCTTGCATTTTTAATTACTATGCACTGAATATACTTTCTTGTCTCTTTTAATGTCTCAAGCTTTTAGGATATGATGACTTTTTCTAACTTTTGCATGTTTCTCTGTTTCATCAGATCATAACTTCACCTATTCCCTTTGACATTTTTTCAGGTTTTCTGTATTGCTTATGCAATATTGATATTCCTTCTTCTATTTTTGTTTCCTCTTTATGTATACTGATCCATGATATATTCAATAATTCAAAGCTGCTTACTAAAAAAAATCTTTTCATCCCTAATACAAGCACAAACACATGCTCAGCTGAGGGATGTGAGAGCTGTGTGCATAAAGCCCTTGCAGGAGCTTCTTTTTGCTAACATTGCAGCTCTGGCCTCCCATCGCTGCCATGATTTCTCTTTCTCTTCATCTTTTTAAATGCAGCCTTCTTCTCCTTTGGCAGTTTTCTCCTCTCTAAATATTTCTTGCAACTAATCACCAGAGCTGAGAAATAGCCGTCCCTGCAGCAAGCCACAGTCCTCTGTGGTCTCAAATTTCTTCAGCTACTAAAGAAAAGGTAAAGCTCCCCTTTAATCACAGCGCCCACAGAAGGGACACAAAACCAAATATCTGAACATATGGGCTGAGTGAGACCTTTCCCTGAGGCTGCACAAGTGGAAGCAGGAAGGATCCAACCCTTGTCTCTGCAAATACAGAAGGATAAACTCGACTGTAGTTGTTGGCACCATTAGGAGACTCTTCTCACTGGCACTTGTGGAACTAATTGTAAAGCTCTGTTTTAGTGCGTGGGAGGTTGGAGATAATTTTAGTGATGGTGAAAAGTGCCAGACTTATCAGACATGGAAGATGTTGCTTTAGATTTCACTTGTGTAGTGCTTTATGTCTACTCTAACGCAGTGGAACAAAACATTACTGGTTTGACTGGAGGGGGGTTGATTTAATAATTGTTAGCACACTTGTTTCGCAGCACTAATGACTAGGCAAAGTTTTCTTTTCACAGAACCAGTACTGTACAGAGGCAGAAGGATTAAGAGCATAATTTTGCTGGTGTGTGCCTATTCTGCTGTGGAGTCAGCACTTCCATGCACACAAAATTATTCAATATATCTTTAGTACCACAACTAAGGAAATTAATAAGCTTTCTTATACATCAAACCAGGGACACCATTAGCTTCTTAGTGGAGGGCACAAACTCAGCTCTGAATTGTCTTCTGTTGTACTTTCTTGGAGAAAAAATACACTTTTTTTAATATTTACAAACTCTGGAAAGGCTTGGGGGAAAGTGCATATTGCCATATCTTACTAACCAGAAACAAGATAGTCAATTAAAACATAATTTATTTCTTGGCTTGCCCCACAGTATTTTGATAATTGTTGTGGAAACTTTAAACAAATAGATGAAATGCAGTATATTTTTGTATCATTGAACTCTGGGGATTTTATTGAAGGGCAGAAGAAGAATGTATTTGTTTTTGCACTGGAGCTTCCACCCGTCAAAGAACACCATCCAACTATTGGCTCTGTTTGGAACAGTCAGTCAAAGGTTTTCTGAAGTGAGATATAAGACATATCAGAGTTACCAGTTTCATCAGCCACAGCAGAGTGTTGGTGGTCATTTTCAGTAAAAGTGTTCCCATGACAAAGCCTTCAGTCCAGCACCCTTCGCTTGTAAGAGAGCGCGTTTCCAACTGATGTTTATCATCCGCAGTGGAGTAGAACGGATCCATAGTGAGTCTGATTGCCTTCACATTGCAGGAAAATTTGGCTCACTGTCCTGAGGCTTGAGCTCATATTCATATCTGAAAATCTGCTCTGAGGATTACACTGCCTACCCAGGAGTAACCCACACATCCAGGTAGTCCTGCCCTCCCTGGGGGCAGATGTTCCTCTGGCCCCAGAGCTTTGTTCCACAAACTGCCTAATCCAGTTTATGTTTCCAGTTTCCACCAGTGCAGATATTTTCAGCAGTCATTTTTTAGAAGCATTTCACCTGATGATGAAAGACACCTGGTAAGGCACCAGTGTCCTTGAGAAAATACAGCTGAACACCTCGCTGCCCAAAACCCCAACCTCAGGCATGCACTTTTTCTCCTGCAACCCAAAGAGCAACAGTAATCTCTGAGGCTGATAAGACCAGTTCTCTTCTTCCTCTTAACATCTCTCTCTCTGGCCAAAATCTCCTTTTACCAAAAGCAACTTGGATACAGGCTTTGGACTGTCTGCCCTACCTGTCTGCTCTCACCTCCTCCTAGAAGTCCAATGATTTCCCAAATGACCATGTTAATATCTGTAATCAAGTGGGCTGAATAGGAAGAGGAGCTGCAAGTCTGCTTTCTGAGATACAGCTTCCATTCCATGTATCACTACCCAAAATAGAGACCCATGTAAAAGGACTAGTTTCTTTAGTATTATTTTGCAATGTTGGATGAAGAGGGATTGGAAGTCCATGCAGCTGAGACACAAAGCAATAGAAGAATATAAGAATCTATGGACCCATGAAAAAGCCTCACAAATAAGCTTGAGTGAGCCTGAAATAGGGTTTAAATCTGAAAAACTGTTGCTGCTTAAGATCTACCCTATAGCAGAGGAAAACAAGACTTTGATTGTAAATAAACAGGACTGTGCCGCAGACACACCTGATTTCATCACCAGTTTCTCATCAGACTGTGAAATAACCCACAGCACTGAACTTGACTGTTCATGTTAACCAGAAGAGTCCAACATGTTTAAAAGATAGATAACTGCAAATAGTAAAGATCCTTAGCAGTAACCTGAATTCAGTAACTGAATTCAGAGTGAAGTGCTACTTCACTCAGCCTGTTTTTGGATCTAAGCAAAGCTGGCAGAAGAGAAAAAAAACCTCAGCTCTGGAAGCCGAGGGCAAAGAAACAATGTGGGGAACAAAATGAAAGTTACCTTGTGAATGGCAAGTTTTGGCTTGCTCCTAACTGCAGTAATAAGAAGGCAAAATGATTCACTCTGGCAAAGTTTTCCAGCCTGAGCAGCTTGAAATAATACGACCGCCCACCACAACTGCTGCCTGTGAGTGAGCTCAGGGAGGGGGCCAAAGACAGCACAAGAGTATTAGGGTGACATGGGAAAGGTAGAAATGGAAAGTTCATCTTCAGCAGGGTAGAGAAATGTTGGCCTGCTAGGGAGAAGGGAAGAGAGGCAGTAGCAATGGCATTGCATTCTTGTAAAAATAAAATTGAGTTCTGTGAAAGAACCTTTCCGCTCTTTCACAGAAGTCAGGAGATGAATATTTGTGTGTGTCACGTAGCACTGTACCTTGGAGGAATTGCCAGGTCACCATTTGAAGTCTTCATTTTGTCAATTGCTGAGGGAAGGTATATATATATTTATATTTTAGAAGTGGGTAGGAAGGGTGGCATGACCTACCTGTGGCAGGCTAGTCACAGAGTGAAAAAGAAACCAAAATAAAGCCGATATTGATTTTCTGCCTGAGAGTGGTTAATATTTATCTAGATGTTCAAACTGGATCAGGCTGTAGCTTATAAAAACTTGGCCAATCACAGCAAGATTTTCCAACAAACCTGTTAACATTTTTCAAGTACAAACATGCTGATACAACTTAGAAGAAAGGTACAGAATTGCAAGTCTCATTACTGTCACTTAAATAAAACCTCCAAGACAATTAATTATGTGTGCATACTTTTAACTTTGTCAAAATGTATGCAATAGGTAGTACATTTTATTTTCTTAACCTATATTTAGGTGGGCATGGCAAAGTTGTTTTTTTTATTATTACTTCCAAATCACTTATCACCAAAATCGTACTTTGGCCCCAGGCATTTTCCTCATTTCTTTCTATTCTGTAATTCAATGACCACAAAATTACACGAGGTTAACTACAGAAAGATTAATTCTAGGTTGTAACCATTTCATCTTGCTTGGGCGTTTCTCTCTGTGGGCCATCTGTGCTTGATAGCTTGATACACACAGTCCATTTGCCTTTCTTAAGGGAACTTAACTTTTAGTGGTTTCAATCCCTTTCAGTGTGTAGACCCCACGGAACTATCAACGTCTCTTATGATGCTTCCATAAAAATTTAGAGCTTGTTGACAGTAGGTTTTTACTTGCTATTTCTTAGTGGTAGCACCTCAGAGGTCCATGGACCACAAACCTACGGCTACTGAAAGCCTCTGTGACTTGCATGGAGTTACTCCACCTGTTCTGCAAAGAACTCTGACTTTAACCTCATATTAATGAACAGCACTGAAGTTGTGGGCAAAGTATGAACTGCATGGGACATGAAATGCATCAGCTATTTGAAATATGAGCTCCAAAACGTTATATAGGTTTCTATATAACAGTGGTGGGAAGAAATGCCAAGGTCTATGGTTGTATCTAAAACCCATGTTTCTAGTTCCTTTCTCCCTGTACATCTACAGGAAAAACTGCCCATATTTGGGCCTGAGTGTTCATTGAGAACCATTTTACAGCCTGGGTGTGTGAAATGCCACTGTTGTATGGTAGGACAAGCTCATGGAAGAGAGTCCTCTCCCTCCTGCAGCCTGCCTGGCCTTCCAGCCCTGAACAAGGGTTTTCCCCAGGGGTTGCTTGAGCCCCAGGAAGAGAGAGCTCAGAATGAGCTGAACCCATGGATAATTGAATGAGCACAGCCTCATCAAAAAAACCCCCAAAAACTACAAAAAAACCTCATGCTTTGAAACGTCCTGATCACTGGCATGGAAGTTTTTCTCCTTTGATGATGTTTCTCTGTGATTTGTTATTCTAAATTCAAGGCAGCTCTCTGCTGGTACAGCTGTTGCCAGAGTCCTGCCAGAGGAGCCATAATTTCTTAATAGCCTCCACCAGTGAGCTGTCGTGTTAACAAAACAGAAGAGAAAACGTAGCTGTAGAGCAGGCAGATGTAACCTCAGGCTAAGGAGGCAGCCACTCATAGCACCTCCTCTAACGTGGCCTCAGAGGAAACCTGGAACTGGTGCATCCAGGAGCAGGTGGGATGTGACCCTCCTTCCTGAAACCACCAAGTTTCTGTCCACCTACTTAGACATGTAAAGCCAAGCTTCAGCTGTGCACCGAGGCAGGCAAACAAACCCAAGAGATTTCACGTGTCCCATTCACTTCTGAAGAGGAGCCTGACAGTAACACATTGACAAGCCAGGCTATCAGCTACTCAAGACAATCAAGAGCAGTGACATTTCCACATTTTCAGAGCTCTCAACAAACATAGCTAATTAAGTCTTGCATCATCTCTGCAGTTAAACACAAGTAAGTATTCATCTCCCCTATTGACAGAGGAAGAAGCTGAAGTCTGGGGGGCATTTAGGGCCATGGAGTGAGTCACTGGCAGAGACAGATATTTTAAGAGCTGTAAGCTCCATGATCACTGCCTTTTCTTATAAGTTATTAGACTCAGAAATGCCTCCTTCTCCATATGAATTATAAGGAAGATATTCTCCGATTATCAGTAAGAACTGGATGAACTCTTCCTCGCCGTGACACTAATCCTGTAAGTATTATGACTTATTTGTGGTACACAGAATATTTCTCATTGCGTGTACTATTCAGGTAGGAAAAACAAGAAGAGGTGATAGGAAGGCCCTGGTTCTCCTAGGCATGGCTGGCATACAAGACAGGGAGGGTTCATAAAGTGCCCTGCTTTCCTGCCAGCCCTTTCTTAGGCTGCCTCCTGCCCTGCAGACAGTAATGTCTGTGGCTCAAGATGAGCAGCTGCACTGGGTGCATTTTAAATTCTGTATAAATAATTCTTGCCACGTAAGTGTTACAAGAAGACAGAACAGGTGGATGAAAGAGGACTATAGAAGTTATCAGTGAAATCAGCCTCTCTCAGGCCTTTTTTCAACTTTAAAAAAAAAACAAACCCATTTCCAAATATAACATGGACACACAATTTCATTCAAATTTACTAAATGTATGTCATAATTAGTATTCAGAGTAATCTAATGTACATATAATTATTTACGGACAAAGCAGTAGGTGTGTGCATGGGCGTCTGAAGGCAGTGACTTCTCAAAGCAAGTGTTGCCTAAACTAACCTGCCCCAACTTGTAACCACGCTTTTTCCAAAGCAGAGCAATGGGCCAGCTTGCTGGGTGTAGCACAACGGGAGAGTACAAGTCAGAGATTGGATAGGTGACACGAGGATCACTTTTCTATCACTCTAATCTTGAGGTTATTTTCTCAATCTCCTTTTTCCCCTGGCTCTGGGAATGTCTCGATGCTATAAACTCAAAAGGTGCTCAGGAGCAGCATTCTGGGAAGGCGTCTCCCTGAGCAGTTCTGAGTATCTCTGCTCCATCTCCCTGACTTGGTCAAAAGCAGCAGGTAATGAAGAATCAACAGTTCTCAGGAACAAAATTCCTACAGGACATTCTTCCCAAAGAAGAGCTTTTCCAGGAACAAATAAATCAACTTTGTGGAGAAATAGAACAGCTGTTTTGCTCACTCCTCCTTGTTAACCCATAAGCACTTTGGAAACACACCACTGCCACAAGCCAGAGTAAGCCAACACATATGTATAAGGACATATGTATAAGGACATAAAATCTGCCATACTGTGTCAAGAACCATGATCCATCTAGCTCACCATCATAACCTCAGAACTAGGAGCAGATGTTTTTGGGAAGACTACAGAAGAGAGAGTATTTCTAGTGTGAATCTCCACATGGCATTTCTTCACAGCTTCCAGCACCACATTAAATATTTATATGACTGATGTAATATTACATCTTTCCATGTTTCCAGATCCCCCAGTGCTAGAGGATAAAAAGAAATTTCTAGTGCAGACTTAAAACCTCCAGGCTAATCAGAATTAGCTTATCTACTGTCATTCTCATCACCAAACTCTGCACTGTCACACTCATTTTCTTTAGTCTGTTAAAGCAATTTGATTAAGAGACTGGATAAGTGTCCATAAAACACTGGGGAAAACCCTAGTAAAGAAGGCATAGTCACAGTTACTGCATTATTTATACATACAAACCTTCCAGCTAACACTGCACATAGACATCTCTTTCCAAGTGTCAGCCCAGTGACCTTCTGCTCAAGGGCCCCAGAGGTGGAATCCTTGGCTGTTTTCTTATTCAGCCCTTTGTCAAAGTTTGTGTTTCTGTCTCAGGGCGCTGAAGTTTAGCCTGTGGGCATAAGGCTGTCTTGCATTCAAGAAAATACTGTCAACCCCATAGAGGAAAACAAAGGAATTGGGACAGTGTATAACAATGTATTTGTTTGCAATGCATTTGCTGGCTTACTGCAGCGCATTCCAAATCCCAGTAATAAAAAGTGCTACAGTGAAGGGGAATTGCAAATCACATTTTCCAAGCCCCCTGGTTTTCTTTGTGGGAGCAACACTTCCAGCTCCACCCAGCAGCAAAGTACAAGCACATGACACAGTGACAACCTCACTGCCACCAGATGCTGGGACAAAAGCTTGGTGCTACCAGAACAGCTCAGCTCCTCAGGATGAGGGGGACATCCCATGCCTCCCTATTCCATAAAAACAGATACTGAAATTATCTCTTAGACAAATGAAAGCATGAAAATAAGCAGCTCCTGTCTTCTGTCTAAAATTTTCTAACTCCACCCATTACTTTATAAAACCTCTGACAGATCCTGGTTAAGCATCAATGATTTGTTGTATATAAAAGTTTTAAAAGTTTTACAGGTTTTAAAATCAGACTGAAACAAATACTTTTCTGAAACTAATGGCAAGCCCTACCTTTCTGTGGGGATTAGTCTCTCAAAGAGGATGCCATGTGCACACTTCTCTTGGTACAGATGGTCAGATGGTTTCTTTACCCAACTGAGTTTTCTTTCTTAGTGTTTCTCATGTATCACCACTCTCTCTACTGCCTGTCTTCCATTTCAGAAAATGGGCTTTCTTAAAAAGCCCCATGGGCTTTCTCCTTTGCAGGTTTTGTTACCAGGAAAGATTTCCATCATGCTGCTAATATCCTATCTCACCCTGAGATCTTCTAAAAGAAAGTTTCCCCACTCTGTATCATACAGAAGGACCTAACGTCTCCTCTGTCACTATTACTTGTCACACCTTGCTGCACACTCTGCTGTGAATCATACTCTGATGGTTTTAAAGAAAAAAAAATATTGCTTCATCTCTAGATTTTCTATGCTCCTACTTTTTCTAACTAATTTTCTTATTTTTCCCATAAAGTTACATGTTTTCCCTTGTTTTGCTATGCAGACCTGCACTCCCAAGGCAGACCAGGACACATCAATTTCCCAGCTACAGAGCAAGGAGCTTCTGCTGGCACACAAACACATGGCAAGGGCCTTAGGGGTGATGAATGGCAACCTTTGACTGTTTTTCCACCAAAACCCCCTTTAAACTGGGCAGGATTGTGTCTCTATAATACTCTCATGTAGTCAGAAGCAGTAGGAGCAGCGAACACTCAGAGGAATCTGGAGTGGACTAACAAGCCCCAGCAGTACCAGTTCAAAAGCAGCAAGAACAGCTTGGATGGACACCGTGGCAGCCCAAGGGCAGGACAATACCCAGGAGCTGCCACAGCTGCTCCCCAGCCCCACTCTGCCCAGGGCTGACTTGGAACACTGGGAGCAGAGAAGATGAAGGGACCCAGCCCAGGAAGTTTGGGAATACACAGGTTCCTTGTATTCTCAGCTGTGTCTGTCCTGCCAAGCACAGAGTGTCTGATGATCATTGATAAAAAAATTATTAGGAACTTCTTAAAAAAAATTACAGCTTTTTGTTAATACTGTGGAGGTTTAAAAAAACCAGACAGAAGCAGAGCATGGCCATTACAGTAGTCTTCTTTCAGAATAAAAACAAGAAATTGCTAAGTGCCTTTTAGGAACAAACTAGCCAAAATGAGAAAAACTACTGCATCAGGCAATTGTTACACTTTCTAGAAATTTAACAATGTAGGTGGTGGTGAGGAACACTGTAGAAAGGAGATGAAGTCTATGGCTTTGTGGAAATGCTCTAGGAAAAGCAAAAAAGGCAGCAGAAAGGCCAAAATGAAACAAGATTGAAACCCGACTTAGAACATAAAAAAGGCAACAAAAGTCCATATTGACCAGAGGGCTGGGAGAACAAATGGTGAGGCTGTGAAAAGGAACCTCCTGTTGTTTCATCCCTTGTGTCTTCCAAATAACACAATTTAGGTATTATTTCCATAAACATAAAATAGTATCACAAATTTATGTAGTGTGTTTTACTGTAGTAAAAGTAATTAGACTAAGTAAATACAGTACATAGCATATAGATAAAATAAATTAAAATATAATGTATATACATAAATATATAAAAATATATATATAAAATACATAGATATAAAAAATAAAACAAAAGTAATAAAACTAAGGACCTGGGTATTGACTATGCACTTCATGGGCTGCTGAATAAATTAAGCTGATCTCCCCCTTGTACACTGGAAATAAACCCCAAATTCCATATAATATTAAAAAAATCACCAGTCAATACAATTTGAAATAAAATTCTTATTAGTTCATGTAATTTCAGACAGGTTTGCAGCCACACTGTGAGCATGACAACATTAGTGTATATATCTGGAGAGCCCCATTGGAGCTGACAGTTTTTTCAGTTTCACATCTCTAACACCCTGGTGGTTATTGTTTGTTGGATTTGGGGTTTTTTTCCCATAAAGCAGCAGCAGAGATAAATGAGTCCCCTAGGCCCTTTTTTTGGGGGGTAAAAGCTACCCTTCAAAGAACTTGCATTATTCTGAGAATGCTGCACTGTCCTTCTCCCATGCCCAGCCCCTGCAGCAGCCTGACCCTGCCCATCCTTGGCTGCTGGTGAAACCCTCTCCCCATCCACCCCCTCCGTACATCACCACCAGATGACACATTTATATATATCATAGAAACAAAAAAACAGTCACACAGACAAACATTTCTGCTTCTGAGATTTGATGCTTTCACTTAGCTCAGTTGAGCAATAATTTGTAGTCTTATGGTTTAATCTTTTATTTGTTTCCATTACCTTGAACTCTTTTCAACTCTAAACCAAATGTCTATATTTCCTTCTCTAATATCTCTTTTCTGATGAAGAAGCATTAAGTCATTTCACAGAGTCTTGGGACAGCCCATTGAGTGTATATGCTACATTAGGTATAAAATGGTAGCTACAGAGTGATAAATTTGTAAACAGCAAGTCCAGGAACTTCAAAGTAGGAAATTTATTTTGCCTTGCCCAATTAATAAATCTTCTTGAAAAGTCCTAAAATATATATTTACAAATTATGTGGTTTATATTCACAGCTTTAGGTTTTTCCTCAAAGTTACTTCAGCAGCTTGCAGATTTGGATGGAAGTGCTCACTGAGACAACATGAACTACCCACTCTAAGAATCACAGGAGCCTGCTCTCATGGCAACCCGTTGTGATTTGATACTGGAATCAAATCAATCACAGATACAGCAAGCACATATTTTGTCTGTTGGTTTGGGGTTTTGTGGGGTTTTCTGTGCATCTGTGTAGCCTCACAATTTTGCACTGAGCTGCCCAGCTCTTAGCAAATGCTTGCTTTGAAAACCTTCCTCTGAAGGATGGACCTAGCAATGTTCTTGGTAGCTCATTATGGCTTACAAAAGAGCCTGCATAGATGTGTCCAGAACCCACTCTTTTAAAAATAAAATAATTCAGTGCCAGGTAATTATTGTGCTGCATAATTACTTCCATGCTACGTCCTCACTACAGAGAACTTGCATCACTCCTGTTATAAGACACTAATGCTGACCAAATATGACCCATCCCAGTGACCAGGTGCCCCAGCTACACTGAGCATCTCTTGTAGCTTATACCCCAAGTCTGACATTGCAGTATGAAGACACACCTGGTCTGAAAGACACAGCTGAAGGAAGGACAGGGGCTGATCTGGTGCTGCTGCTAAGTGAACTCCACGTCACCCTTTCATGGCAGGATACTCAGTACTGATCCTCGTGTATCTCAGATATAATCCTTTTAATTAATCTCAGAGAACAATGCATTATATGGTTAAAATAAACCTATAGTAATTTGACATTATGAAAATTTTCTATATGGACACAAATATTTTCCTAAATATTTCTTTCTAAAGGAAATCTCACAGTCACCTATGGAGTCTCTGAAACAGTATTTCTGCATGAAACTTGCTTTTCACTGCTACTCCCTTGCCAATAAATTTTACAGGGATCACAGCAAGCACCAGCTGCTCCCTTCAACTATATTACAAATATCCTTTCCAGTGGTGAATAAGCACTGCTGTCATCCTGCATTCCAGAAACAGACCCCATGGAATGACCCTGGTGAACACAGCAACAGCAGGAAAACTGCTTGCAACGCCTCACCAGGCTGTTTTGCTGCTGCCTGCTGCTCTGACAGGCCAGCTGCTGCTTGGAGAGCAGCACAAGACCCCCATCAGAGTTTTAAAAAAACAAGAAGTAACTTCTAAATGCCTGAGTAGACATCGGTGAGATGCTAAAGCAAATTGCAGGTTAGTTTGTTACATGAGCCTCATGTCTTGATTAAACGAGGTGTTTTGGTTTGCCATGAAAATAAAAAAAGTAGATGTAGATCAAAAGAGCTTTCCTGCCTCTGTGATCCCAGGAGCTGTGCCCAAGGAGCTGGTGGAGCAAGGACAGCTGTACCACCTGTCCATGTTGAGACAGGTGCTGCTGCTGTCTCCTCTGGGCTCTGCTGGCTGGCTCCAGCCATCATTTCACAGTGAATTCAGCCAGGCACAGACTGGTGAAGTGGAGCATGACGGTTCACTGAGACAGACAAGCAGATCAATTATTTAGTGATTTTCTCCTGAAAGGCTTCACTCAGCCTAAAATACCATGTTGCGTTGGCAGGAAGACTGCCTCAGTCTCTGTAAGGTTTGACTATGTGAGCACTACATGTCCACATCTTTAGTAACCAACAAGTCAGAGAGAAGAAAATGTCAATAGTGTGGCACAATATGGAAATACTGATTTTAAATACATATATTAGTAAATACAAACTAGGGACACTGCCCAAAATATGGGACAACTATTAGAATGTAAAATTAAACTTAAATTTAAACTTAATAAATATTTTAATTATTATTAGTAACATCTTGTGCTAGTATTAATGAGACTACTAACTATAATTGTTATTAATGCTACCATCTTGTAACTACAATATTAAAAGACAATTTTTAATCTTGAGTTACTTATAGTATATGTCTAAATTCTTTAGGTTTTGCATTTTATTTTACTTAGCAATTAAAACTGACTCACTTTTGAATTTGGTCCACTCTTATCAAGCCAGTTTCACTCTGAATTCAGCAGCAGAAACAGCAGCAGTGTCTGAGATGAAAGTTTAAATTTAAAATGTTTTTGCCAAAGCTTCACCAAAAAATGTCAAGGAAACATTCTTACTGTGCAGTCAGTGAAATTCTTCCCCAACATAAATCCACCAACATTATCAGCAAAACATATGGAAGGAAATACAGAAAGCTAGCTGTCAATGCTTACAAGAAGCAAACGAAGAAAACATCATCACACACAACCATGTGGAATCAGACCTTCTCCCTCTCAAGCCTATATTTCCCCATCTCGTATGTACTTGATATTCCCTTCTTCTAACTTGCTATTTCCTAAAGTTTGAAAACTAGAGAGAGAGAATCATATTTATTTTTGCTACATGCTTTAAGAAGACATAAGGATTGAATCTAGTTAGGTAGTTTGCTTTAATATGTTTTCACAACAAGATGTGTTTCTTACTGCTCTACAGTGTTTTAACCACTTGCTTGAGCTGCTAGGGCTTTCTTTCCTGCTGCAAGACATACTTTTACCTGCAATATGCATCCCATATAAATAGATTTGACTTAATCAAGTTTAAAAATCCTTTTGAAAGGATACACATACCACATTTAATACAATGACCTTCTGTGCACCATGATTATTGTTTCAAATTGTTTCTCTTTGCCTTGGTTTTGCTCAGGTAGAGATAAGGGAGTTCTTTTCCCAAAGCAGACCCAGCACAGAGATGTGGCTATGGGGGGCAGGGATAGGCAGCCAGAGCTGGGCTGGAATTTTTAATGAAGCTCTCAATGCAGACAGGGTTGGAGCTCTGGAAATAAGTGTTGGGAGACAGCATTTTAGAAAAACAAAATTAAGGAAACCATGAAGGCAGAAAATTTTATAGACAAGGTGAGAGCTGGGGATGACATAAAGCTCAAGGGGGTGAAGAGGAATTAGGAAGTGTTCCCTCCACAAGGCACAATGGCTTAAAACTACTGCAAGAACTTTTCTTCCTGCAGTGGACAAAGGTTTTTCCTTCTAATCCTTCAGGCTCCCAGTCAGATGTGGTGACAGCTGCTCATGCTATGAGGCAGGGTCAGAAGAATTTTAAATATGTCTTTTTTTTAACTCTGAAAAAAAGCCCCTGCTCTTGAAGGAGCTTTACTTTCTAGACACCTGAAATGACTGGTTGTTGCACAATTTGCATAGCTGTGAAGGTCTCAATTTTAGATATGTTTTAGACAACTACCTGCTCTGAGGGGGCAGAAATAGAGGAAACAAAGAATTTTGAAGAAAACGTATTATGATAAACTTCAGCTTCTACTTTTCATGTTTTCTTACACCGGTACTTTGGCTTAAATACCACTAAATCTAATAGGCATAAATGCTACCTTCACATCAGATCATGAGAAATACAAGAAGCAATCGGGCTCATTCTCTAGCAATCACCACATACAATAAGAAAACTCCCGTTAACAAGACACTTCTGTTTGTCACATATTGCCTCAAGCTGGCAGTCACATGGGAGAGAAATACAGCCTATAGGGAAGAAAGTCATCCCTGACAGATCTTTCTCCAGAATCCAATCTCAGAGCTTTCAAGCAAACACTCAATCTTTCAGACTTTAAAGAAAAAAAAAAAAAAAAAAAAAAGGGAAGGATCAGAGGACTGAATACAACCACATCATGCAAAAGCTACCAGCCTCCCCCAGAAGCTCTATAAGAAGTACCCTTAATTCCTCAGCCATCAGACTTTACAGCCAGCATGTGATGTACATTGTGCAGCATACCTGAGGTCCCTGGAGAGCATACAGGGTCAACCAGTCAACCTCCACATACTAAAACAAACTCATGAGAATTATAAATAAAAAGCAGAGTTATCATTTACCCCTCCCCAAGACATATTATAAAACAGTAACTCCTTCTCACATCTGACTCTGAATTCTGAAGGGAGACTTACAAAACATTTAGGTTAAATTATGACTAAAGTATGACATAGTATTGAATAGTACAGAATAAATAGGGACACCAAGTTTATGTTGATTGCATTTTTCTCAGCATCTCATCTCCTACTGCCTTATTTCTGTGCTGCAAATGCTTTTCCTTCATTTCAATCTGTCAACTCTCCTGGTACTGAAACTCTGGTAACATCACTTCTACAAGGGATGAACTAATTCATTAACATAATTACAGATTACTTTTTGTTTGTTTACCTCAAAATGACTTGCAGAACTTCACTGGCTTTACAGTATAGTCCCATTCTGAGGGAGCAGTCAGTGCAGGGATGGAGTGATGAGTGAGACACTCTAGAAGGGTGAAGGACTCCTAGATCTGTTTTGCTGCTCCAACAGATATATCAGGAGCCTGGGAACAATGGTTTTCCAGTGTTATCTGCATCAGACTTGCTGAAATGCACACAAACTGGAAAGCTTGACCACATTTTATATTGCCTGATCTAATCACACATATATTCTTGCTGTTTCAAACCTTCCTTCTTTTACAAGCCTATCAGAGTTACAACACAAGGGGTATAAAATGGTGAAAAATAAAAGTACATTGCAGCAGTAAATCAATAGTGGGCTCCATCGGTGGGGTGTCAGGAAGAAGGGAACAGAGTGTCCCAGCTGGGCAGCTGCCTGCTGGTACTCTATTCCTACCTTGTTCAGGGAAGGAAGCTGATGGATATTCTCAAATATTTGACCCCACACACATTCAATTATCCAGTGAAAGTCATACAAAAGTCCCCCACTGCCAGATAGTGCAGGCTACAGTATACTGGGATATACAAAAGACAGCCATGGAATTTAGCCAGCCTATTAAGGTGACCCTGCTCAGAAGCTCTGACAGCCTCAGAGATGAGCACTATGAATGGAATCTTCCATATTTCAACTGCTGCCCCTATTTCTGCTGCTCTGCCCCTCATGAAGGCCAGGTCAAATCTGAATTTACCTGAATGCTCTCCATCTTTTCTTTTGCACCTGTACTGCTTCTTTTCAAAATTCTTTACAAAATTATTTTCGACAACCACCCATGCTTTGATCTGATACACACTGAAAAATATATTTTATATAACAAGTAATGGAACAAGGCATCAGTGAGGGGTTTCTCTGACAACCACCACCTCTCCTAAATGAGAAGCTGAAGATACTCTCCAGAGCATCGCCAACAAAGGCCACATGGCGAGTAGGGTGACAGCTGGAATTCCTGTGGCAGTTCTATTTTGAAAACTTGTCTGATGGGAACGCCTCCACTGCTGCCAGCCCAGGCTGCTGCTTAGATTAGGCAAAAAAAACCCCAGCCCAATGAAATGCAAAATAATTTTTCAGAAAAGTCAAACTTCAAAAAACACTTTCAATGATTCTCTGTTTTCAAGCACTGAAGACAGATGTAATTTTATTTGACTTCCTTCACTTATGTTGTTGTGGAGTATCTCTGCTTGGGTACAAGCATCAGAGTCAGGTCCCTACTGTGTAATGGGCCCCAAAATACATGCAATACATAATCTCTGTGGCACAAAATTGACTCTTTAAGATAAAAGAGATTTGAGGAGAGTACTTAAACTAAATAATCATTACTCTCCTTACCCATCTAAACCATAAAAAGTAGCTTCTTTCATTTGTTCTACATGATGGTTATTAATTATTTTCATTCCAAGATGCATGTTTTGGGGAGAGGGCTTTCATCTTGCTGATGAACTGGGGAAGGGATCTAAAAAAAAGTAAAGGCAAGTGGGTGGAAAATGGAAGTATCATTGGTAAAATGAAAGTTATGGGTTAGGACAGGAAAGGATAACAGAGAGAAGCAGAACTCTGATGGCATTCAAGGCGAAGACAAGAAGCTTAAACTTCATATACTGAAATGAGAAAGGAACATTAAGAAGGAATGTGCCCAAAGTGACAGGCAAGGAGACAAGCTTAGAAGCTATGCACCATGAGGACTGTGCAAGGCCTCATCAGTCAGTGGAGGTTGAAGTTCAACAGTGGAGTTTGATCTGGGTTCATAATCCTCAGCATGAAAACATTCTTCCAGTTTGCCACATTCTCATTCCTTGATATTGCTCCTTGCTTTGCCTTGGCTCAAGTGCTTGTTGGACCCCATGGTCAGAATATTCAACTCACTAAACAGGCAGAAAACAAATCCAGCCACAAGCAGTAGAGAACTTTCTGTCAGGCTGAACTCAGGGTCTGGCAGGTGGCAGAATGTGTCAAGGAAGGGGAGGAATCAGGTTGGGAGCAGGCAAGAAAAAACTTTCCCTTTTGGTGCTGAAGAGATACAAGATTAACTTAGCAGTCAGACATAACACCATCTTGAGGGCAGGAAGGTTACAGGACTTAAGAAAAGATGCTCAGATAAAGATTTTGGTAGTTTGGGCACAAAGAAAAGAAGGGAATTTGTACATGCTAACCAAATTAATTGATACATGATTGGTGTATACCTTCAAAAGGAACAAGGAGACAAAGATCACACCTAGTTTTAGACTCCTGAAACAAAGTTGACAGCAGAGATGCCAACATCAGCAGCTTAGTTTTGACTCTCAAATTTCAGTAAGAGATTACAAATAGAAACCAGAGGGAGAACTTGGGGTAACTGATAAAAAGATGGTTAGTGAAAGCAGTGATGACCACAGAGAAAAGAAAGATGATCATGAGACAACTGGAAACTGGTTCTTCTGACTGCTTTTACATTGTCTGTCATTTCAATACATCAGCTGGAAATCAGAGGAGGGCTGGGTCACGAAACCACAATAGACACGATTCCGACTTCCATGGGTTGCAGCACTACACAGAAGTGGGTAGGTTTTAAAATTACGAACCTTCAATTGAAGGTATTCCTATAACTGCAGATAACCTGGAGCAAAGGAGGTGTGCACCTGGATATTTGTTTACTGCTTGTTCTGAAGTGTGAGTGCACCAGTGTAGACCAGAATTATTAACTATGTTACCCTCGATCAATCAGAGCAGGTTGTGATGAACTCAAGCCCACAGCCAGCTGCCACCTGCAACACCACTTTGCACTGTAACACTGGTACTTTGTCTCTTAACTGCCAGGCAGCACCAAGTACCCAACACTGGGTGGCCCTTGGATTTAAACAGAAAACTTCAGCTATTTAGTGCAGCTTCAAGAGCCTCCCCTAGAGAAGTCCAGTTCCAAAAATGAGCTTCCCTTGATTTATACCCTGCACACAGCAACTGGTGAACCACAGCTCCCAGTTACCTACACATAGCATGTGGCAGACATCGAAAAAATTACATTAAAATAAATGATCTGGCTGGCAACATGCTTACCCCCTAACTAATCACAAATCTGTATTTGAATATTTTGAATAAATATTTTCAGCATATCAGGATCATCAGTTGAGCTAAATGGCAGCTTCAGGCTCTCTGCTGAGGAGTTCCAGACTATCTCAGGGAGTATGACTGCAGGGGCAGCAGGGGAATTACAGCACCCTCTGCTTTCCATTTGTATTTGATATAAGATCTTTTTATGGCTTCTGAGACTTCAGTGTTGCATAAGCAGAATGACACCCGCAGAGAGAATTCAAAAACCAAATATTTTTGAGTAATCACTGAACCTGTACTGCCTAACTGCAGACAGGTTTTATGGTTTGTTTATTTGTTTGTGTGACTATATCCAAAAGGTCTCATCTCCCACAATAGGGTTGCCCTACTATACCTTATCTGCTGTAAGTTTTTCTTGTTTGCTTGCTGTAGTGCTTTCAGGGCTTGTTTTTGTGTTCTTTTGTTTTTCAAACACAGAGAACATCTTGGTTTGCCTTTGAATACAGCTGACTTTCCTTTGCACAAAAACAGGCAACATTCACCTTTCTCAAAGAACGGAATATCAGATGCTGCTAATCTGAGTTTCCTCTGAAGGATCAGTCCCAGGTGCTCGTGGTGCCCAAATCGTGCTGGTGAGGAGTCTGTGCTTCCCTGTCAGTAAGCAAGATGCACACTAGACAGAAATACTCCTGGCAGCAAGATATGGACTGGAAAGGCTGATGTCCCTCCACCAGATTGCATCACTTCAGCCTAGAGTAAAACCCGATAGCTCAGTGATAATCCTACTGAGATTTTAGGCGCCTGCTTAAGCAGGTTTGTGAGGCTTTTTTAGGAATGTCCAACTCATGTTTTTTGGGGTTTCTTTTGAGTTATTTGGACTAAGCATGAACTTCAGCCTGTTGCTGTGCAGAAAAACAAGAAAATAAAGCAAAGAGTAGCAGGTGATTGGTGAGGAGGAATTAAAGCAATGGTTCAGTGGACCGAGCAGTCTCATTCCTTGGCCTTAAATCTGTTTTTGTTATGTCAAGTTGTCTGATATAATTGCATGAAGAATAACAAAGTCTGTAAGAAAGTAAGAGCTCTGCAGGATACACAAAGGTCTCACAAGGTGATTGATCATGGCATCTGTTAAATCTCTGGGTAGAAAGTCCATGTGCTTTCCATGAGCCTCAGAGGAAAAGAGTATGGAGTCTATACTACACATCACATCTACAACAGTCTCAGTGATTGCTGCTTCAAAACCAGGAAAAACAGCAGTCCAGAAACTATGAAGATGAATAGAAACTTTTAACCATATTGATTCAAACTGCTGCTGCTAGAGAATCAATTTGAAGGAAAGGGTAATTTTCTAACTCATCTTCAAAAATTTGGAATCATTCTAATCCTTTCAGTAATACATTCAGCTGACTTTAAAACTATGCATCATGTCTATTTTTGACAGCCAAAAAAGGCAGGGCAGATCTTTTCAAAAGTTATTTTCAGGAACTTATAGTTAATTGGCCTAATACTGGCAAACTAAATAATGTGCAAGAGCAAATAACACAAATGGGAGCCTTAAACATAGAGATTTGAAATTCAATTTGCATAAATATCTCCTGCATCACCCGGGGATTTGCATTCCTGCAGGGAGGACACTGGAGGAGCAGCAGTACTGGGAGCAGGCTCCTGCAACACACACCAGCATAGCACTGCAGGGACTAACATCAGTTTTCATCCTGGCTCTCTGCTGTCACACCAAAGGCATTTTACTCTGGAGATTAGTCAGCTCACCCTACACATTCCCTGCTAATTTTGGCATCTACTGACCAGGCAGAAAGCGTTCTCCACCAGGAAAGGAGAAATAAACATTTGCTTTCCAGGACAGCAGGTTGGTCTTTACTTCTTGCCTGATTTCCAGACTGAGTAATGCAACATTGCCTGTGGGAGTGAGGAGTGACAGCAGGTTGTGACAATAGGTCATTGCACACACTCTGCTGAAACCTTCCTTACACAGGGTAATTTTTCCAGGTATCAGTCACCACTGGTATGTTATTACCTGCTGCCACCAAGGACAAAAGCTCATTGCATTCTTTGAGGATAGCTTTTAACTCATGACAAGTATAGGTTTGGTTTGGCTTCTTGTGGTTTATTTCTTTCTGACTTGGGTATACTTACACTGCCTATGCATTTATACAGCTGCCCTTACTGCTAAAATAAATACCTTTCCATTGCAACAGTATGAGCACCATCACACCCATAAAAGAGGAATTTTAAATCCCTAAAGGCTTCACTGAGAAAAGCCCTCTGTGTACCCATGCACTTTTCTCAAGGTGCCATTTTCAAATGACTGTACAATCTTAATTTCTGAAAGGTAGCAGAATGAATAAAATGTAACTGTACTGTCACAAAAAAAGGACAAATGCAAATAGAACTGACTGAGATCGCACAACCACATGGTGATCTTGTCACAGAATTCCTGAGGCACCAAATGCTTATTACCTCACTCAAGAGACATTCACTGCAGTGTCCCAAGCCTTACTTACACTGCACTAGGTATCTTTGCATTAGGCTCAGTATTAGCCAATTATTTATAAAAACTTTGTGAATACTGGCTTTTCTTCTCAATAACCCTGAGCTGAGCAGATAACCTTACCCATTTCTCAGTGAGTCTGTGAAGCAGAGGATGATAAAGGCCAAAACTGTTGAGAATATGCTGATTTTAACATTTCCAACCAGAAATTCAAGCGTCTCACTGCCAGTGAATTTTGCGCTTCATAGAGGATTTTCCCATCCAAAACAGACATCCCAGGGACTGCAGTGCTTTGTGTGAGTACCCAGCATCTCTGCTACAAGAGTTCAAATATGGATATTCAGAAACAATTTCATTTTGAGACAATTGCCTGGGATTTTACAATTGTAGTTGCATAACAGCAAATACACACCATATTCAAAATATTAAAAACAGATCTTCTAACTCAACTCTTCCCCTTGTGAAAACAGATTAACGATACAGATTTGAAAGGTTTTCCTTCATACTGGGCAGTGTGCTCTAGCCATGCTATCAACCCTCACTTTCCATGAATTTATGTCCATCTCTACACTCTACCACCCTGTTTTCCCCATGGAGATAGCAACAGGAGTCCCAGTAGGCAGGACAGAAAGCTGAAGGCTGTCGATGCACACATTGTTTTATAACAATAATGTAAATAGCTCTTTGTAGCTTATTTTGGAAAACAAGATGAAAGTCTGACCTCAGCAAGTTAAATTTACTTTTGCATCTTCTAAAGTACAAAAACAGATCTCCCAGAAGTGCTTTGGCATGAATGAGGTTGTTTTTAATGAGTTTTGCTCCCCTGAGATGAATATCTCATTTTAAAAATAAATATAAGTAAAGCCAGAAAAACAAATCATTATTATAACATGACAGGAAAAGAAAACATGGCTCTATGGTATGAAGAACATGCGAAGTTGCACTGGAAAAAAAAAGTTACCAGCTCAAGGAAGATTAAATAGTTTTCTGGAGGTGAGAGAACACTTAAGAGTGGTTACATAAGTCAGCACTAAGGTCCCTCTATAACCCAGTACCTTCACTCCTTAGCACTAGCCCAGATCAGAGTGTGAGAACATATACTTCTGCCAATATTCTCCCTGTGTCCAGGCCTTTTCAGGGATTTCTTGGCCAGATGTGGCTTCTTCAGTATTAGTAGCCCTTCACAGAGTTCCATAAACTTGTCTGGTCTCCTCCTGAGCCACAAGAACTTCCAGCAGTCACTACATCCTTTAGGCGAAGTGTCTAACCACTCAATTACCCATCCTACAAAAATCCACTTTACTATTTATTGCTTTTAGCCTGGCTCTTGCTAGCTTCATTTGGCATTGCATAGTTTTTGTTGAAAAGAACTTAATCCCTGCTTATCATTTCCACACCATTCACATCTATAACCTTTATGAAGTTCTCCTCTGCTCCCACCTCTTCCCTAATTCCTGCCTACAAATCTGTCCTTCCCATTCCAGAGCCATGGGCAGGCACAACATGGTGTCTCTCCAGCACAGCAAGGCTTGGTCAGGCAGGTTCCATACCTGGCATGGCAGGTGTTTCTTTTTCATTATCAACTAGCCCTTTAAAGGATACAAGCATTTATGAGCAGTGCCTCGTCCTAATTGCATTATTCCATTAGCTCAAGGAACAGAGCTTTATCTCACAGTAATCGAGGCAGCAGCAGCAGCCTGAGCTTCGTGAAGGATTACTGCCTTGAGCCCTGGGAGGAGCAGGCTGTGTCTGTCAGCTCATGTCCTCTTCCACATGTCCAACCCCCACAGCCAAAGCCAATCACAGTAAGCCCCCTCTTCTTACAGCATCCTGATAATTGATTTCCTACAGCTGCTCCTGGGTCTTGTTCCAACCCTAAACATTCCCAAATGCTCTGAGGAATTTCAAGGTCTTTTCCAAGTTTTGGGCCCAGACTTGTTTTTGCCCTCATAGCATTCCTCATGGCCAAGCTTCCAGCACAGCATTCATCTACGTGAACGTAGTATCCGTGTGCATTCATTCAGCACTGCTCTCACTGTGGTAGACATCCACTCAGTAGCATCTCTGGAGCACTTCTTCACTGAAAGGAGCCAGAACAGCTGAGAGGAAACCACAAACCTACTTTTTCCTATTGACTATACAAGGGTGGAAGATGAGTAACTCAGGTGCAAACCTTTACGCTCTAGACTTCTGAAGTTAGACATCTCTTGACATCAAAAAAGGATTATACATGCTGCTAAAATAATGGAATTTTTTTTCCTAGATAAAAGGATATATTAATTTAACAAACACAAATTTTAACAATTCCTACACACTGAATTTCAAAGTTTGTTATTAAATGCAAAACTGTTTATGTTTATAAACAGTCTACTCAATAAAACAAAACCTAAATAATTAAAGGAAAGGCTTTTGCTTTCAATTGAGATTTAGAAAATAATTGAGTTCTCTAAAATAACTGCAACTATTCCGCAGCCCATTTAGAAAGACACAAACAAGGGTAATTTTATTTAAGACAACGAATCTAATTTCTTTTTGATCTTGCATGTAGTATCTGCAAAGGACAAAGAACAAAGGTCCTCAGAGCCCTTTGGTTGTGCTTCCACAGCATCTCACTTAAAAATATTAGAAATGGTAGAGGTCTAGTTCACTCAGCTCTGCCAAATGCCTCTCTTGAGTTGAATTCTTATTGTTTGTTACATTCTAGGTTTAAGTATCCAAAATGTTGGAATGCTGTTGTATAGCTAAAAATCATAGTAAGGTTTTCCTCATGTTCAGCTTGAATTATCTTTCAGTTCACCCAACCATCCCTTATTGTAGCTGTTTTATGTCCCCAGATTGTTTATATGTTGTTTATGCTCCCCCACCTCCTCCTTGTTCATATTTATTATTCAAATATTTTTAAATCAAATTATATCATTCAAAACCCTGAGGTGCTCAAGGAGACTCTACAGTCCTACAGCTCTTCTACCAAGTAGGTCAGGGCTCAGGGACCAGCCCCTCATGCTCTTGTAGCTGACAGTTACAGCAGCAGAGCTATGAGGAGCTCTTCCAGGCAAGGCTACACCGAAGGAGAAATCCAACCCACAGTTAAGCCAGGGAGTGAGCTTTGGTTCACATTAATGGTATGTTACCAGTGGTTCCAAAACCAGGATGGGCTCGGGTACTGCCATAGACTTTTCATCCACAGTAAGAACTAACATACTCATTGCCTGGGGCTTTTGCATGCTGGCAGCAGATCCAAGAGGCCAAGCCTGACTCATTGCCACCTTCTTCAGCTGGGCAGCCACCATGGCTTCCTTCTGCTCCTGGAAATATCCAGAGGAGTAAAGACACTCAGGGATTGTCACCATGCTCCAAGACACCAGCAGGTATGTGGCAGAGCAAGTTCATTCATTATTGCAGTACTTATGTACTTAGATGGTTCTTATCAAATCTTCATTATTTGCCTAACAAGTTTCATATTAAAGCCTGGAGTCCAAATTGTCTCCTCTACCTATCCATTTCCTTTTGGGAAAGAGAATGCATATGAACCTGGCCTGTCAAATCTAATGGCATTCATTCTGCCATTCAGCTTCATTCTCTCTATTTTCCCTTTAGCTTCTCTCACCTAGGATTTCATATTCTCGTGCAATTTTATGCATGTTTATTTCATTACATTATATTTCATCTTCTGTGTATAATCACTGGCCTCAGCCCCATAAACTAGATGCAATTTACACAAAATTAAAGTAATTCCTCACCTTTAAGGTTCCATAGAGCACAATGGAGAGCAACGTTAATGGGAACATCCTGAAATGTAAACTATGCCGTCCCATCCCACCATGTGCTCTCAGACAGCTTCATACAACTACAGCAATCCAGTCTCCCACTGTGGAACCTACAGTTACTAATGCTACCTGAGAAGGGATGCAGGTGCCTTTGAATTGCTGCTAAAGAAAGAAGCCAGAAAAGAAGGTTGTATTCCTAAGAACTTTTCAATCTATTTCTAAAACTTTGTAGTAATGCTAGTTAGACTCTGGTGAAAAAGCACATACTGATGTCTCTTGGTAGTGCTAAAAGCGTGTGTGCACAGGAGTACAGTGCAAGCAAGCAAGACACCCAAGAGAGAATGTTAATCCTGTGGAACCCATAGAGATTCCAGAGACACGGGTGCAATTGTAGATGACAAACGATATTTAGGTGGAAAGGCCGAGAAATTAATCTCATGAAGGTTAGAAAGAAATGAGCATGAGGTTTCATAATAACCTCACAGGCACAAAGACGGGACAGTGTGACTGGAGAGGGGTAGTGATGAGAGCTGGAAGTTAGCTGGGCTCAGCTGTGGAATGAGAAAGGGGCCAATAGACTCATGGTCAACTTCTCCACAGAGACCTGTAAGCAGTCCTGGGATATTTGCTTTGTTACAGCTTCCATCTAATATCAAAGCAAGCATCCAACTAGAACAGGCTGTTCTCTTGCCAGTTCCCTGTGGCACCCCAGTCTAAGACTTTGCTGGTTTCGTGTGTGTGTGTGTATTTTTGTTTTTATAATCATATAAGAGGATTTCAGACATTTTTCCCGTGGTGCTTTCACTCCATTTAGCATTGTGAAAATCTCCTCCGCTTTGTAGTTTAGCTCTGCCTAGGGTTTGTGTTTTGCACGCTCTGATTGAATGAGGGCTCTAATCCAACAATGAGGTTGCCCATTAAAATTTGTTCAACCTTTGCTTCAAGTTATAAAAGAAAAAAATCTCTGCTTCTCACAGAGATGGAGATTGACTTTATTAGGTCAAGGTTTACTCAAAATTAAAATATTGAACTGTATTATCAAGCTAAACCCAATAGTGACAAAAATTGTGATTCTGAAATTTCACACACAGAGGCACCTTACTTTTTTTGATTTCCAGACGTTCCAGATAGGTGATGTCTCACCTCTATGCATGCCCAGAACTGCCTCAGTCTCAGCAGGGCCAAACAGCTCAGCACTGCAGCCTGAGCAGGCTCCAGAACCTCGTGTCCCCTAAGGGGCTCTGTCTGAAGGGTGTTTTCAGAACACACAAGATTAGGCGCCCCATGAAGTGCACTGATGGCAGATACTTCCTTTTCAAATAGAGCCAAAGGAAGCCAGCAACCTTCTCACCTATCCCTTCTATTTAATAGCCTGGGGATGAGAACGCACAATGAGGAAGGAGAAGACCCAGGCTCAGTTCCCTACACTGAGCCTGAGGTAATCCAAAGCAGCCTCTTAGGGGCACCTTGCTAAAGGTTCACCTGACAGCGAGGCCTCTCTAACCCTGCTACTGAAGCTGCCAAACACAAGGGAATTCAGGATCCCACCAGGCCAGACTGAAAGCACACTCTCATGCCCTGGCTACCTGGGGCAAATTTTCGCTTCTGCTCCCAGATGAGTCCTCACATTTCTTCAGATCCACAGCACTGCCCACCACGCTGATGCATCTGTGAAGACAAGTATTCTGTAATATAAAAGGTTAAAATATCTAAATCTTCTTATTATTGGGTTGCCCTATATATTCCAACCAGATTACTATATCCAGGCATCTGAAAATCCTTTCTTATTATTTATTTCTGCCACAAAAAATAGAAAAACAACCACAAACCCATTAAGACTTTGGGGAAAAAAAAAGAACCAAACAGCTTTCAGACAGAAATCTCAAAACAGTAAGGAAGCACTAAGTGGTGCAGGAGCAGCCTTTAAATAACAGGATTTATTATACCTTTTTTCTACTGTCACACCTCCCCCCCTTCCCAATTAGCTGCAGCCCATCTCAAATGGTAAGACAAGTATAGATTTTTGGCTCCATTCCCAACCTGTTTCTCTGCTTCAGGGCTTCTTCCATTCTCTCCTGTTCACTTGGAACTCACATAACAGCATTGCTAAGCCATTTCAAAATCTTGGGTAAGAAAGTTTGGTATCTGCACCTGTAACTCTCATCGCTTTCACTATTTCCAGCTTCTTCCTTATGCCAAGTTTAGAACCCCTATTTAACTCACATGCGTCTTCAGATGAAGAGGCCTTTATTTTCAGTAAAGCTTCAAAAACTCACACCATCAGATAATCCACACAAAACTCAAAGGATGTTTGGGGATTGAAGAAGCAGCTAACAGGAACACAAGGAATGAGGACATTAAGACAGGAGTAAATAATGGGGAATCAGACATGAAGCTTCTCTTTGGTTACTATTTGTGCTTAAAAGCTGCCCAGCTGGTGAATTTTAGGTTAGAGATTTTTCCTGCCTGAGACAAAATTATGTATTTTGATTATGTACCATACCACAAAACACACAACATATTCCGGCACTGTTATCTCTTTATCTGCCTATTCCTCCATTTCATACATCCTCAAACTCCAAAACTGTATCTTTCCCCACCTTTCTAGGGCCCCTCTAACAGTGATTTGTCTGTGAACAGCTTTACACCCATCTTGTTTCTCAGCCCTTCTCTCTCTCCAGTCTTGGTAAGAGGATGATCAACACCTTTCAAAAGCTGCAGTGCTCCCCCAGCCTCCTCCTCCTCCTCCTACGACGACGACAACAAATGGTTATCTCTATCCAGGATTCCAGTGGAAAAGCAAAGTACATTTTCCTGCAAGATGTGCTGTCCTTGCATGGAGAAGGCACTTGATGGAGATGCAAAGTACCTCCCCCTTTTTCCCCTCCCTCCCAAATTTGCTAAAGGGTTGCAGCTGTCTCAGCAGAAATGAATCACAGCGGGTCCTAATACTCATTAGGAACATTGAAATCACAGAATATCCTGAGCTGGAAGGGTCCCACGAGGATCGTTGAAGTCCAGTTCCTGGCCCTGCAAAGGAAAATCACAAGAATACCAATCCTATTAACCAAAACCATAAGAGCATGGCAGCACTGGGACTCTGTCTTCCCAGCTTCTAACTGTGTATGCACAAGTTTCACTGTGTTCTTGTCCTGAGCCCTCCAAGCTCTCCTTGCTGCAGGAACTGCTAAATTCTGGGTCTGTAATGGAGAGTGTTTCCTGTCCTAGAGCACAGCTGGCTGCTGCTGTGGGAAGCTGCTGCTGGGATCCGCAGGACCGAGCGAGGCTCCCTGTGCCCAGCTCAGCTGCCGCAGCTACCTCTGCTGGCAGGAGGCTGCAGCGGGGCCTCTGCTCCCCCAACACGCTCAGGCACCTCGAACGCCTCAATCTGACCAGGGAGAAGCATTACAATTCCATTTTTCCATATTTGTCTTCCCGATATTCGACCTTTTCAGCAGAATGTATGGCCACACTGGTCCCCCACCCTTGTCACTAGGGTTAGAAAGTCTTTAAACCAGCAGAGATTCTGCTGTAACACTTTGAGGAAAGCACCTGCATTTCCCACAGTCGCAATCAATTCTGCTGCTCTGAGTTAGCAGGAGAGTCATATTGCAGTAGTGGCTTCAGGGAAGATGAGAACTGCTACAAGCAGGTTCGATAGCATTCTATCACCTTCCCCAAATTTTCCCAATCAGCCAATGTTCCTGGTGAGTAAAGAACAATCTCATTGTGCAAAACCAGAACAGTGGAAGGATATTTTCCCTCCATGCTGCAACACAACCTAAAAATATTGATTTTAGAGCAGTTGTCACTGAATGTAACTGCTCTAAAATTTCTGAGTCTTTGTAGCCTCCAGCAGAGTCTGAATACAGAGATGTTCTGTCACAGTTGCTTCCTCCGTTACTCAAGCAGGTGATAGCTTGAAAAGGAGTTTGCATTTATGTTGTCCATACTTTAACTAGCATGTAGCTAAGTGGAAGTTTTCACAGTCATTTTATATGCTCAAAAATGAACAATATATATCCCCCAAAGGACTACAAAAGTTAATTCAAAATACTACTCTAACACATGGATCACTAAATGCTGTTTTTCAGTGCTCTGTAGGAGTGGTATAAAAACTTTAGTCTGTGTGGACAGGGTTTAATGGGATTTTTAATTTCATAATTAAAAACCAGACACAACCATAGCAAACTCCTGAAGAAAACCTGGTTTAAGTATCCTAGTGCTCACATAATTATGACAGTAATAAAATCACATTCTAAGGGAGGCTAGGCAAAACCACTCGCTACAGAAGCAGAGAGAGGGGTAGAAATTTGTGACATACCTTTATATGCACAGATTTTTAAAAAAGAAAAAAAAGTTAAGGTGCTATGTACAAGTGTCATATGTCATATACAAAATGTACTATGTAGGCACTAGAGACTGTAAGGTATGGCATGAAAGGAGATGGTCACAGTGAGGAGGTGAATGCAGCAAGAACCACCCCTGCAAAGAGAAACAACTTTCCCTTGTCTGGAGCTCAGCCAGCCAACCACTGCTGCAGATGTGCAAGAGCACAATGGCCATTTTAGCCAGGGAGGAAGGGAATGCTGAAGGATGCAAAGCCCAGAGTGCACATCGACAGGAAATGTGGATTAAACATTCCATAAAAAAAAATCCTTTCAAAACAAACTTCTTGAAGATCTGCTTTTCAAAAGCCTGTATTTTATTTTATGAAAGGGTTTATAAACCAGCAACCAAAAAAAAAAAAAAGTCAAAAAGAAAAAGTCAAAGGCAAATCCAAGCATAAAACAGCAATTTTACCTGTCATATTTTTATCTTTGTCATTGTAAATGACACAAAACCTAGAGTTTCCTGAGCCACCTCAGCTAATACCTGATTAAGAAGTTTATCACATGCTTCCTGGCACAGGAATAATACACAGTTTCTGATTTTTGTCCCTATATTAAAATTAAGTCCATGCAGACCACAGCCTCCTTTGCCACCTGAAAATCCCCAGGGTCATGTCCCAGCCAGCCCTCCACCTTCCCCGATTGCTGAAAGAGTGACGGCACTACCGCTCTCTTTGGGCTCTGTTGGCAAAGCGAGGCTTGTCTCGACACGCGGTCCTAACACACACGGGAGCTGTACCAGGAAGGGAAGGAGCAGATATTCCAGCTCTGCCTGTCAAGTCTGCATTTCAAAGGTTGTGCCTGGGTGTGGGAAAGAATAAAGAGGGTCTGCCAGTCCACACACAAAGCTCTGCACTCTGCTGCCCCAACTGCCAGGCTGTCGCACAGGACCAGAGCACATCCCCACCCATCCCTCCCCTCTGAGGTAATACCAGTTGTGCTCAGTGGCACAAGCTCCATTTCTTCCCATCTATCTAACAAACTGCACACATCCTTTAAAATACATATTTTAAAAAACTGAATGCCAGTGCCCCAAGACAGAGAGCATCCAAAACAGGCAAGGCTACTGCCTTGAAGAAAGAGTGCTGAGGAACAGCTAGTGCAGCTTCTTAGTTACATCACTCAAAAATAATAAAATGCTTTTGGTTGAAAAAAACCTTTAAGATCACCTAGTTCCAATTCCACTGCCATGGGCAGGAACACCTTCCACTACACCAAGCTGCTAAGAGCCCCATCAAGTCTGGCCTTGAACTCTTCCAGGATGGATGACAGGTATTAATTTGTGGGGTCTTCTCCATGGACAGAGATTTAATGCTAGAGCCTATTTTCATGCAGATGGGTGGTTTCCCTAGCCCAAAATCACACTACACTGTTCCCAAGTGGAATGTTACATATTCCCAAACCTCCTTCACCAGCTGCAACGGGCACATCTCTGATTCACAGCCATGACTCAGGTTTTAAGCAGGGAAAGACTTGTGGGTGTATATCTCTTCAATTTGAGGCTGCAGTAAAGCTTAGATACACCATTACCAGTACACTAAATCATGTGCCAGCAGACACACACTTGGGGGAAGGCAGAATTTCACTTGGAATCCCTGAGACAAGGCTACAGATGAGGCTTTCCTTTTGAAGAAAAAGATGACTCCTTTTCATGCCTTCAGACAGCAGTCAGGCAGAACATATGGGCGAACCCATAAACATAGTTTTGAAAGCCCAGTTTCCAAGTCTTTTTAAGTTGCCAGATGGTGAAATGACCCCTAAACTTAAATGTTCAAATATTCATTACTGCTATCTAGATTACTAGCTCTCACTTAAGTCTATTATGAACATCAACCAGCACAAAGGAGGCAGATTGCATACAGAATTCTGGCCACTGCCACTTTCCTTCTGCACTGAGAAGCAGATGGCTCTTTAGTTACCAACCCACTGATGGGAACCCACTCTCCCAGCCCCAGCTCCCACAGGAATATATTAATGACTAAATGACAGGTCCCTTGTCTAAATTATTGTTTTCTAGTGCCTAGAATATTGGAATGAAAAACACACAAAAATCCATGGGAAGTAGATAAGAGCTCACTCTTTCTGATTTACCTTCATGCCAGTTTAAGTTTGTACATATTCGAGCAAGGTGACAGGCCTTGCTTGCTTTATTAAGACTAGGGCACACTTCTGGTCAAGGAAAGAATGAGAACAGACTCAAAAAGGCTGAGTCTCATATTTTTTGAATGCCCACTGGCATCACTGCTTGTGCCTCTCTTTAAAAGAGAACAAACCCTGAAGAGAGCATGTGATGTGCTGGATTCTGTGTACTATATCAAATTCTAAAGTGTCAGGATCAGCAGATCATTCATACCCTGCCACTGACAGCTTCCTCTTGATCAGCTCCAGGCAGCACCTCACTCATGTATCTCACTGCTCTGAAGGAACCAAATGCCTGGCATTTCTTAAAGCAAATCTCATGAAACATCACAAACTGGTTCAAATATACAGAGGAGTACACAGTATCATGAGTTTCAGACTTTTTTTTATTCTCTCAAACTCAGGTTTTGATAATCACAAATTCTATTAAGCTGGTGATTGGAAAGAAGAAATGAAAATGGACCCATGAATAGAGTTTTTAAGAAAACAGACCAAGTACATCTTATGAAACTCACCTGAAACTTCAATATAATGTGAAATACTATCAGAGAAGTACTGCACTTTTTATTATATATTCCTAGGTTATAGATTATATAACCAATATTAAAAGACAGGCAACAGCAATCTGCCAGGTTTCACGACTGCCTTCAAACCACTCCTCTTTACTAACTGTTGACAGCAACAGTGCTACTGTTCTCAGCTGCAGGAAAAAGCCAGTTTGACACACATCAGAACCACCAGTTTCCACCAAGAGGTGATAATTACAGTGTTTGCCGTTCAGTGGCTATGTTAAGAACAAGGCCTCTTTCCTCTCTTTCAGATGAGAAGATGCCAAACAATCTCCTAATGTACCCATTGCTCCTGTAAACACCAAAATATCAGATGTTTGGCTGGTTTTCAGTCAGACTGTAAATAACTGATGCCTTGGCTATACAGACATTGGCAAATATTTTGTCTTACAGTAATTTCAGTAGTCCTAAAATACATGATTTTCTGTTCATACAGAAGTATACAGTATACAACTTCATGAAAGATTTGGAGAGCAAATTTTACAGAGCAGCAGTGTGTTCTTTTATTTATCTCAGTGGAAGAGTGGAAGGAAGGACACACAAAGCTAGTATAGCCCTCCTCTGTAAAATGTCAGACTTCCAGCTAGTCCAGAAGCTCTGGAAAAGGGTTCACATCCACCAAGTCTGCCAGTGGTTCAGGTGTACTTTGTACCTGATACTGTAACAGACTAGTAATGCATGTATCCAGCACTGTCCCCAGCTGAGGAGGAAGAACTTATGATGGTGTTAATGCCAGCTGCTTGTTACTCCAGCCAAAACAACCAAACAGGTGAGTATTTCAGTTTTGCTTAAATCACCACTCAGCTTTAAATCACAGGGGTCCTAAAAGTAATTCCCTAAATTACTAGAACTGTTTTAGAAGTGACCAACAATATCTTTTGGCTTGCTCTGTATTTACTTCTGAGGCATAGTCCTTCACTTCCCAGATGCATATGCAAGGCTGGGCTTACTGGGGAGCCTAAGGCTCATGTCTTATGCTGTACTCCTGGGACAGCTGGTGGGAGCAGCACCAACAGGACTGCCAGATGCCAAACAGCCAGCCTCTCATCTACCTCTCTACTTTTGCTGCCTTTTATGTTCTTCCCTTATTGATGCAACTGTGAATTCCACAGAATGGAAACAATAACAAATGCACATCCAAGCATCCATCTGTATATGGATATGTTTGGTTACTTTTACCATCATATTTATTCACCCCCCATTTTAGAACCACACATGTGTTTATCAGTCTTGCACTGTTTTAAAATTATTATATTGAAATGCTTTTTTGACCCTTCCTCTTCTTGTCCATGATAAAACTGAAAAATGCTGCTTTCATACCAGCTCAGAAGTGCATCTTACCATAAACAAGTGAAGACAAATTCAGATTTGTAATAAGAGAAAATAATCAGTGAAAAACAATTGTTTCTGGAGAGTATTTTTTCATACATTGTGACATCTTAGATTAATTAACTCTAAGTACTTACCATATTTGTAAAGCATGGACAGTCCTAAAATATCTGTCCTAGGGTACAAAGAATTTACGCTCAATATCAATACTAGGCTGCAGCACTTGTTTTTAAAATTAACTTTTTTAAGGATAAGAAATATCTGTCTAAGCATAACTGAAAGATACCAGTTTATAAAATTTATTTCTCTGCTGACCCATTTCTGTACTCTGCTTATTTGGAAAGGTGATGTACTCATTGAAAGTAATGATTCTCACTGCTTTGCAAACAGTTTATGTTATGGTGATTAAGTATCCTTCATAGCTCTGTCTGTCTTATGTATATGAACACACTAAAAAGCAAGTACACAGTTTTCTTTCCTAGAACTAGACAATCAGTCTGAAGACAAATTCGAACATCACAGAAACACCTTTTCAGTTAGAGTAAGAATGATCAGTAGTACTCCATACCAGAGGTAAAATGCATTTTGATATGAGGCATGTATGAGGTGTATGAAACCATTTTGTTTCCACTCAGCTGTATGGCTTGCTGTACACTAGCAGGTCATACATGTCAGTAGGTGTATGACAAACAAACAAAAAAAGCAAGTAAAGTTATACCAGTTTCTTCTATTAAAAAATTTAAATGGTATGGAATTTTTGGCTATCTTCGCTTTTTTACAATTTGCCCCTCCTGTTAATACCTATTAGCACCTTATATTTTGAACCTACAGTTTCCAAAGGTATTGGCTGCCAGGCTGAAGCTCCAGACTACAAACAGCATCCCTGTGTGCCAGCAGTGATTTCAGTGACATAACCCAGCTACAGGGGTCTGAATTTTGCACTACTTTTTTCCTGAGGGGAAAGCTGTGATTTATAAAGTAGAATAAAAAATGTTTCCCAGCTATAACAACATTTCCTAAGAGGCACCATAAAGACTGAGTTTGTGTGTAATTATGAAAGACATCATCTGGGGATGCCAACTGCACTGAAGTAGATGAATGTTTTTAAATCACTAAACATGCCTCAACTCAGCAGCATGCTTATCTAAAACCCAAAATGATGGTTTAGGTATGCAAAAATTGAGAGATAAGGTAATGTTAAAACCTTGCAAGTTTGGGATAGAGCAGTGAAGTTTTGTGTTGCCTATGAAATGATTCTGAAAATAAATTGGTCAAACCTTCTTCAAAATCAGCCTTAAAATTTTGCTACTGGAATCTATATTTAATTAAAGCTTTTATTAACCCTTTTATGAACAAGCTTAAAATCTGTTGACTCGAATAGGAGTTACAAGATAAAACACATTTGTTTCCAGAAACTTTGGTGTCAGTTAGTTTGTTTTCTGGAGAAAGGATCTGCTAATTCAACATTGAAGAAATATTTCTTCCTTTTTTTTCTTTCTTTTTTTTTTTTTGTATAATGTAATAGAATATCGCCCCTATTTTTTGTCCTAAGATGTAATGCAATAATTTTTTTTTTATAAAGCACAGAAATTCTTCACACTGGAATAGATTAGAAGTCACTCCAGTCAAAATCTATGCTGATGTGTCTCCTGTTTACTATACCTGGTGACAGTATAAGTACCTGTGCTGTCTCCCACCACATAGAGACAACTCTAAACTAACACTTGAGACAATGATCTACAGCACCATATTACAATTAAAAACCTCACTTCTTGAAGACATAAATTCACATAAAAAAATCTAAATCTTAGCATAGTGGGATAAAACAACATAAATATGGAAGGAATGTTTGCTGCCTTTTATTGTTTATTGTCCTTTATTCATCCTGAGCAAAATCCGCATCAGAAAAACATAGCACCACTTCTTGATGCATTTCCTAGTTAACCACAGGAAGTTTCCTATACCCTCTAGAAAGTATATGAATGTAATACCACTTAAGAAATAAGAGACAGCAACAATCTGAGAGTTGGAGAGAAGCCTTACATACTGTGAAAAACTAGAAAAAGCAAAGAAAATAAAAAGCTCCCTCCAAAGGTTTTTTCTTTAAAATTTGTTCTTGATGTGTGCATTTTTTAGTAGGTGATAGTACACAATCTAAAAAAATACTGCAAATAGTATGTATCTACATATATATTTTTATATGCACACAAATCTGGCAAAAATAGAACATTTAAACTTAATATTTATCCTATCAATCATAATTGCAGGCATAGCCATGAGGAAACTCTTTTCTGCAGCAGGCATTTGGTGTGTTCAAATTCTCAATGCTCTTAAATTCCATTCACTTCCAGTGGGAGAGTTAGTACCTTTTAAAATTATAGTTTGCTTTTTTGAGAGTGAACAGTCACCATGCCAACCCTGACGAACAACACAGGACATGAAATAGCCTGTGGATTTCTTGTCTCACCCTAACAGCTGGAAATCTAATTGGGGCAGAGGAAAACAAAACATGATAAAAACAACCATAGGAGTCAGGAGGGAAAGTAAGAAACAAGCAGTATGAGTTATGTGGAAACAAACACAGATACCTATCCATGTAGTGTTTCTACCCAATATATTAGAGAAAAAACATTTTTCAGTTACCAGTCTGCTATATGCTTTCCCATTAAGGTGGTTTCACAAGCCACTGAACTCTATCTTTGATGTTCATGATAACTATTCCTAAGTGTTTGTGAACTACACCGCTTAAATCCCCTCAAACGTCAGTTTATTTTCTCTTGTAATGTATTCCTGCAGTGTGGGATTAACAGACACAGGGGAGGCCTTCAGGCATCAAGAATGTAAATTAGCCTAATCTCAAGAAAACAAGATGTGCACTTAACCATAAATATTTTTATAATCACATCAAACATGACATACCTGGTATTCAGTTTTATATAAATTAGTTGTTATGTCAGACCTACTTCTGAGGTTATCCAAAACCCAAACACATAACATTATTTCTACTCTTCAGGCCTGAATGATATTTACAGACATTAATGCTATATTCCAGCTCTACAATCATTCGAGACACATTATATAACTTTATTTTTTTATTTGACAAGCAGCAGTATCATGTTCGTCATTTTTTTTTACATTTTAATGTAGATACAATTATTAGGTTATCTGTCATATTACAATATTTAGGTTTTTCATGTGATTTTTTTTTTTTTTTACTTTGTCTTAAGATACATTAAAAAACATCAACTGCAAACGTGAAAGGGGAGGGGAAAAAAAAAGCATGGTATCCAACCAATTCTCCACATTTCAGCAATACTTCACTCATTCTTTTAGTAAAGTTTTAAGAAATGTCATAATGACATGAGCTTGAAATATCTATAGGCATTTTCATTGACGCTCATGACATGGCACTGGTGATGTTGTAAACAGCAGAAAAACAGGGGCTGCCAAGTGACCAATTATGGAGGCACAGGCCTGCCTCTTCCCACAGGAACACACCAAACAGTGACAGCAATGATCTCCTTACAATCATACCTGCAGGATAGCAACATCATGCTACATAACTGTATTCATCTGCAGAGGCCTGGCTTCGCTCTATGTACTGTTTGTCTATCAGGACTTCAATACACTTCTTAATCATGCTGATACTTGGGTTAAACCTAGCTCTTGATTGGCTAATTACCTGCAAAAGAAAGACACAGTTTTTGTGTTATTCTTATTTTTCACAGTGATAAATGTCATCTAAATATTTGCTAGAGGCTTTAAGGCAGATTCAGTATATTTTGCTTTTCAAGACAGGAATAAATAACCCTGGAATAGTTAACTTATAACAAAGAAAGTATGTATTAGTGTCAGGACACTGAAACTGACTGGTCAGCTCACTGGTTACTTTGGCCACATCTTCCCCAGATCTCTTCATTCTTTCTTGCTTACTTCATTTGTCACAGTACAAATGAAGACAAATATCCCCATTAACAATTAATCTAATATTAACACATTTCTTCACTTCTATTACAATGGAGTTCCCCCCTACCACTAATCTCTTTTCCTACTCAGTTGGAGAAAATCAGGATGAACTTCTCTTTCTTCAGTCACTGAAGAAAGACCTACAATTTAGTGAGTTCCATCTGGCTATGCTGAAACTTTTTAATATATGCAGTAGGAGGCTATTTATTTTAAAAACAAATCTATATTTGCATTACGGAAGAAATTGCCACTCCAGGCAAAATTTCAGATGTCTCTTACTAATTCTCAGTTTTGCCCATTCTCTTGTAGAGAAGGGAAAGAAATTGTATGTAATAACAGAATGTGCAAATTAATAAGTAGGAAAACTTTTCAAACTAAAGATCTTACTACTCAAGTGTCATAATATAATTTGCCTGTAGTTTCTTATTTCTTTTGTAAAGAAAATAATTTTTGTTTTAGCTGAATTTCCAGTTTTCTTTACAAACTCTCACAGCTGGCTTTGTCCCAGCTCTAGAGTTTGCTGGGGCCCTCTGAGCCAACAAAACTCACCAGGTGGAACTCACCCAGCAAAGCAAACAAAAAGCTCAAAAGAGTGAGTTTTGTTGGGCTAACAGCCAGGGGTCTGGTACATTCCACAGCAGTACAAGTGAGGAGAAAGTGGGTGCTAACAAGCTGATAGATCTGCTTGGATTTCACCAAACTTAGCCCTCCACTGAAGCTGATTGTCATCACCGAATTTCATCTATTTACATGAATGAATAAATATAAGACAAAGAGAACAGAAGAGAGAATTTTGTATTGGTATGGGTTTTCTTGTTATTGTTTTTTGTTCGTTTTTTTTTTTTTTTAATCAAAGATAGTACAAGAAAGAAGGATAGACAGAAATACCTGATGACCAGAATAAAAATTTTCTGTGAATGACTGCTCTGATGTCTCCCCTCCACTACTCTTCCAGACTTATTCATTTTATAGGAAAAGCTACCTTGTCCAGGTGACTGCAACACTGAGCTAGAACTGAGATTATCAGGGTGTATCCAACACAATTAACAATTCCACAAAAACCACATGCTGACATATACATGTATACCAAGGGCCTTGAGTATTTTCTTGGACACCTCACCCTAAAAGAAATGTGTGGTGCTGTAGTCTAAGTGTTAGAGCTAACTACATTAGGGTTAGGGGTCTCAAATATCTCTCTAATAGTATAATCCTACCCTTATAGCTAAGAAAAAAAATATTAACGAGGTGAGAAAATCTTAACTATTCACAGTAAATAGATTCCTTTCAGAAAGATTTGTTCTTACTCAAGAAGTCAAACAACATATTTTAATTGATACATTATATATAAAAATATAAACAGCATGATAAAAATAACAATGGCACCAGAATTAGTAACAATATCACAGCTATACTCTCTACTTAGTATTTAACTGAGTAGCCATGAAAATATCCACCTTCCTTGTAAAGCTGAAGAAACTATTCCGCAGGAGCCCTGCAAGAGCAAAACACAGCAGGGGCATATAAGCGGCCCTTCCCTTACACAAAGGAAGAAGCAACCAGAAAGGATTTGTTTCTAAAATATAAAAATTTGTAATCTATTTAACCCTTATAAGTGTCAAGCAAAGAAAGCAAATTTCAAGAAATTTTTCTAATAATTTGACAGTGGGCAGAAAAAAAAAAATTTAAAGATGAAAAGACTTGCCTATCATTTTCTGGTTTTAATTGCAAATTCTTACATGATTTCATCATAATTCCATGAATGATTTAAATAACAGGAAACCAAATAAACACAGATTTTGAGAAAAATCAGGACCTATGCTGCCACATCTTTTAGATATTTAAAATCAGATTTCTCAAATTAAGCTTGCTTTCAGACTATTTATATATAAACACTTATTCAATATCCAAAACCTTTAAGAAGTCTCACACTGCATCTTCTGGGCTTATAAACTCCCTGTTTCTGCTAGGTTATTTTTTAAGAAATAAAAATTAAGTAGTGGATGTGGTAGACTGTTTCTTCCATCACCACAAATTACTCAATGTCTTTCCACCTCTACTCAAAATGGTTGAATAAAGCAGGAATCTTTATTCCCCCTCCCACCAGTCTTCTCTGAGGCCATCCAGCAAGGCTAAGAGATGCAAGAATGAATTAAACTGAAGAAAGGGCTTTGGAAGGTTGAGAAAAGTAAAACTGGGAACTGGTTGGAAGGAGTAAATATTAGGCTGGAATGAGAAATACATTTAGGCAGGCAACCAACAGATGGGAAAGCGGGAGAAAAACTAAAGAAATAGCACTTCCTTCCAAGCCAGCCTGTGAGAGTTCACAGCTCATTAATCTGGAATCCAAAAAATCTAGAGAACTGTACCACTTTGTGGAAAAGGGAGATTAAAAAGTGCATGTCTCCATACTCAGACAACTTTTAAAATTTAAACCATGAGTTATAATAAAATAATGATTAGAGCACAAACTTGGCTAAGTGCTTCTGTGGAAATTCCATACTAGAATATCCCTATTCGGGTTTTCAGCTGAACCCATAGGTCTGGCAATGATTTTTATAGGGTACAACATCTCTTGGCATAGAACCAGCTGACAGGAAAGAGCAAGAACCTTAATGCTTTGGTGCTAAGACAAATTTACAAGATTGAGGGATCCCAGCTAGTGCTCCAGTACTGCAGTTCAAAACAGACCCCATGGAAATTCTCACTAATTTTGCTGGAGTACTGGTTTCCACATGGTTGAGTTCTGTAGTCCAATGTTCTACCCTACTATCCTGAAGATTTTAATGAAATCAAGCTCAAGGACTTTCTCTTACCTCCTGAATAAGAGCATTATGTCGCAGCACTTTACGTGCTTTCATGATACGGACTATAGCAGCTTGAAGATACATTTTCCTGTCTTCATCTACAGCACTTCGGGTCTGCTCCATCTCCTGTGACACAGGAAGAACAGTAATGCCCAAAATAAAATAAGACCAATAAAGACTGCATAAAAGTATCTTGAATCTATACTTTTTAATTTACTAAAAGTAGTGAATTAATTGAAAAATGCAGGTGTAGTTCAATTCCAGGAAAAGTATGTCCATAAATCAAGGATATCAAGTTCCATGGAAGTCAGTAGGAAAGTGGGAGAGAGTCACCTAAACCATCATTTTTGCTAGGGAAAAAAGCAAGCAGAATTGACCATAATGTACTGAGTTTGGCAGCACACACCTATCTTGTACAAAATCCCGTGTCTTAGGAGATACACTGAGAACATGTATTAACAACACAGGAGTTGATTTTAATTGCCAAAGGACACAAAACCACAGAAAACGGTTGATTGGTTCTGCTTTTCTTGCAGTGAGTTGCTTTTATAAACACCAGCAACAAAAAAAGTCTCATGAGATAGACTAAACATCAATACCATTTGGTATTACCATTTTGTTTATCTTTTTCTTCTACTTTTTTGTTCCTATTTAATCTTCTCTTGCCTGTATTTTAAGTACAAAAAATTGTGTTGCTTAAGTTTTAAACCTATAAAATTTCTTTTGTAAATGTTAGGGAATTTGATATCTGCTTACACCAAACTAACACAATAAATTCCATTTTAGAAAAATCAACTTTCTAAGCTATTCAGACTACAAACACCAAAGAATACTTGCCTGTGGCGTGTCTTTCTGCATTGATGTGGTAATTTTAAACTTTGTTCGTTTACTGCTGAAGTTCATATTTAATGAAAACGTAGACTCTGTCTCTATATCTTCCTGCAATAGAGAATACTTTTTAAAAGTCAGGAATAGAACCAGAAAATAGTAACAATTTACTTTTAAAAGTTGCAGTTAGGGTCTTAAGTACACAGAAAAAATTTCAGATTTGTGATTGGAAATTCTAAAACGCCACTTGAAACAGGTGAATTTTTAAAGCTAGTTTAACTCATCCAGAAATCAAGTTATTTCAGAAGACACTACGAAAAACTCTGCCATACAAGAATTTTGTTAACAAGCAAATTCTCTTTTAATACTTGGATAGCTTATCTTAGTTGCAAACACTCTCCACTTAAAGTCATTGTCTCCCTGCAAAGGAAGTAGGATTTACATTTATTTATGACAGGACCTCAAAGGGCAGCTGCTGCTTTCAAAATTTTTACAAAAGTTGTCTTCCAGAATTTAAGGAAAGGCATGTAAGCATTTTTTTTATGATATTGCAGAAACGGCTGACAAACTGCAACTTCTACAATGCACATCTATCTGCAGATTTTTTTTTTCCCCTGCAGAAAAAACACCTTTATATTCAACACAGCATGATTGGACACATCTCTGTGGTTTCCAGGCAGGAGTCTGAACAGGTATTACCAATTTCCAGCAGAATAAAGTCACTGAGTTACTGGGATTCTGAGACCTTGAAATCCTGCCAAACTGTCCAAAGCACAAGCATTTTAGTAAGCATAGAAAATATTTATGTAAATATGCACTCAAACCGATATTAATTCTAATTTTATATCTTGCTACAAATAGTTTGTGTTGCAATATATGCAAAAACCAGGATACCAGGCACAGTATAGAAAATATAACATGAAAGAGGAAAGACTAAGAGCTTTAAAAATAATAAGCTTGCAAAAAATAGGCTAACATTAAATTTTAGCATTATTCTGCTGGCATGGCTTGAATATAAACCAAAATAAATTGTGCATTGAGCATTAACTCATAAAGCATAATTCTAATGAACCAATGAAGATTTTGGCCAAAGCTTCTCATGCTCTTTCCCCCACACCTGTTCAAAAAATGAACAAACAAGCAAAAGCAAACTACATTTACTACACTGTACTTTTCTGTTTGGCTCAAATACAGGTAAAGGGAAGTTTGTGTATTGAATTTCACTGCTTAAGCCACTAAAGCTCACTTGTTTATTTAATAAGTAAGCTGATAGACTGTCTACAGATCTACTATCACATTGCTGTATGGAGTGCAAAGAAAACAGAAATAGTAAAGACACTTGAATACAATAATCTGGAAGGTAAAGAACTGGAAAATGCAGTGGTAAACATTAAAAAGTAAAAGGGTTGGAAAGCTGTATTATTACTTCTTCTATGACGTAAGCTTTAAGAAACTGGGTGAACCTTATACAACTGACATAAATAAATGTAAATCCTTTAAATAAGAGGCAATGTGCTAAGATTATTAAAGGTCTCACTGTTTCCTGTAATAGTTTCCAGTGTTTTATTTGACCCATGGTTTAACAGACATCTTCCCAGCAACTGTTCCAACCTGAGCTCATTTCTAGGTATTGGAAGCATGTCCTATGCTTCAGCCAAGCATCAGATCTTCCTTGTGATCTCACTTTCCATTTTCTAAAATTTTCCTGGTTAAAAACAAAAGCAGCTATCAGAGCAGCTTTGGATTTCTTCTTGTAAGTGAATTGAACAGCTTCTTCTGTCTGATACTGTCTGCATAGTGGGCTTTCTGGGCGAGCTGGAAGCACATGCTAATGTCTGTATGGGATGCACAGGCACTTCTGCAGTGTTTATTACTTAACAGAGTAAGGTCTGTGCCTTTTGCTGGATGGGAAAAAAAGGTCTCACATAGGCTATAAAGAAGGATGAGATGGAGTCAGAAAAAGAAGTATCAACCATTGCCTTAATTACAAAGCAAGCTCAGATATTACTGGAATTCCAAGAAATCCATAGTCTGGCAAATTGCAGCAAAAATCCTCTCACAGAAGTCCTCCCTGCTCTCTTTCTTGCTCCTGTAATCTGTCAGCAAGGAAGAACACGGTTGCTGGTGCTTTCAGCCCCTTAATCCCACAAATATTTTTTAGGATCACTATAAGACTCTGGTTTACTGAGTCAGGTTTCACAGGCTCCTTCCCGTGATTCAGTACAACTTTGAAAGCAAGGCAACAGAAACAATAAAGTCCCTGCATTATTACCTTCTGTTGCTATAGGCATAGAAAGCCTGTATGACAGGCACTCTACTTCCTCCTGTCTCTTTCCTTATATGTAGAGATTAACAATTTTTCACAAGGGTCAAAAATAAAAGCAAACAATGGATATTCAAAAAGTCCTCAACAAATATCAGAATGACAAGACTGAAAACATGAATATTGTTATGGCATACCTTGTCTGAGTCATGGTTGATCATTTTGACATCAAGCAAAGATTTGATGGTTTTTGTCAGTTCCTTCTCATTCATTTGTGTACTGTCCTGAAGCTCCTTGTAACTGACAGTCTCACTGTTGTTGAAGGCAAGCAACACTGCCATTTGGTATGTTGTGACCATGGCTACGTAAGGTTTGCACAAATAATTCATTTTTACTTCACCTGTAATGATACAAGAAGTATTTAATAAACTGATGAAAGGTGCTGAAAAGTCTTAATCTTAATCTGAAACTTAACTACAAGAGCTCCTCCTACATTTCCAGACATTCAACCCAAGTCTGCATTTAACACCTAAAATGGGACAATGACAACTGATGCTGTGAATTTACACATATATAATGTGGCCTATAACACCCCCCTCATCCTAGTTAACTATGAATGCTAGACAAATAGTGCAATATAATATATAATAATTTTAAAAAAGAAATTCCAAGTAGCCTTAACACATTGCAATTCATGAACTTCAATTAACACAGTTTACACTCAGAACAGTGATTAACAGGAAAGCTGTTTAAAGGAAAGATCTAAAAACAAAGTAAAATACGTGCCCATCAAAAATTTTTCATATTCTTAGATTTTTAAAATTCCCATGAGAAACAAAAAGCACTGAAGAAATCTACCTGAAAGCAGATTTAGATTTTCTGTGCAAAGGTGAGTGTGAACTCAATTACCAGAACTAGATTTTCATAACATTACATTATTGTGATTTTCACCTCCATGTTATACATTGCAGTATCCAATTGTTAAAGCATTATACTGAAAGCACTTAAAATAAAACATGATTGACTGACACTAAACTTTATGACTACACTGACTAAAATAAACTATAATTTAATATATATCTTCTAAGGTATTTTTAACATATATTCCTATACAGTAAAAATAAGTATGTATTTATGTAGATACTCACATACCTGAGTGAAAGAGGATAATATGCATTCTTAAAATTATTCAGTATTTATGTAAGGAATATCTAGACTACATAAACAACTCCAGGCCAATTATTATTAACTCAGCAGTTCTGCAGTGGTTTTTTGCAGTTAAGAATATACAGCTCTAGTTTTACTAGGATTTAATAAATCACAGGTATGCAGGTTTACAAAACATAGATTTTGGAAATTCCAGGTAGTAAATATTAAATTAATTTATAATACAAAATATGTCTGTTGACTTTATATGAAAGATAATGTTCCAACTCCGCAGTCTTTTGCCATTTGAAAAGAATGTTTAGCAAATAACTGTCAGATCATAAGTTGAACAAACCACTTATTTTTACCTGTACAAAGATAATGTAACCAAGTAAGCTTCCTTCCACTAAAATGCTGACTGTAAAATAATTCAAACTGCAAAACAAAATGAACATCAATTAGTCACACATATAACTACTCAAAACAGTTTATTATCACCCTACCACCCCATTGAAGAAATAATGATTTTATGTCCATCACACTGGATACAAACATTGCAGGTCAATTCATGACAGCATTTTCCTTTAAAAGATGAGTGATGACTGAATCCTAACTTAAGGTCTACCTCTGATAATGAGAAGAACTTCAGAAAATTCAAAGAACCCTTTCCTAAAATGAGATCAAACTCCCTAAACCCCACAATGGCAACATTGTGTACACACACATTTGGTTTATTCCGATTTAGTCTGGAAACTCTGATTATCACTGAAAGAAAACATAAAAACAGGGACTTTTGACCTCTTTAGGAATTAGGTGTTTTTCCACCCACAAGCTTGCACAGCATGAAAAACAGCATTTGTACACCACTCAGATATATATTTACAGGAAGCTTCAGCACGATGAGGTTGCTGAAGAGGTTGCCCAGTTACAGAGGTACTCACATACTTTGGAGTGCAATTACAATACTTTTTTTTCTTTCTCAGTTCTTCCCAGAATACTAAGAGAACTCTCTCCATGGGTCAAACGACCAAATTGGACAGTAAAAAAAACATTGTCAGACAATTTTCAGACTCCCCCCTCAAGGTCATGTTGTTTCTTTAGGGAATTCTAATTTAAAACACTGATCTAAAGCTAGATGACACACGAATAAGTTTGCTCATTTAAAACGGCAAAACAGTGAAATTAAGCAACACAAGCCAGACTCTGAGCTGGTTCTGATACACAATTCTGTACCAATTTTCCAACTGAGGCACAACTGACAATACTCCTATTTTAAACCCACAAAGACAGCAAAGTCTCATCAGTCACCTGGTGATCCTGTAGTCTGGGTCAGAAGCTATTATATTGCTAAAACCAAATGCCACTTAAGTGGAAATTAAAACTGAATATAAGTAGTCCTCATAGTCAGTAGTAATACAAGAAAAAGATCCTTCACCACAGAAAAAGACATTTGCCATTATAACTTACATCAAACAACAATTTAAGGTATAAAAACTGCTATAAAAATCTCTTATGATCAATAATACAAAATTTGTATTGCTCAAACTGTACTTAACCATTAAATATACCTTAGCAAGGATCAACAAAAATATTCTGTTTTTCAACAAACATTGTACAAGTAACACTTAGAACTATAATATAGTCAAAAGCAACAAAATACCTCTACAAAGTGGAAATAATCACATAAGAAGAAAATATTTGGCTGAAGCAAAACCTTTACTGCTATGAGAAATTCTAAAATGAGCTTTAGAGAAGTTTGCGTGAAGCTTGACTTTGAACAGCTTCTATGAAACGGAGCAAGAAACCTCTGTTTGCATCTTAATCTGCTAGTAAAACTTCAGATTTAATATTAGAAATAGAATCTTCTTTTATCTAAATATTAAGAGTTGGTTTTGATGTGAAGAACCAACCTAGTTCATTTGACTGCATTTATTAGCATCTCTCTGAGCAATCACAAAGAGTAGAAGAGAGATGTGAAAAAACTACATAAATATATACATAAATTCAGTAATGTATTTGGGTGACCCTTCCACATTGCATATGGACTGGAAACATGATAGCCATAATTTATAATCAAATGAAGCAGCTTTAGTTTTTCTCTGTTAGAGTGATGATTTTTCATTTGGAGTTATTTTACATTTTCCACATGTTTACAGGAAGCCTCCTACTAACCTACCATCTGTACACTTTTTTCCAGTTCCTGAGGAATTGCAAATGTAGAAGAAGGAGCCTGAGTTAGAGGCCATGCACCAGCCTGAAAGTATTGGGAAAAATAAAAGATTAACATTTTCATACAACATATATTTGAAGAAAAAACTAACACTCTTAAGTGGATGTAAAGTGTACATTATGTCATAAGACAATCAATTGACTCAGGAAGTTTTACTGATAATTTTTTACTGCACCTTCTGCACATCCCACTGAGGTGTTAATTGAGACTGAAATTTTATATCACTATTTTTTAGGGACCTAGTGGGTTGATTTTACAATGAAGCACTAGAAAAGTAAGTAATTCCACAATGATCACAAGCCATCAGTTTCCATACAAAGAAGTATACATAATTATAAAAATTGTATATTTGTTATCAGAACATAAAAAATAAGTACAAATAACTCAGCAGCAATAAACATACATTAGTACCTGTAGAACATATATCTGAAAACTAATTCCCAAATCAATGACTGTGTCCTGGTTTTTGATAAAGTTGTTGAATTTATTGTTGAGATCAGCACTAACACTCATGTCTGTATACATTCGATGGAGCTTGCTGGTAAATTCATAACCACAGGCTTGCTGTGAAGAAATATTGGTAAAGGTTTCAAAGTGAAAACAGTACTCATCATATAAATTATGTTCCCTCACTAATACAATATAAAAATCTAGTCAGCAGAAGTGTTGTTGTATTTATAGAAAACACAGTTACAATATAAAGCAAACATTGTAAAATAAAATTATCACATTTATCTTAGTTTCACCTTATATACATTAGTCTATATGAAAAATATTGTTAAATAAAATCAAAAGATAGACATGTTTATGAAAGCCCTTGGTACTTTTTAAATGTTAACATGAACGACTTGAACAAGCTAATAAAATTATCCAAAACCTCATAAGAACCTCAAATGCTTAGGTTCACTCAGCCTTTTATCTTTCATAAGGCTACAAAAAAACTAGCTTTTGCTTTCAGCTACTGGAAACAGATTTATGGACTGCTAAATTACCTCTGGCACCCTCTGCTGCTCCCTCTCAACGCTACATACTCCTACATTTGTTTATTCTATGTTAGAAGAATATTACCTTACCTTTAGTTTATTTATCATCGCCTCTTCAGAATCCATAGACATAGACAAACCATGAATTAATCTTTTTGCCAACATTCTGGCATAGAACTGCATTAAAAAAAAAACAGAGATGAGGATTGTAAGACACATAACCATGTTCTTCAAGTATGCTTTAAATGTGACATTTTAACCATTATTGAATGGTGTGCATTAAACCATGACAAATAGGAAAAGTTACCTTTTGGAATACATCTTTGTCATCAATGTATTTGAAAACAGTAATGAAACTTGTAAGCTTGTCTTCTACTTCATTCTCTGTCATTCCTTTTGCTGATTTCTTTAACAAGTTGTCACAGTATTTGGCCAGCTCAAATTAAAAAAAGAAAAATCAAACCCAAACCTACTTGTCAAGCTTGAGAACAAACATACGCCAAGGTATTTCCAAATTTCTACAATAGCTCAAACATGAAATAAGCCACAGTCTACAGTCTCACATTCTATACAAGGGCTGTATTCATGGGCAAACAATACATTCTACATCCACAGAAAATACAGTTTATATCAAAAATTACAACCATAGCAATTTTGCACACTCACAAAACACGCGTGCAGCTTAAGCTGTTAGTACTGAAATACACACCTGAGTGTGACCCAGTGTGAGAACTGGACATGCATGTGAAGGACACTATGGCAATTCATTGGATGGTTATATACAAGAATTATTACTTTCTGTGCGCATCACTTACCAACTCAGGTGCTTTGCAGATCGACTTGGGCTCCCGATAGTTAACTACTGATGTCAAAGCCTACATAAAAACATGGAGCAAAGAGAAAAATTGTCATGACTTAAACATTTTTCTTTTATGAAATCTGAAGAAATCAAAAAAGGACAGGACAAAGACCATCTGAGAGCCTATAAAACTGAACTAGAGAAAAGGGGATGAAAAAAGAAACAACTAATAAAAAGGTTTAAATTACTGCTTTATGAGAATTTGGTTGTTAAACCAAATTTTTAAGTTGAGAATTAAGTAAATGCAGAAAGAGGAAGAAAAATAATTACAGAAGAACAAATTAAGTTGTGATTAGAAACTTCACAAAAGTATGACGATTTTGTTATACAGCAATATTATGGTCCAAAAGAATGGATGGAAAGAAACTTAGGAATAAATACAGATAGAGTAGATTTGAGCAGCAGCACATTAAGAGCATGTATGTTGAGCTAAAAAACTTATGTATTCACAACAGTAAGAAAGGAAATTGCTTTTGGTTGTTGGATTTTTTCATACACTGAGAGGAGAAAAATATATTGTTGAAAGTGGAAATTAGAAGCAGTAGAGTACAAACAATATAGTGGCTGAAGAAAACCTGAATATGATGAAAAACAGAAGAGATAATGGCAGTTTAGAAAGTTAAAAACATTATCAGAATAATGGAGTTTCTAAACTACATGTCACATTTAAATTAGTGTTGTAAACTAACAGTGAACCAAAAATACTGTGTGACCATAGTTCCTAGGAATTATAGTTCCTCTGTAGAAGGAAAATATTATTATTATAAAGACAAACTGACAAGGAACTCTTCTGTACAATAACTCAACATTCCAAAATTTGCCAATCTGAGAAAAGAATGCACAACTTGACAAGAAATAGGAAACTTTTTAAGCTTGGAGCCCTCTTTTAAAGTAATACTGGAGACAGCAATAACAATTTTGTTATCCACCATCAAAAAATTAACAGCAAATTAATATTTTAAGTATTTATTGTAAGAAAGATCAATGAAGTGAAGAATTGATGTATTTAAGAAAAAGTACATTGCCTATGTGCCAGCAAATGAAGCCGTCATTCTCGTGTTACTCCACCTTCTGGTACATGACATTAATTGCAATGGAGAGAGAAAAGTATTTGGTATTGAAGTATTTGTTTTAAAATGATAATTATTTTATCAATGTCACAAATAAAGATGGGTAACTACTATTGGTACTATCACTGGTATCTTCTCCATTGTGCCTTTTCAAGTTAAACTTGACTGAAAATCATCAAAGCTTAGACTCTGACATTAACTATGAACAGCAACTACTGCACATACCACAAAAGAGCAATGAACTGTATGTGTGCATCCTGTAACAGGAAATTAAAGAAAGTAAAGATATTTATTAGTTATAATTAATAATTATTAATATGAAAACTTATGATAATTAGAACTGCTATCTTGGATAGCTGCATGGCTATGCATTTCAAATAAAAGAGCAGCAAGCCTCTTTCCCTATATTTATTATTTCAATTCAAGTGCAGCTTGCTCCTAGAAAAAGTTACCTATTGTGGCAGTGACTGAAGTAATGTAAGCTTCCAGATATTCTTTGTAGTCAGCTTGAAAAATATAAGCAAAGATTATGTGGAATTAACACTAAGAGCATTCAGAGATAAACATTATCTCAGCAAGCAAATTCAAGGTCAAATGCATGTAAGAATTATCAAACCTCCCAAGCCCCACCAGTTGCTTATTTGTTATCTGCACTTATATTTACACTGGATGGATCAGCACCATTTTTGTGTTTTTAAATATCATGAAAAGAAAGGTCCTTCTTTCAGAAAACAAGTATTAAAACGGTGTCCTTTAATATCTTTTCCCTTACAATGGATTGTCTTTTGCTCCATTGCATTTCTAAACTAGAAAGACTGCATATGAACTACCATTGAACATGTGTCGATGCCATGAAGAGTTTTGGTGAGCCTGAATCAGGGTCCTGGATTTTGTTTTCCAATGCTTTATTTACTTAAGTAAAAATTACCTTGTCAAGGGCACTCATAAAGTGTTGATCACCATTCAAAACAGTGTTGATCAGTTGAACAAATTTACTATGTACTTCCAAAACTGACTCCACAAACTGAGTTGGCATCTAAAGAGGGTAGATAAAACAGAAAGCAAGTTAGTGAGAAAAGCAATAGTATCTAACACAAACATATCTACATTAGTTGCAGATTTTTTACTAATTACTCTTTTTTGAGAAAGTTAATATTACAGTGATTTTTGAGAGGATGGATTCTGCATTCCTGTACTCTCACACTATGGTGCTAGAGCATGTTTTGGAAATAGAAAGTCTGGGCTATAGGCTTTCCAGCCTAGATTTGAGGCTGTACTGCTATCATGGCATCTAATTTTTCCCTAAAATCCTTTATTAGCCTTTTCAAAAATTATTAATACTAACATAAATACAACAATCAAGCAACTGATATAATAAACTGCTGCTTGTCCTACAGAGTGACTTCAGAGACAGAAAATCTGAATGATCCCTTTACATTTTCCTACACAGGACATTTACCAACTGAATTTCATGAACTGCATTCCAGCATCCCATTCTGCACAGAAATGACTGACAAGAGCTAGAGAAGTCCCTACACAGACAAGCTGGCAGGCACAAGTGCAACAGTGCACAAGGCACAGGCTCTGTAGCATAACTCCCTAAGTACATTCTCAGGTCACACATCAAAAATGTTCCAAAGTACATCATTTATACAATAGAACAAGTGTTTCACACTTTGAAATTATCTACATAAGGTTGTGAATTGTCACCACCCTCATGGGTCTGTATTTATTTATCTGTGTAGACACTATTAGTTTGAAAGACTAAGTTCAATAAACCTAAAAATAAATTTGAAAGCCAACCATACTGCTAAAGACTTCAGTCCCTTTTCAGTATGCACATGGGAGTCACAGAATAGTAAGCATCCCTGTGCAGTCAGTAACAGAGTGAATATACAACAGCTTGTGTTTATATATTACTATAGACAGAAACACTGGATAACTGAAGTCACCATCCTAAAGTGAGCACAGATCTAGACAGCAAGATGTACACATGCACAAATACAATATCAAATGAAAGCTTTGTCTCTGAATAACAATGCTGGAGAAACAAAAATAGAATCAAGTAATTTAAATAGACCTGAATGGAAAAAAAGTTTAACACACTTTAGTAAACTAAGTAAGATAAAATATTTTCAGAAATTAAATGACAATATGAGATTACAAAGCTATTATGACAACCACAAAATTGAAATCAGGACAGGATGTCAAGTCTTTACAAAATGGAATCACTAGCTCCTAATATACAAGAACATCAAATACTACTGACTTAAGAGAAATTGAGGAAAAAAATGCATACATGGAACAAAAGAACCTGCTTGCTCTGATAGTATTAAGCAAACAACAATTTGTTTCTGGTTTGATCACAACCATTACAACAATCCGCTCTCAGAAGAGCTAACTGTGGCACAGCTAACCATGCTGATGAGAAGTTACAGCTTACCCATCACATTCCAAACCGATTTTACATAGGCAAAATTAAAAAACCCAAACAGGATAAACAGAAAAAAGGCAAACACTTAATCAAGAATGTTAATCAAATAGTCATTTCAGCTGCCTGAGGAAACTCACATTTTCCTGAGAAAGATTGCTGGTTGCTCTAAGGCCCTCATCATGGATATGGTTTTGTAGTTCCTGAATCATATGAGGTAAACCACTTGACACAGCACGAAGTAGAGTATACATATTTGCCATGTCTGCAACAGAGATACATTTTTATAGAGTACACTTAGAAACATTAAAAAACAACCACTTAATATAGTATCATAATTTCACACACAACTTTTTAAAGATTAAAACAATACCAACTGCTCTGAAAGAAAAAAAATTAACACACTGGATCACTGATAAAAGATAAAAAGGGTAGGCCTATTATCAGTATTTACTGAGTCCTGCCATTGTGACTACCTCACTCTTCCAATACAACTTCTTTAGGAGAGACTCTAAGAAGAGAGGTGGGCTAGTGTGGAGAAACAGTGTGCCAGCTTATTTTAAACCTTGGTCTCCCTAAATCTCCCTTAGCAGCAGTTGACTAAAATCAGTTTAGGTATCTTCTTGACTTTTTATTTGCCTCCAGTGGTAGCTTGAAATTTTTCTCAGGTGAGAAAAGCTCTAAACAAGCAACTGCTATTTTCATTATATTTTGCCTCCCCCCACGCCCAAAAAAGAAACCAAACAAAACAGATCCAAACCCTGAACAAATCTGAAAAATTCCCTGGAAACTGAACACACCACTATTAGATACAATTTGGGTTTGACTTTGAAAAAATAATTTGTTTCACATAAGAGATACCATCTTCCATGCAAGAACAAGCATTCTGTCAAAAGGTAAGAGGCATGTAGTCATAGGGAAGCATGTTTTCTGTAGTCAGGCAGGGAATATAACTACAAGAGCATCTCTTTCTGTAAAAAGGATTTGGGATGAGAAGTCACAAAAGATTCAGGACAATAAAAAGTGGCTATGAAAAGAAGCCAAAATGTTTTATAAGCCTGACCTGTTAAGTGATGATGAAGAAATCTGTTAAGACACAGCCATTGGTTTACAAATGAAAACACAAGCATAAAATACAATCAATTCTATAAGACACAGGACTTCAGTGTTTTTAAGATGATTAAGACAAGGAAAGAGAAAGAGCATTAGCTGAAAGAAGCGTTGTTAACAGTAAAAAAGAAGTTTTGACTACATACTTGGAAGAATAAAAATCAGTTACACACTAAAAGAAAAATATCATTCAGGGTTTAATGGGGATTTCTGCATAAGTAACATTAGCTGAAAGTGCTTATGTGCACAGAAGGTCACTGAAAAAAGACAGGAAATTGCAATGCTAAGTGAATAAAACAAAAACCATTTCAGTCTTTTTGTGACCAGTGAGACTTACCACTTCTTTTCTCTTGTCTGATAATATTGTGACATTCTGCATGTAGAAACTGCAAGTGATCAGCTACCATCCTCTGTTGGCATTCATGAGTCACTTTGCCATATGAGCTGGGATGCAAGTACTTCCGACATCGCATTTCTTCATCTTTTAATCTACCTAAAACCTGCAGACGAGAGTTTAAACTGCGAGCTGAAGAAATACTGAGAACCAGTATAGTACCAGAATATACAACAGTGTATGTTATGTAGAATGAGAAATGAGAATAAATAACAAAGTTACAAAAGAACTTGTGCAGGATGCTGAAAAATCAAATTTGTTCTTCTGAATCAGGCTATTACTGAATTCATATAATCTAGACTGAGTACTAACTAGGCTTGGTCACTACTACATGTCCACCAGCATTCCACAGTTTTCATCTTGAGATTTTTTGTTCTCTTTAACCTTGTGACCAGTCTTCCCCAATTTCTCTTAGCATAATTCTTATTCCTTCCGATAAAGTAATACCACAATACCTAATAAAAAGAGAACCCTAAGAATCACTCTACTATTCCAAGTCCATCTGCTTGTATGTAAACATCTTCTCAACTGGTAAAGGAGTACATCTGAGCTCTTAATAAAAGCTCCTTTTATAGCTCAATGAGGAAAAAAGGCTTTATCATAAGATAAGTCATATGAATACTGCCATAATAGCACTTATGGCCTGTGAATATGAGGGGAGTCTAGGGAGAGTAGTGCAGCTGCAGACTGCTAATGAGAGGCAAAACTGCTTTTGGTTTAGTTGAAGTCTTAGCCTGTCCCTGAATTTCACTACAGGTGTGTAACCATTAGATTAAAACCAATTTCACAGCCCTCTTCTCAACTTTTCTATCTTGGTAGTATGGGCAGTATGGGACCAAGAACTGACTCCTACTGTTGTATTAATCTTTGTTTTATCAAACAAAGTACAAGAACTGCAAGTAATTTAACCACAACATAAATTCATACACAAAGCAAAATGAAAGAAAATCCACCTCAGAGTATATCACTTCTAATAATGTTTTCTAACAACTTAAGAGTCTTCTTGAACCACATATTGCTAAAACTCTAATGTTACCCTACTCAAAACTGAAAGAAAATAAGGAAATGAGAAAGTAATACTGATCAACACGATATGTTTTCATTTTTGTCTCTTTCCCTTTTCATGCCATTGAGTCATAATTTATTATGAAATATTTTGATACTAACTGTCCATCCAGAGCAAAGTTTGTTGTTTATGTTCAGATTAACCACGTCACTATAAAGTTTCATTTCAATTGCATGAAAACATGCATGAAAGCATAACAGAAAGAGCAGTTTTGAGAACTGTAGAGGACAATATGTAACATCAGTAAAATTATTTTGATTATTGCATATGGATTGAAGAATCTCTTACCTTCTCCATGTACTGTGAACAATTTGACTCTTGCAATAAGTTCGAAGCTTCTTGTTTATAATACTCCCCTGTTTCATTCAGAAATGGACACTCAAAAATTTCCTGATAAAACTAAAAGAGAGAATTTTTTTAGAGGACAAAAAATGTACATACTAGATTGACATTACAAATTAAAAATACATAATCAGAAATGTGTATCTACCTTTAGGGGGAATTTTTTCTTATACTGTTCAACATGAACAAAGGAGTTAATAACCCCATGGATTACTTTCTGGTTCGGGTCTTCTCCACAGCGATCACTGAAATAGAGTAAACATTTATGAGAATGCAGGTATCTGGTGTAACTCATCTATAGCCAAATGAAATAAAATTGGATTAAAGCATTTTCCAGTAAACTCCTCCGCTCAAATTGGCAAAATTGAAGAAGATTAATCTTAAAATTAGAAATGCGCTTCTTTCTCTCATATACATTTAAATTGTTGAGATATATGTTGATTCATAAACCGTCCAAAAGCATTTAAAGGTCATGAAATTTCCAAGTATTTGCTAAGGATACAAGTATTCCAAATTACATATTCTAAACAAGTAGTTTAAAAGCTACAGTAATTTCCATCTTGTATTTGTAGCCTTCACACTCTTGCCCCTTCCAAAAAATTCATCATTTTTACCAGTATAACAACAAGAAGCATGGTGTTTTCTTTTCTGAGTTTCTACTATTCAACATGTAGATTTCAAGTGGAATAAATAACACCTGGCCCATTGTCACAATATTTAATCATACATCAGAAAAGGAAAACCATACATCTTCTAGTCAAGTTCTTAGCTTCAAATGAAGGAGTTGAAGTGAAGAAAATGTTGTCTTTAGTTCCATTCAGGTAAAAATAGAAATACTTAAAATGAATGTTTTGCATGCTGAAAACATTAGTATTTAGTCCTTTGCAAAGAACAGAATTAACAGACCCAGACTCAAAACAGAAGAGATTTTCTCTTAAGACATGAAAGGTCCTAAAAAAAGACCATTTTTCATACATTTATGCACATTTTAAAGTACATTTATGTACTTTACATATGAAAATACTTTTACAGTAATAAACATGTAAATATATTATAAATAAAAAATAAAAGTAAAAATACTTTTTAAGTAAAAAAATACTCCCTAACTCCTAAAGTGTTAAATAGGACTAGAATATGATTTACAAAAAATTATTTATTTATGATTAAGCATCAAAGACAAACATTACCATATGCCCATACACATGTGGGAGGGGAGGGGGTAGCAATGGCCAGACCCAGGAGACTCAAGGGACAATGTGCATTAGGAAAAAGCTGTCTAAGTACAGGAGATATGCTCCATGGAAGAGCTGGAAGGAAGATAACAAGCTTTTGAAGCAGATGTCAGATGGCACAAAAGTAATAAATGAAAACAAACCCAGCACAGAACAGGCCTTGCTTGATCTGGCAGCCACTTCAGGTTTTTATTTACACCAATAGCACTCTGCTCCCAGGAATATTCAGTGCAAATGTCAACAAAATTTGACAGAATTTTTAAGGATGACTTTTATGAAAGTTGTAGTAGTAAGAACAATTTCAACACTACAATGGAATTGGTGACCCCACAAAGGTAGAAGTCTATGAAATGTTTATTTTTCCCTCTTGGCAGCAGTCAGCAAGCAATACAGATGCATAAAGCTACAGAGCAGCTGCAACACAGGTTGAAGTAGGGATGTCATAGGATATCTTGGGTATAAGAGTATGGTGATGTTTGAAAAGGAATCTGGATAAAAAGATAAAGTGCTGGAAACACAAGTTCCAATAACTCAGGTGGTGACAAGTTATTTTTTTTCAAAAGAAATGGAGAAAGCTACAAAACACATGCACAAGAAAGTTGTGCTGGTTTATATTAACTTCATCTTGTTCCTGTCTTCACACTCAAGCTAACAGTGGACGTTCATCGTGTATTGTACAGTGTATTACTACAGACCCAAAGAACATTTCTAAAACTTCAGGTACAGTAATTAAATATCAGATTCATTAAAAGAAGATTCCATCACTCAAAAGAAGTGCTCTGCTGTGTCACACCAAGGGTGTTTCAAACACTATTACCTACAGAATTCATTGTGAACTGGATGAGCATGTTCCAAACACTTTTTAAAAAGTTGAGTTCCAATAGCTTTAATATCAAACAAATGGTACAGATAATATATCAGTTTAGACAGTAATAGGTCCAGTTAGTTAGAAAGTGTTAGTTATCTTTAGCCTCTCTCAGTCTGTACTAATCACACTGTCATTTGAGATACCACCTAAGTAATTTCCAAATTTTTTCTGTCTAAGAATTTCATAGATTAATTTTCTCACAATTCAGGATCTTGTTGGCCTCCTGTTGTGTTGAAACAAAAATGCTTAAGTTGATATTCAGCTTGTCTTGTAGAAGGAGTGCTTGGGCTAGAGGGAGGGGGAAGAAAGTGTTATACTCAGAACTCTATATTAGGAGTGCAGTCAGACAAGACAGGCTTAAGTGATTTAAGAATTCTCTGCTGTTTGAGGGGGCTAATCCTGCTCCCTTTTGCTCAGTCACAGTCCTCCATTTCTCTTCCTTTGCTTTGGCACTCATCTAATGCTTTGCTGAATTGACTTGTGCCAATCTGGTGAAACATTAGCCAAGATGGTTTTGTGTCACATTAGCAGTTGAGCTGTGTCACTAAGGGACTAGGTGAACACCAAATTCAGCACATGAAAGGTAGCAGAGCACAGACTACTCCTTTTCAGTGTCAGCAAATGCTTAGATCAGTTTAGATATCTTGTTCAGCTGAGCCACAGGTCACTACTTGTATTTCTTTATTTTCATTTACCAAAAAAAGTTTATTGTCAGTTTTAATGTATAATGTATTGCACAAGCTTTTAGCTTTTAAAAAGTCAGTTTGCTGCAGGCTGTAGTCAGAAGCCTTTTTAAAAATCCAGTTAAATACATTGATAAAGGAACATTTGAAAGAAGAATTTATGGCTCTGCTTCCCTACCTCTTCCAGTGCAGTAAGAAAGCTACTTTTATATGTAACAATTGATGACTACAGTGTTATCAACTGCACATACTGTTGTATGCAACACGAACTTCCTGCCTAGAAGTAGTTCAACAGTCCCATCTACATTAATTTAATTTTTTTAAGCATTGTAATAAATTGAACCATGCACATACAAGTACTATGAGGAAGGCGTAGAATAGAGGAATTTTTAAGCATATACATGTGTTAGTAATTTTATTAAAATTTTTAATTATATTATTCCAATGCATATTACATCTGAAAGATATAATTTATGGATATTCACCTTGCTTAATCCCTGAATTACTGAACTCAGTGCTAAAGACATTTAAGTCACTTGCAGCAGCATCTTTAAAACTGTTTCTTAAAAGCTGTATTGACCACTGAAATTACAGCAAAGAACAGCAACAAGCCTATTGTCACATACAAAGGCCATACTCAGAATCCCCACAGGAAGCATTGCATTCCATGATAGCAGGAATAAACCAGCTACAAGACGTAGTTCTCTCCTACGTAACTCATTCAATGATATGCAGACCACAAAGTGGTTACCAGAAACTTATTATGAATTGTTGGATTTTGAGAAGCAGAACTGAATTAACTTCTCTCAGATCCCACAAAAGACTCATCAATAAAGGAGAAAAAAATCCAAATCCAACCATTTGAGACAATGACCAATGTTTCATTTCAAAGTTTCCAAATAGTTTAGTAACAAATAGTGTCAACTAGTTACAGTCTCAAGATCTCATGCCTCCCAAAGCCAGTGACAGCCTTGATCTGGGCAGGTCTGCAATCAGCCTCAAGCTAAACATGGACCATTATTTTAAGGGGCACCAGATGTCTGTAGAAGAAGGTTTTCACATACATTACTACTCCCACCCACCAGTGAAATATATACATTAGCTAAGACAAGTCTTCAGCATCACTATGCTTGATGTAACAAAGGAGAATGTTCTTCACCATGAATTAGGGAATCTCCATTTAGTAAAAATAAATTGTTAGAGTAAAAATGGATAAAGCACTATTAGTCCTGGTTACAAAGGAATCATGATTCAGTGACTAGAAGCAAATAAATACTTCCTGGCTTCAGAAATGCCATCCAAAAGACACATCATATCTGTCACTTTGTTGTCAAATATTTAATTCAGAAATGAAAAAGACAAATAAACTATTAAAATTAGGTTTTCAATGCCTTACATTTTTTTTTCTGACCAAATGCATGTTCAAGGAACCTCAATTGGCCAAATTACCTCTCTCCCTCAGTTTACCTACACCAGTCTGGTCACCTGAGCAATCACTTAAACTCCCCAGTGATTAGGCAACTCCAGAGCTATCCTAAACAGCGTTAGGAGTGCAGAAACTGATGAAACTTACAACTACACACAAGATATGTAGATCTCAACATTTCTGTTTATTCATAAATTAGAATATCTTTTAGAAGTTAAATAAATGTTTTAAAATAAAGCTTTAAAAGTCTCAAGCTCTTTGCCCATGTTTAAAATTAAAAAAAGAACAAAAACAAAAAAACAAAAAAAAACCACAACGATATTCAGAAAAAAAAAAACCAACTTTCCCTTAAACTGCAAAAAATAATTATCTTCCTTTCATTCAAATCAAGCACCAAAAATGTTAAGTGAAGGTACTGATCTGAAAAACAGAAGCTTTGTCTTTCTGGCAGATAAGCAAGAATTGTTCTAGGTTCCATGCAAAGCAACACAGCTTCTCTGGCTTTGGCAAATCTTTGCCCAAGGCCTGGTCCTTAACTTTACTGACAGCACAGAAGCTAAAGGCAGTCAGCATCAGGTGGAGAAAAAGGCAAAAGTTATTCTACAGGACCTGGACAATTATTCTAAGTCCACTCCTATTCCATTGGTAAGAATGGTTGCTGAAACAGAAAGATCACTACTCTATTGTTACAAGGAATTCATTACCTTCTTCTACACATGAAAGCCACAAACACATGACTACAATGAGAAAAGCTGATACAACATCATCAGATAAGAAGTTACCTTAAAAAAATCAAACATGAAAGAACTCTGTCAAAGTCCACAATTTCAAAGTTAAAAAAAGGTGCAATAATTCCACATTGTGTTAATGCAAGAAACAATCAAGCACTCACTTTTTTATTTCTCGGAGGAGCATCCGAATAAGGATGGCCTGCAGTGGCTCAATCATTAATTTTCTCCACATATCAAGAGCTAGCTGTCAAGACACAACACAATTTTACATCAATAAAAAGTACATTTAAAAAAAAAAACCCTAAAAACTACCACACCAAATCCAGAACAGTACCAAAACTGACACAATTCCCCATTCAGGATTTTAAAAATGAAGTTGTTACATAAAATCCTGTTTCTCTAGTCAGGCAGTAGGTAAATGCTGGCTTCTCAGCCTGCATTCTTCCTACACATCTAATAGGACTGATTCATTCCTTGGTTCCACTCCATCCAAGTATTCTCAAATGCATATAGGGACCCTAAGCAAGTTGGCTACAAGGGCAGATTTTGAGACTACATGTAAGCACAACATCTGCACAGTAACAGGTAAATAACATACCTTTCATACCCAAAGTGTCTGAATGTGTACAAACACCAGCATTTCTAACAACAATTGCAAAATAAGCCTGAGCTGACAAAAGGAAATTTCTCTTGGCCAATTTGTTAGAGGTCACAGTCAAAGATACAGAATCCTTTCATCCAACACACAAAATCATCTCCAAACTAAGATGCTTACATCTTAAGCAAAGTCACTGGTAAGTTAACATTTGGCTTCAAATGGAATTCAAATCAATTCACATTAGAGACAGGCCACCCTATTTTTAATATAACATTGGAGGAATCAGTCAAGTGTACTCAAATATTTCAAATTCTTACAAGTGAAGCAGTTGCTCCCAAGATATGCCATTTTAAAAAAACACAATTGCAATAGTTCAAATGAGCTTTTATGCTTGAATCAAAGTCAAATTTAAAACCCAAAAGGGATAATGTGATGCCTTATATACAGAGAATAAATGCATATAGAAGACCTCCAAAACACCTGCCAGGAAGTAGAGACTGGGAAAAAGTCTACAAAATTCAGTAAGGACAGAGGGAATATTGCTTCTAAGAAAGCTTTGACACAACTAACAGGTCATTAGATTTAAAAATTAAACTATCAATCAAGTATGTATTAACAGAAAGCATGCACATAGCTATCAATTGCCAATCTGACTCACTCTGAAATAATCTCCTTTTTAAAGAGCAGACAAATGAACTTGCTCCAGCTGCCACACCTATTCTGCACCCATGCTGCAATACAGGGTTAAGAAAGTAAACCTGGCACAACTGCATCATAAGCAGGCTAAAGGACAGGTAAAAGTTTGCTTATAAATCCAAAGACAGATAACGTTTTGAAACCAAAGTCGTCTTAGGAGTGATTTTCACTGTCTCGCCTTGTGGAGAGTAGTTGGAGAACAGTTAATTTTCTGTAAGACAACAGGAACTCATCCATAACAGAATGAAAGAAGCCAGCTGAAAGAAGCCAGCTCTGGAGAGAGAGAAGAAAGGGAGGGGAAAAAAAAAAAGGAAAAGAACTGATACATTTGGTGACTATGAAGTGAAGAGAAACAACCTCAGGTAGATCTGTTCTGCAATGTGGTCTCTAGCATGGTCCTTCTCACATGTGAGCTACCAGTGGAAAGCAAAGTCAAGTTGCCTACTGGAATTTTCTTGTCAAATAAACTATAGACAGACCAATCCAGCAACTTGATGTATCAGTAAAAGACAATTTCTCCCCCTTGAGGACAGGGACTGATCTTACTTCCCCAACTAGACTGGCAATACTGAATGTGGCAGTTTTCTCCATTTTCCAGAGTCTATTTGTGGGGGGAAGAAACCCAGAAGGCACATGTTAAATACCTTCTAGCTCAGGGCTCCCACAGAGCCATTGAAAACTCAGGAGTTTGAAATCAGCGATAGGAGCTCAACTCAGAAAAGCACTCTCCTTCACCATGCGTTTGTAACACACAGAGGGGAAAAAAGTAACCTCTCGCAAGACTGGCAGACTATTTTCATTAACTTATCCAGTATTTTTCCTATTACAACAATTACTGAATGTCTGCAACATTGTGGGGATGAAAGTTTGCTGTTCCAAAGTGAACTGTTGGAAGCTGTGCCTGCACATCTCACGCATGCATCTCTGCTCTCATGTACAGACCTACTGCGGCACAACATGGAAGAAATGAGTGAGAATGGACTTGTTTAAGATTACTGAAAAGCTCCCAAAGTTTTGTTACCACACAAGAGTGATGTTGAGACAGAAACTTCAGAACAGAGAGTGCAGTTCTGCTTCTAAAAATATTGGGCATTATTTCTGTAACTTCATGCTGAGACTGAAGAGAGCTATATATAAAATAAACATGTTTGCCCTTGGGTGGATAAAGGCCCTATCATTTTGGTCATCTAAAATAGCAAAAACGGTAATTCCTTCCATTCTAAAGTGATAAACAACAAATAATTTGACTTCTGCCAGAGTCCTTGTTCAATCCAAAGAATAAAAGATAGAATCCTACAGGAACCATAATGAAAGAGAAAATGCTTTCAAAACAAAGACTTGATAAACTTGCCAAGTGCCTTGTAGGTCAAGATATGGAGCAATGAATTCACCAAAATAGTGCTGCAATTTAAAACAGGACTTTTCAGGACAAAAGAGTGATTGCCATAAACTTAATCCTACACCAGCCGTGAACAGATACTTTACTGCCTTAAGATTCTACAGGAAAGGTTTTATACTTTGTCACATCAAGAAATAGAAACCTAAAAACTAATGTTTCAAGGGCTTCCAAAAACAAAAGTATACTGCTTCTTCAACATGTTTTCTAGATAGCAGTATGACTTAAGAATCTAAAGTTTGAAAAGTGGTTCTACTATCACATTTTAAACCCAAGTTTTCCAACAGTTTTCATATTTGCTTTGGTTTTTTTTTCCCTTGTCAGGTCACTCTTATTTTTCTTAACCAAAACTGTGATCTCATTTTACAAAGGGAACAGTGCTTACATCTGCAATACTTCTGTGACATAAAAATGTGGACATTTCAAAGGACAAAGCAGAACTCATAGCATTCTGAATACCATTTATATTCAACCTCACTTTCAGAGCTACCTACCTCTCCAATTTCCATCAGAGGTTCATTCATATCCACTCCTCCATAACCGTACTGAAGATCAGCTTCAGTCAATTTGTTCTTCTTAATAAACTGTGTGTTGAGGTACCTATAGAAACAAAGATACACTAATCAAAACAGGCAAAAAGTTAAGGCTTTTTAAATTAAGTCCAGAATTGTGGAATGCTCTTAACCATTTCCATTGCTATTTGTAAAAAAATGTTACAATACAAATGACACTGAAAGAATTTACATCACATTAAAACAGTAGTATTGGTAACAGAGATCAAACAGGAACCTGAAATATCACTGACAGCATTTTCTTTGTCAGCAATATACCTGTGCGTTGGTGCTGAAGATGAATAGATCACACGGACAGAGGTCAAGGTGTGGTAAAAGAAGAGAGAGTTTATTTTTCCTCCCATAATTTATAGGTTTCTGACCACGGCCAGGGATTGGATGGTCAGGATAACACTTTCTCACTGCACTGGCCATGAGAGATGTCCATCACAAGACGTGTAACAGAAAGAATGTACACATATCTATGTTTACAGTTACTCTCCTGGGAAAGTCTTTAGAAAACTATGTCAGAAAGCTCAGAAGTGAGTTTTCAGGGCGACACTTGTGTAAGAATCTAACTTTTCAACATGCACTGCTGTGTTACTCACACATACATGTATGTACAAAATAACCCCTAAACTCACAGATTAGTATTACAGTGACAGTAGTTTATTTCAATGATAGAAAAACACTCCTACTATCAGATATTTTTAAGTTAAAAGTATTTTCTTTTACCTGCACTATTTATTCTTTTGTGTTTCTCCCAGACTGAAACACAGAAGTACTGCTAAATTTAACAGGGCAAAGTTTTGTCAGTTATAATCCTTTGACTCATGTCATGGTAACTAGCTAACATCCACATTACAAATTTTAAAGAGAAGGATTTTCAGAAATTATTTTAAGTAACAGTTATAAAGAAGAAATGCTATAAATCCTATTTTAAAATTCAGTATTTACTACCGTATGCACAGTTTTTATAAAGAACACAAAATGGATTCTGTGCAAGACCTGCTAAAACATCCTCTTGACTCTCAGTATTCCTATAAAACAAATACTGTAACATTTTAAAACTGAACCACTTTTCTTTCCCAAGTAACTGAGAAAAAAAAATCTAATATATTTCACAACTACACTTATAATATTTCTTATATTAGAAATGTTTAAATGAGGCAGCTGAGAAGGTTTTCTAAATTTCTGAGCTAACCAGAAGTTTTGAGATGCTCAGTTTCAGACACTGAAAAGAGCCAGATTACTGAAGCAAGAGATTCAGGCTTCAGAGACTTCAGAGACTGCACCAGACCAGAGATGTCTGAACTCTCTCAGCATGAAGGCAAAAGCCAAGCAAAGGAGAAAAGGAGGAACACACTGTGAAATCCTGTAAACTTCAAAGAATTTAGGACACCACAGAGTCCAAAGAAGGAAGACTTGTCATAGTGCAGTGATGACAAACCAGAGCACAGCAGCCTGAGCTACTTTCAGACTCTTACGGAGTACTGTAACCCTGTGCTACCATCAATACCAACCATGAACTGCAAATGCACGTCTAGAAGGCTACAGGCCCTCCATGTCATATAAAACCTGTGAGGACATCAGGAACAGATGGAACACCAGCCTTAAGCAGGCTCCTTGGTGGCTCCTTTTCACCTTCCCCTATGTGAACAAAGCCAACAGCTGCCAATCTGTTTTTTCTTGTTAAACTTGATAAAAAGGAAAGCCCTACACTCCCCTCACTTACCCCTTCTCTTTTCCAACAGTATATACAGAAAGAGAACTAAGAGTAGCATGTAAAACTACAAATTGCTATACTTTGATATGCTGGCATTATTACAAATATTTTAAAGACAAAATGGAACAAAGCAAAAGCTGCACCATATTTAGTTTTCAGGATTTTATTATGAACAATTGCAATACTTCTTTTTTATCACTTGAAATTAAACTGCGTGGACCAGATTTTTTAGAACTACCTATGAAACCAGTTGCAGCACCTAGACACTGGAAGGCCTAATATCCATCTTTTTATCTATTATTTTACCAAATAATAAACATAATAAAAATAATAAGCAAAAACAACAACTCAAGAGGTTTCTTTCAGTGTTGCCTATTGCATCAGTTTTGTCACCTTGTTTTCATCAAGCACATGTGTGATTTTACCTTTCAAACTGAATCCAGATTTGTTTTCCTAGCAAAATGCATTGAGGAGGATTGGTGAAAAAAAACCCAAACAAACCAAAATCAACACTGAAGAAAGAAAATATTTAATTCATTTGCCAATTACATGACTGATCTCACATTTTATGAATTTTGCTCAGAAGTGTCCCACATTTGAGTAGCATTTCAAATATTGCCTATCAGGTTAGAAGCAGAGATGTAAGCCTAATTAAATTTTATGGGAATCTATTTTAAAATAACTTTCAGATTACCACCTGTAGACATGAATCAGTTTTCATTGCTGGAAGAATTATACAGATTAGAACCTGGATACAACAAGTTCTTTATTATGGTACTTTTTTCAGAGCAGGCATGCAATAGGCAAAGAACTCTAACTGATTCATAAAAAGCAGAATATCTTAAAATTTTGACTCAAACCATTCTGTTTCAACTATATACTGCAGTATAGTGCCATCCTTGTAGAACTGCTAGGATTATAAGCTTATACACTGTAGGGTTGATTAGCACCAACACATTTGGCACTGCAACAGCAAGTAGAATATATTAGTAATGAAAGAACTTGAGGAACAATCTTGGATACTTACCGGTTGAGGCACTATTCCTTTTTTCTCATATTCTGCTACCATAACTATATTCTCTCCTAAACTGACCTGAGGCATATTCACCTGCAGATCATTTTAATAATTTCAAAGGTTTAACAATCTATTGCAAAGCTTACCTGTATAAACAGTCCATATAGTCTGCCCCTTTGCTATACTCCTCCCAGTATCTGTGATACATAACCAGTACTTGTTCTTCAGCTTCCAGAACTCTCTGTGAAGGCACACACCCACCACATACCAGAATTAGTATGAAAATAGCATACATACTTAGAAAGTTATCATGGGATTATCGTTTTGGAATAGCATTTGCATATTAAGAATTGTGGTAATGACCAAAAAGCTAACACATCTCAATACTACCAAGTTTTGGTAAGCCAGCTAGAACACCTGGACTTGCTTTAATTTGATCTTTTCAGAAGTATTTGAAATACTTAAATAAGCCTGGTTCATATTCTCTGAAACTGGTGGGATAACCCACAGAACCCTTCCCTCACTGACACAGATCAGTTTTATATTCACACAGCCACATGCACTGCACCCCAAAAGAATTGGCTCAACATAACCATTTAAAACCACTATGCCTCACTGGATAGTATAAGTCCTTGTACTTAGCAAGAATCACAGAATAAAACAAGTTTAACAAAACACAGATACATAAAACATAAAACACATTAAAGTTTTTCAAATCTAGGCCCAAATCTTTTGAAATTTAAGCAAATCGTCATCTAAAAAAGCTACTGAACTCCTCAAAATAGATTCATACTTCAGAAAAGTAAGTTCAACAATTTAAACTAATTATCATTTGTAAGGGGGGACAAGATCCCAGGAATTCTACTTTCATTCTCTCTAGAGTTTGTAATTTTAAAATCTGGCTTAAGCAGCAAAGAAGCCCATGCAAAAAATGAAAAAAAAGGTAAAAAAATTATGAAAGAGGAAAGCTGATGGACAAAACAGAATTGAGAATGCTTTCCTCTGCTGTATGCATTTTGCAAAGGTTTTCCAACATTATTTCCAAGACAATTAGTGGATAGTCAATTTAAAAACTGCATGTCTGCTTTCCGCTACTTCCCACAGCTTCCACTGTGCTGGCACCTGCCTGATTATCCTAAGTGAGCTCAGTCTGCACATTAAATAAATGAGCAAGAACTTATTTGACAGAGTTCTCTGCTAGTTTAGTGAACTGAATTAGTCTATCAGAGTGCCAGAATTATCCTCTTTGTAACCAGTGGAACTGCCCATTAAGAAACCCAGGCCATCTTGTCAAATATTCAGGTACCTATGCATGAAGCCATTCAGCAGCACTATCCAGAATCTGCAAAACTTTACTCCCTATAAAGACACTGATAAGCATCTTATTTAAATCTATTTCTCTTTTTACTGATATAGATGGAGGCACCATTCATTTATCTTTTAAATACGATGAAACATAATTCTAATGAAATTTGCTGTCTTAGCTGATGAAACAGAAGTTGACTCACAGCTATATAGACATACAAATATTACTGTCACAATAAATAATTTGCCATTATTTCCTCTCCTCCCAAGAATTTGTGTTATTTCCCACATATTTCAGAAGGTTTTTATTTATTTTTTCAACAGAGTATATACAGTTTCCAAGACACTAGAGTAAATACTTTTCTGTTGAAACAGAAGGCTAATGGCAAATTACATTTGCAAAATGAAGGTGTTTCTCTAACTTGTTTGATCATAAGCATTCAACATAAAAGAAAGAACTTTCTTCTCAAGCCAATGAATACATGCATAGACCATAACTGTTGGCTTAGAAAGAAAAATTAGTTCTTTTGTGTTGCATCTCAACAGGTATCTATAATACCTGCCTACATTTGTGTACGTGTTGTGTGACACATTGCATATTTCATATGTACAAGTATTGTGTCTCTGCAACTCTGTGATTTAGTCTCATAAAGACCTACAAAAATTTTAAAAAAAGAATGAAGAACACCTACATGGACATAAGTAACTACAGGTTACCTTGTGCAAATGGCGTACATGATTCTCCAAAAAAATTTTAGTCTCAGTATAAAGTCTCTCTCCAAGAGGCTCAGGATAGGCCACACACAAAGCATAAATGTCTCTGGGCTCAAAGTCAAGGTTTATATTAAAGTGTGAAAACATATCAAAAAAGTTTATGATTTACAAAATCCTTTCTTCTCTATACATGCAGTTTAGGTTTTGGGGTTTTCTTTACATTCAAGCAAAAAAGATAAAATGGATAATTTTCTGAAATTAATATAAGTATTGGCTTGTGCAGAATCCAAGTTTATAGCATCAATATTAAATTTTAAATAGTGAACGCTGAGACAATGTTAGAGCTAAGATTTGAAACTTCTGATAGCCCCATACTGATGTGGCTTCTACCCTCTATTTGCCATGTATAATATACAATAACTTCAAGGTGAAAAAGCAGCTTTCATGCACCATTCTTGTGTATTTGCAGCCAACATGAACTGAAACTCTTAAAATGGAAAGAAGCATTAATCAGGTTAAGAACATAATTAGTCAAGTACAAAGCAGAGCAAACGTGGTAAAGACGACTTCAAGTTGTCCTTCCTGGAGTTGAAAACAACTTACTGTCCCTGCATTTTGCCCTCACCTCCACAAGTAAAACAATTTCAGGGGACACTGAAAATTAAAAAAACACAATGGTGGTGTGGATAAAAAAAAAAGTTTGTATTCTTTTTAGCCATTATTTTAATTCTAGTAGTCCTGTTTAGATCACAGCCACAATAAACAGTTTTACTTGTTAACTTCAATGGGCAGTAGCAAACTGCTAAGCCACACTTATGGTGTCCCTAAACTACCTTGCAATGCTACCCTTTTGGTTTGTATCAAGTTTTAAGAGTAACTTGAGGAAAAGAAGTTACTGAGAACTTCATTTTCAGAAAAGTCAAGCAAGGATTAGGTCAAGCTTCACATGAACAACTAAAATAATAAATATTTATTATATATTTATATATTTACAAATATAAATATATATGGGAGATAAATTAATTCTGCTAAAATTACTTTAAAATATTGTTTAACCGCTAAGCCTAGGCACTTTATAAAGCCAGCTATGATAGAAATCAATGATTTCACTTTAATTAAGCGAAAACACAAGATCTGTTTTCCTCTAGTCTACCCTATAAAAGCACATGACTGTGTAAAAGGAGGTAGAAGACATACAGTTGAAGTCACTGCTTAATCTACAGAACAGTGTCAAGCAGTCATCACACAGTTCGTCCAAATGCATGTTTGATTTTTTTTACAGAATTACTACTCAAAACAAAGAAGATTCTGATGCAGGAGAACTAATTAGGAAAAAACTCTTTATCTGGACACTGGAATCTCAGAGACCCAAACCAGAATCTAATCGTGAGTACAGATATTTTATTCATATAGATCTTTATTAGAATTCTTCTCAGAACCACAAAAATGGAAACACCAAGAAACAGGCAACATTCACTGCTTTGTAACAGTAGCTACCATGGCACTACACCAGCTTGTAAGCAATGCCAAATAAAATATCAAAACAAACTTAAATAGTGAAGAATGAAATCTTCTATTAAAGAGATTGCAAAGAATAATTGGTTTTTACACTTTCCTCTCCCCAGCAAATTTTCTCATTCTAAGGATGGTGAGTAGTCAAATGCATCCTCAGTGTAATTCAAGCCACAAAACTCTTTACTATGCAAAGATATTTCTGAGAAATTAAACTCAGAATTAGAAATCTTCATCATTTACTCACAAGCAAAGGGGACATGACTTTTTTCTCTTTAGATCCACAACTACATTACCTGAAATACCAAAACCTACAGATCTCTACTACAAGAAAAATTTACCACAAATCTAGAGGAGAGGCAGTCTTCACCACAGCAGCACAAGAAAATAGCAATGGCAGTTTATTTGATGTGAGCAGCAAACAATTATCTCTGAATTTATCTTGGAAACAAGTTTCTTAATTTTAATAATCCTATTTAATAATGAATATGGTATCTCTGCTTTCATGAAAATGCACATCTTCCAAACATACCTTTCTTTATTCTAGAGAACAAATTTTCTTATAAATGATTAAAGCTGAATGTAGTATTATTCCTTGACATTTGCCACTGTGTTTATTACCAGCAGATACACAAATTAAGAGCTTAATCACAGAAGCACTTAAACCAGTACCTCATCCTCCTGTATCAAACAAATACTACTTGTTGGATATCAAGTTTCTCTGGAATTCTACCAAAAAAAAAAAGAAAAAAAAAAAAAAAAGCTATCATAAGACTGAAATATCTTACTGTAGCAAAACTATTATTTCTTGCATAATTGGTACTTGTTTCTTTATCCATTTTTATCTTTGAGTCCAGAATCCAAATTTAAGTGTCATATTCAAAAGGTTGTTTCAACTCTCTTAACAAAAACAACAACAACAAAAAAATCTAAGGCGAAATTAATCACTGGTATTTTACTCCATAAACTTAAAGCACATTTTTCCTGTGCTGTTGTCCCTTAGAACAACAGGAAGAAGCCTTTACTGTTAAATAATTTATCTTTAATGGTGAAAGCCATCTGTTCTTCCAGTTAAGCATGCAGTTTAGCAGGGTGAGAAAGGCCAGAGGAAGCTGCAGCCAATCTGCTGCCTAGGGGCCTTCACTCTGTATTGAGAACAAGAACATCCAAAACTTTCTGTGACTTAAGTGCTTTAGTAGTTGCTATTTGAGGGGCATTACCCAGCAATGGGAAACTTCCAAACTAAGAAGGAACAACAAAATTACTATGAACCAGAAAATACTATATCCAAGGCTATAAAAGCTCACAAGTATTATCCTTGGGGTTAAAAAAACATCTAGTTAAGACTTCTCTAGAGCAATGTAGGGCTTTGGAAAAATTTCTATTAATCATTCTGTAACAAAACAAAAATTTGTAGAGGATTTCAGTTAGAAAGAACCATGACCATATGAACTTTATTTACGCTTCCTTCTCAGCCAGTTGTTTTTAAAGATACATGTTTAAGTTTCTGGTTCATCATAGGGTCCTCGCAGAACAGTTCATTAGATTGAAGAGCACAAACTTGGAGAAAAAATAGTGAAAAAAAGCAGGTGGCCATGCTGCAAACTTTTAAAATAATTCTGCTTGAAGTACAGCTGCCCCTGGGTACTCTTCAACTTATTTGTAACCTCTTGGGTGGAAAACCCAAGAGAACAACAGGAAGATCTTGACGTTCTACCTGTTAAAAAAAGTTCTACATAAAAGGCAGTTATCAAAGTACAGATGAACTACCTATCCCACTCTCTAACCAAGCCTTAAGTAAAAAAGCACTCCCATGCCTACAGAACAGTTAACAGCAGTCTTGAAAGTGATACAATGTATTCACAATAACACCTCAAATAGAGACATAACTGTCACTCATTTACCAGATAATGAAACAAGTTCATACACATTTTTTTCTGCAGAGAATCTTAAAAGGAAATCTGAAGGTCAAAGGTGGCTCAGGATGACTCACATTTTAAATAAAGTGACATATGGTCTTTCAGTTGATCTTTTCCAGAACTCTTACACCATTGTGGTTCCCAGCTCATTGCCATTCTAGCATGTCAAGTATGAGGTAAAATGTTTCTTTAAAGATAAACTATGTTTAACAATAAAATTACATTAAGTTACAAATGAAACACTATATTCAAGATAAACAAGTTCTGGAGAACTAGTGGGGCAAAAATTAGTTCTAGAAGTGGAATACATGCAGTACATAATACTGTCAGCTTCCATACTCCACTGGATCTCAGCTGCCTCAAACAGCACAAGGGAAAGCTAACACTTCTTAGAATACACTGATGCCAACTGAAACAGTGATTGTTTGCTGTTTCTTATCCTTTGCACCACTGCGTTGACTATACAGTACAAAAATCAACTGATACTATAATCAATGAAATAACCTGTATGAGTTTTATTGAAACAGTCCAAATAATTTGCCATCTTTCTATTGTGCTGATTAAGCAATAAGAAAAGTAAGAGTAAATAGAACATTTCCTTTAAGAGAGAATAAAAAGTTAACAAAGTACAAGATGACACATTTTTTAAATACCAAATTTTTTTTTTAAAAATATTTTTAATAGTTTAGTCTTCTTTATGTATAAAACCTAGAAAAAGTTTTTATTCCAGCTGTGCAGAACTACCAGTTCCACCAAGTTGTTGAATACTCATTGAGCAGCTTGTGTTAAAACACAGTTTGGTTACAGGAACCAGAAGTACTAAACAACCAACATTCTAGCTGGAAGTTACACAAACTCCTTGGGCCATTCAGCCACAGACAAATCAAAAGGCTCACACCTGTGCCAAATCAGGCACTAATAGTACCACTTTCCAAGGAATGTAATTAAAAGATGATAGTAAGTAAGGTCTTAAGAATTACATGCCAAATGATTATTCCAAGATTGCTTCCTGAGTCTACTATTCAAAAGCAATCCTTTTCTGATGTTCAATCAACTGGACTAAATCCTGAAAGAGGATCAACAGCAGACTTGTGTGCAAGGTCTCCACATAAGAAGTTGTAAGCAAAACAGTGTGACAAGAGGAATCAATGCAATATCTCATGCAACAATTATTATTTTATATTTAAATCTATTTTATATGCCCTTGATTAAATGTTTAAAGTTTTAAGCTACAGAATTTAACCACTTGATAAAGACTGAGTTATGTAATCCTCAAAAACTGCTTAGAACAACTGCAGAACAACTTCTTAGCATTTAAAGACCCACCTAACTGATTCAAACATTTTTTAAATTCTAGAATAACTTGAACTTGACTTCAGTAAAATGTGGCAAGTCATGCCCCTAGGAATTAAATAAAAAAATTTAAAATGAAAGAGCTCTTAAAGATTATTATACCACAAGAAGTCTCCACAAGAACTACAAGTTATGTACATATACACATGCACACACTCAAAACACAGGCACTTGGGAAAGCAATTCTGAGAAACAGTTAACAGGTTCAGAATGATATGAGACTTTAGAGTCAAGCTCCTGCACACAGAATAAGCTTATGTAAAAACTGATGCATAAGGATCTTCTCAGGTGCTTCTATTTTCACCCGCAAGGATTAACGAATCAATAAATAAGTCTAAACAATTTTTCCTCCTCATAATTAAACCAAACTGTGTCTCATCCCTGCAGAACAGGCACAAAGCTTCCTAAAATTCTCCAATTACTCACCACGATGTAATGGCTAATGAATATATAGACACAGGGTACAGTATAACTAGTTAGAAATGCTACACTTCTTTTAAAAGAAATTCACTGAAACTTAAATCTTGTGAAATATTACAGGTCAATTTTACATGTAAAATTTAAAACTTTCCACTACACTGTATGTACAGTTGTGACTTGAACAGCAAGACCATATGAATGCAGAAAGAGCAGATATTTTTAAACATAGCTTAACTGTCACAAGTAATGAGGCAGTAACAGTGGAGGGAAAGGAAGAAGGATTTTTAATAAATCCTTGCTGTAGAAATGTCTACTATGGTAGTTATCCGTACAGTTAGAAATACAAAGAAGGGGGAGAAATCTTTACACAGAACAACCTCATCATCCCCCACATCCCAAATTTAAAGATGTGTACTCTGTCTTGGGTATTTCCCCTGCTACACACAAAGACTTAAACACAGAGGACAACCTCACTGTCAGAATAGGGGACATGCAATACAATACCTGTAAGAACAGCTTTAGTATAAGCTAAGCATTAGAGCTACCAAAAGTGACTAAAACTGAGACCAATTTACTTTTTATCAGCATGGTGATTTTTCACATAGAATACTTCCCAAATATGTAGAATTTCCATCCCTTTCAACTTATTCAAAGTCCTAATAACAGGTACAGTCTAACAAGCTGCTCAAGATCACTGTTACATAACACAGGTTTACTCTGTCCTAAACACATCACACAAACACATCAAGTCAAATTTTTCATTTAAAGGATACGAGAAGCGATCATTCCACGTTGCTCTTTCAACATAATCCAACATAACAACAGCTTTAATCGTTGTTAGAAGTTTGTTCCATGTTTCATCGAAGTCAACTACTCGTGGTTTCAAGGACATTGTGGGGCTTTAGTGTTAATCTGTAGAACAATTAAACATATCAGACAACAGGGCATAATCATTAAAAAAAATTCACTTCCTTCAAATTTTTCAATTTAAACTTTGTACAGTGTCGCAACACTATGATAAAGCAATACAAAGAACACCACCCCCTCCAACAGGAAGCTCACAATTCCTCAGTTTTAATGGTTTGGAATGGAACATTAATGATGCACGAGTAGACTACAATATAACACAAATTAATCTAACAGCATCATGCTTTGTGAAATTCATTATCTCACCAACTACTCATATAACAGTGCCACATGAAAAAACCAACTTTTCTGGAAATTTTGATTTCCTTTTTTATTCAAAGACTTATTTAACTGTATCTAAGGAAATTTGGGGTAAGAACAAACTAAATAGTTACCAAGTATCTGAAATTCCTACTGCCAGTTTGTAGCCAATGCTCACCTCGGGCTTTCATGAGACATTTTCAGTATTGTATTTGTAAAGCCACAAAACGCTAGAGCTTTGATCAGGATGTGAAAAAGAAAACACAGAGCAACATGCAGAGCTTTTGCAGCTTACTGCACTATGCAATACCATGAACAGTAAGATCTTTCAAGTAAGACATGACTTGAAAATACAGAAGCTGTGTTAGTAATTTAATATCAAAAATACCAAAAGAGATTTATTGCAAAAAAAACCCCACTCAACATTAAATTATCTAAATAAAACTAGGGAAAAAGTAAGGTGATTTTAAAACGAGACAGCTGTGAAGGCCTCTTGTTTCCACTAGTCTCTGTCCTATGCACCTAATCTGGAAAGGACCTGATGTGTGACATTCAATGCACAAAGCAGGTCTGGTTCCTGCTCAGAAACACGACATTGTAAGACTACAATAGAAAGCAGAAAGAATACTTCTATTTCCATTTCAAACAGATGGACAAGTGACTCTTTCCAAATTTTCAAGGTCAGAAGGGAAAGTAGAAAGCTAGTGACAGACTTTGAGCACAAGAGGCAGACCTCTGCAAGGGAAAGAATCAGATATCATGCTAAAAACCTATTTAGCAACCAGCTTACTACCTTAAGCACTACTGGCTCTTACAGGATATATCACATCTCAGCTTAAGAAAAAAAGCAATAAAATCAGATGCAACTTTTAGCATGCATGCTTACAACCCACCCCCCTAACTAACCAAGGCCCTCAACTGCTATAAATGTTGTCGTATTTGTAACATGGTTATTAATTCAATCCATATGTCAGCCGGAGCTTACACAGAAAAATCAGTGAAAAGTGACAAAACAAAGACCCATCAAAGAAAGTAAGCAGAAGAACACACTGATGTGTGTTTCACAGAAACATGAACCTCAGCAGAGGCAGACAACAGCTCGCTTCCAGGGGGACAGAGGGGTAAGTGGTAATCTTCAAAAAGCCCTAATATATCCCTCTTCTGGAAAACATAAGAGCATTTCCAGCTGACCCCAAGAAAAAATAATCATGGTCCACAGAAGACAATAAGAATCACAGTAAGTGCTTGTGGTAATGAAGCTGTACTTGTGCTATATTAGATGTCGCTCACACAGCAACCAAGGTAAAAGAGCCCTTTCTTCAAAGACAAGCAAAACCGAGGTGAAGAAGGAAGGGCAAAGAAAAAGTCCTCCCCACTTCAATGGGGACATTTAATTAATGACATCCCAATGTCATTAATCAGTACCATTGTGTTCAGGATTATTAAAACCTATACTATGTAAAGCATCCACATGGTCATCCAAGTATAGATTAAGATAACTATTATTTGGCATTCTCTTACAACTTCCATGGAAATATGAATATAAATGTGTTTTACAGACATTTTAACAAATATGGTGTAACTTTGACTGTAAGACACTGGGCTTTTTGGGGTATGCTGTGCTGTGCGGTGTCACAAGCTCACCAACTTCGATTGTTAAATATATTATATTGATCACGGTAAGAACTATAGCAGGGCAGAATATCTATCCTAGGGTTTAGACTATTCAGGGGGTGGGAAGCCATACCTGTTTGATAAGCCCTAAGGCAAACAGATGTTACTGAAACATATTTACTCTGCAGGATAATAAAACGATGCCGCTTGCATCGCCTCATTCTTTAAAACATACTGTTGTCATACTGCATATATTTGTTCATTTAATAAATGATAAATAACATTAATAAACATAGCATTCTGTCCAGCATCAAAGGATGCCCCAAATTTCCAAGCTTATTTCCAAGCTATTCAACCACTTCGATATGCAGCATTACAAACCCATGGTGGGTGCGCAGCAACAGGCAGCACTCGCGTCAAACAGGTGATCAGTGCTGCCCGCCCCCGCCCCGCTCTCCACCTTCTCCCTCCACCAAAACAAAAGCGAAACTGGCTGAGGATGCAGCCAGCGGATAATGAGCGGCCCCGCCGGAGAGGCCGCACCGCGCCCTCCCCGCGGGGCAAGGGCAGGAGCCGGGGCAGGACGCAGCGGGCGGGCGCTGCCGCGCAGACACCGCCGGGGGATGGGGGCCCGGGCCGGGGGCAGCGGCGGGGCCGGACGGAAGGCAGGGCCCGATCGCCCTCGCGCACACCCGGCGGGGTCGGGGACCGCCACCTCCCCGCGAGCACGGCGCTCCCTCCCCTCAGCGCGGCGGGCGGACCGGGCCGGACCGGGCCGAGCTGGACCGGGCGAGGGCGTTACCTGGCGGCCCGGGGCCCGAGTCAGCGACCCCCGCCCGGCCTCCCTCGCTCCTGCCCTCGGCCGCGGTCGCTGCCCCGCTCCGTCCTCACAGCGCTGCCATTACCCAAAGCCGCTCGCGCCCCGCCCCTCCGCTGGCGCCGCCACTGCCGGGGTCGGGGCGCGGCCCGCGGCTCCGCTCGGTGCTGCTACCGCCTCGCCGCCGGCTCAACCGCGGCGCCGCCGCCCCCGGGTTCTCTCCGTCGGCCTCTGCCCGATGACCGCAGGATGAGCTGGGGCCGACGAGCCCCGGCGCTCCTTCACTTTCCGATCGCACTCACCCCCGCCGGAGCAGCGGGGTTTGGTACAGCCCGTACTGTACGGCGAGCGCGGGCGGCCGCACTTCCCAGCGGCGGGTCGTCGCCGCGCACGCGTCACTCCACCTCCATGGCGGGACCGTTCCCGTCCCGCGCCTTCACGACATGGAGTCGCGGAGGGCGGGTGAGACTTGTCCGGACATGGACTTCAACTGGAACCACTCTCTACCCCGGGCGCAGCGTTCCCGGGGCTCGTGTGAGGAGGTCGCCGTTACCTCAGAAAGTGGAAGTGTCCCCGTCCCGCCGCCGGCCCCCAACAGTGAATTTCCCCACCTTCCAGCAGTCCGCTCCAGTGCGGGACGCTCCGGGCAGTGCCCCGGCCCCGGCTGCCTCGACAGAGCGCCCTCCGTCCCCTTGGGGACCTTGGCGGAAAGGGGCAACACAAAGTTGTTGGGTGGAAGTAACAAAGTAGAGTCGCTGTGGAGACCAAGTAGCCGGGCGTGCTCACGTGTCCCGGGCGCACGTGCGCGCTGTGGGAGCCCCTGGGCATCCATCCCCTGCGGACACCGCGCCTGGGCTCACCGCGCTCGCAGCTCAACGTACGAGTTCTTTTTAAAAAAGGCTAAAAAATAGGGATTCATTTAGAGCACATGGTGCAGCGCTCGGTAGGAGACAATAGTCTTCTGGAAAACAGACATTTCTTTCTGAAAAATCTCTACTGTTCAAACTACTCAAAAACTCATGCCAAAATAATTGCCCTGTTTTCAAATTAAGCCCTTGCCCATTTTATTTCCAGTGCTTGTAGCTTTATCATTAAGACTTAATGCTTTCCTTTGTGTTCTCTTTCAAAATTATTTTTATTGGCTCCTTCTAGGCATTTTAAACACCACTTCAACTTTCTCTGTTTTCACCCTAAACCCTCTTATTTTTCTATTCTGCTAGTTTAAAGCTCTTCTGTTTGCTGGGGGGGAGGTAGGTTGTAACTTCAAACTCTTGGGTGCTTGTTATTTTCTGGAAGTGTTGGATTATATATGTGGCACTTTCTCCTTTTTTTAAGGGCTGAAGGATCTTTTTAAGTGGTAGTGTTAGTCACAGGTTTATGACTTAAACTCTTAGAAGTTATAATATATGCTGGCACAATTCAATTATGCTGTTTAACCAAGCTATGTGAATGTATTAATTGTACAAGATCAGATATCACAAGTTATACGGCAAATAATGAAAAACAACCTTATCTGTACACTACCCAAACATTACACAGTACATATTTTCTAAGTTTTTATTATATGAGGAAGTTTAGTCCTGAGTTCACTGTTAAAAACTAGAAACACAGATACAGGATGGCAGGTATTTTCAAAACTAATAATTTGGGGTGTTCAGCATGGGAAAATCATGTATTAATTTTCTAAAATTATGAATATTCACAGTTAGCACAGACTTAATTACATACCAAATCCTCAACTATTCTGCACACTGTTCTAGAAGGCTGCAGTTAATGAAGCAAATTAGGGAGTCACAATTCAGAGGAGAACATGAGCATTTGTTACTGCTTTTATGTAAGGTATTTAAAAATTGTTCTTGGATTTAAATGTATTTAAAAAATAACAATTCCTACTTAAGTCACAACTTTAAAATCTGGATATCCTTTTCATCAAGTTTCTTTGTCAATGGTGTCCAGAGAATTACCACCTGAAAACACAGAATGGGGTATTGTAGGAGTCTGAAATGAGCAAGCTGTGAGCATTACTCTGTGTGTTGCTGAGGTCATCTCACCAAAACTTCCAAAAGAACTTCCAGAAGAACAAAGGTTCTCATGCAGTCTAATAAGAAATAATTATATCTGCCAAGAGCAAGACTAAAATTTGTGCGTATGCACCAATGCTTTATGTGAGTGGGTACAAGATTTATGCATCAGTGAGTTCAGTTCAGTGTTAGCTGTGTGGTGGGGCTGCTCCTACCTGCTGAAACCCAGATGTTGATCATCTGTATTAACCTGCTGTGCAGACATGCCCAAGACAGCCAGAAATGCAAGTTGCCATTTGGCAAAGTGTGACAAAGAAATGGTGTCCTCAGCTACCTCAGTCATGTCTTGATGCATTTCTTGATAAAAGCAGATGTGCAGACCTACTTTAAATCCTAATCGACCAATGCTTAGTGTTGTCTTTCAGCAGGTGTGGATAGCAGAGACACAGATGGGGGACAGATAGAAATTCTGCAAGTTTTTGTAGGATAGTCCTATGGAGAAGTCAGCTTCTTCCCAGTAAATTCTTACCAGTTCTTTATGTATTGTTGATTACAGTAGTGAGTGGCACAGCTTATTTTCTACTAAATGCATATGCCACCTTAAAATTTTGACAACACATCCACAAATTTATGTTTCTTTGATTACATCTGCTACAAGTCTGCTCACTGTCCCAAACAGTATTGCAGTATTTCCTGAGTTCCCCCATTGTTTACATGCATTTGTTTTCTCTCATCTGCTATTTGTTTCTGTCTGTTTGCATTTACTTGTTTTCTTTTCTCTTATGTAATTATTTTCAAAGGAGCTGTCTATTTTTTTTTATGCTTATGCTACATCTAACACTATATTATTCTGTTACAGAACTAGGAATCCCATGGCCCTATGGTAATAAAAACACTATATTAAATGTGCCACTATACCACTAGCTGCTTTATTTAAAAGCTGGTTTAGACTGGAGTCTGAACTGACAGTGAGTATCCACATTCGCCCACCACCACCATTTCATTTGCAAATGCTTACTATCTGCAAATGTTACTATCTGCTCTTCTTGTCTTTGATTTAAAACCCTATTTTTTGAGTAACATATTCCTTAGACTTTTTCATGGAGAAAATGAGAATATTGAATGGATTATTTATGTTATATTCAATTTATACTAGATGAGTTAGTCTACATTATAGATGCAGGTAATAATACTAAATTTTTTATAAAATACTATTTTGCTTCTGAAAACAAGATAAATTATAGATGTAGGAATGGACTTTTATTTCATTATAGCTATTTTTAATCTAGACTTTTATTGTGGGTATGTGTCTTTCACGTGGTAATGTGCAAAATATATGCGTAAACTGAACAAATCTTTTGTGATTATAAAAATACACAGTAATTAAGTAGTATTCTTGTAGATTATTTTAAGTTTATGAAAAATTTAAAATGTGTGATTATTTAATCTTCTTTAACCCCTTTAATTTTCATTAAGAAGCAGACACTCACTGCACTCCTGGCCACAAGATGGCAGCATTGAATAGATAAAAAATAGTTCAAAAGTTCCAACTTGCATAACCTCCAATAAAACTAGCAAAACCCACGGCTCTTTGTCCATGAAACAGGAAAAATAACGAAAGTTGAACTCCACCAAACAACATTTATTATTTAGCCATAAATTGTTTAGTTCAACTCCCGGATTTATTTTATCCTTCCCCAGGGCTGCTTGGAAAAAAATTTGCAAATGTCATTTCTCCCCATTTATTATTAAAAAGGGGCACCAATTTATTTTTGTGTCATTGTAGCTAAAAAGTTAAATTATCTGTCGGAGCAATATTAGTTAGTTTTTCTTTCCTATTTTATTGCCAAAAAAATTGCTAAAATATTCTGCAACATTACTGACAAGCAAAATTGTGTATTTAGAACTTGTATTTAGAGATCAGTGAGCTGTCAAGACTTTATGATGCAGTAAATGAGCCTACTTACAGGAATTTTCAGATATTAAGCAGCTTTATATATGAGGTTATATATGTGAGGTATATACCTCATATATATATGTAAATGGTTATAAATACTGTGAAGTACATGTTGTGAGGAAGGTGTTATATAAGTAAAAGATTTTGGAGCTTTTCTGTGTTCAGTTTACAAGGTTGTAAATCCTTCCTGTTCACTAAGCGAAACAGATGCCGATGGCTCAGGTACTTGCTATGGGCTGGGTGAAGCAGATATAACAATTTACCAACAGGCAAGCAACCTGGCATATAAGAGGCTTCAGTGTTCCTATTTATCAAATTGTTTATCTAAGCATTTGGAAAAAGAATACAAAAAGCTTCTAAAGAAGCTATTAGATGGCTTTATTTTCTGAATTGTTAAAAATGAAGGAGTCCTGTCTGAGTCATCATGTGGTTGGGTTTGAGTTAATTACTGTGATTTTGCTTTCAGGTTTAATTTGAATATGAAACTACCCCTGAAATTTACTCTAGTAAATAACCTAGTTTGTAGTTTTCATGCTTTAGCTTATATGTATAAAATTCCAAAGCTGGTATGAGTTAGGGAAGCGTGGTGACAGAGCAGAAGACATGGAACTGTTCAAACATCATCACTTTATCCCTGCTGGTGGAAATGCGAGAGAGGGAGGGACAGAGCCATGAGACGATGCTGTACACAAGGGAAGGGAAGCTGCAGTTCCAAGAAAGTTCAGTTGCTTCTACCAGGTCATGAGCAAGGAATATATTTGTTTATAGTACCAGCAATGAACCAAACAATATTATTCTAAATGTATCTTCTTCCCTTTCGATTCAGAAATTATGCAATTGTTTTCGGAAAGTGGTTCGAGTCTTTTTTTAGCAGTGCCTTTTAATAAAAGGCTCATAGATCATGTGCACCATTGTACTATTGCTTTCAAAAATCATAGTGAAATAATTCTTTCATGGAGATGCCGTAACACAGTGAGAAGACATTGCTCAATATTTCAAGTCCTGTGCCCAGTTCTGGGCCTATCACTTCAAAAAAGACACTGAGGTGCTGGAACATATCTGGAGAAGAGGAATGAAGCTGGTGAAATGTACAGAAAATAAGTTATATGAGGATGCAGCTGGAGGAGCAGGGGGTGTTTAGCCTTGAGGAGTCTCAGGAGAGACCTTATTTCTCTCTGCAACTCCTTGAAAGGAGATTGTAGCAAGGTGGGAGTTAACCTCTTCCCCAAGGCAATCTGAGACAGGATGAGAGGAAGTGACCTCAAGCTGCGATTGGAGATGTTCAGGCTGGACATCTGGAAGAATTTCTTCACTCAAAGGGTTGTCAGCCATTGGAACAGGCTGCCCAGGGAGGTGGTGCAGTCATCATCCTGGGAGGGGCTCAAGAAACAACTGGATGTGGTACTTAGTGCTATGGTTTATTTCACAAGGTGGTGTTCAGCCAAAGGTTTGACTCCGTTTCCTTGGAGGTCTTTTCCAACCTCAATGATTTTACAATCCTATAATTTTATGAGCAGATACTGTGAGAGGAAGGCAGCTGCTGCTTTTTGTTTGCTAGGCACAATGTTTTGGAGAAAATAGTCATGTAAATCTTGAGTTGTTCTACCACTATACTAAAAATGTAAGCCCCAGCATACAGCTCTATGACATCTGTGTGTGCAGTACGTATAAGTATACATACAGATGGAACAAAAACACTTGAACTTGGTGACTGCAGAACCCCTAGCGATGATGACTCTTAGGCAGCACAACTTAATTTTGATGCAGGGTTGAATTTGCAGACCTGTTGTTTCCGGAAAAAAATAGAAAAAAAAAAAAGGAAAAAGAGCAAATACTATCTGTCTCCACTAAAGTATGATAAATGGGAAATGTCTAGTGCCGATTTCTAAAATGTCATTTTCTAAATTAAACTAGGCATCATTCCATTTCCTTGGGTTTTCTTGAGAAATTATTTTATAAAAGTATATATATTTTTCTCTCAGATAATCCAGTAAAACACATATTTCATACTTAATGGAGGTGGAAAACTCCTGTAATGTGCAAAAGTGCTAGACAAATAGAATGAGAAAAAACAGCTCATAAATAAACCAGCTGGCAAAACAGAATCATCAAAGAGATAAATTCATTGAGCTAGCAATTGATGAAGATATATCCTTTTCAGAAAAATATGTTTCTTTAGCCATTTATCTGTATCCCTGGTAGATTAAGAACTAACAATTCTTGACATGAAAGAAATACAGAAGGTCTCTCACATAAACACATTGCAAATTCTCTCACATAAGCACATTGCAAATAGCCTGATAATCTTGTGTTATACAGAATACTCTTCCATTTAGTTATTTTTCAGTCGTACCTCATCCTTCTTTTTATAGCTCCCAGACACCTTTACCTTGCTCCATTTAATCGGCAGCTCTTGCTTTTCATTTTATATTCTGTATTCTTGGTCTTCACTGTCATTTACAACCATTTACCACCAACAAAACAATCTTCCTCCCCATCAAAAACAGCCTACAGCTGCTAGAAAATCTAGTCTACAGCAACAGTGTTAACCAAATGCAGATTTATTAAAAAAATATATTTTCATTGAATATTATTAATAAATATGAACTCTTTGTATGAGTTTGCCTTTTACTGCATTATTTGAATGTTTGATGTCATTCACCTTTCTGTGAGGTAGTTCCTCGACATCCTATTAGTGCTGGCCACATTCCTGCACTGGCTCACTGTGCCTTACAGGATACATCTTTTTCAATGCACAAGTATATGTCAACTGTTTAGAACACCCATACTCCTGTAGCACAGTGTATTCACATTCAACTACAAACTCTTTTCTGTGTGCTTCTTTTAACACAGCCTATTCAGAAAACTTTTAATAGTAAAGTCTTATGTATTTAAATTGTAAATACAACTTAAGCAGTTGTTTGAAAATTTAATATTCATACTATAGGTATAAAATAATACTTTATACAAACCTTGTACTTTCTACCTGAAAAGTTCAAAAATCTCTAAAAACAGCAATAAATTGTAAATGGTTATAAATACTGTGAAGTACATGTTATGAGGAAGGTGTTATATAAGTTCATTGTTCAGCAGAGGAAAAGAAAATTTCATGGAGTGGATCTAAGTTACCATTCTTTTTTTCTGCTGTAACAGAAATATCATGATGTATATATCTTGAAGTCACCAGTCAATTCTTTAAGCATTTCAGATGCCTTACATTGTTCCCAAGTCAGAATATTATTTTCAGATTATAATAATTTCTCTCATGAAATGAATATGCAACAAATGAGTATGCAGCAATTTATATAAATGTCAAGTTATTTGTCAGACTTGACAGGTTTCTCCACTGTTTTGTTTGTTCTGGCTCCAGTGTGTGGGGAGACAACAGTGCTGGAGACCTAACCTAGGACTGGTAAATTAGGAAATAGAGTCTGAATTCCATCAATTCTCCTCATTACTTACGAACACCATACCAGGTATCTAATAACACATTCAGAAATCATTTCAGCCATTTGTGTTGTTCAAGCAGTGATTAATAAAGTGATCACAGTTTTGGTGCTAGTGTACTCTGATTTGCTGTGTTTTGATGCATCAGTAAGTACCTCCTTTCAAACTGCAGGACATACCAGACAGTAGCATATGAATTGGGATACCTGTTTTGTATTTATAAACTTCAATTTCTTATTACAAATCCTAAAAAAGTAAAAAAAAAAAATCAGCAAACAATACACAAACAAACCACATTAAAATTTTGTATTTCATCTTTGGAGTATAAAGTATTATAACATTACTGCAAGTTATCCAAAACCAGATCATTACAAACCCAAGAAAATAAAAACAACAATATTTTTAAAAATGCACCTAGAATAGTGCTTGATATCCCCTCTACCAATAATAACATCTAACCCTTCCAAATAAAGAAATCCTATTGTTTACATGACACAAGGCAAAGTAGAGCTAGCTGAGGTACTGCAAAGCCTCACAGCTGTTAGGCCAGGCTTCTCACTAAGCCAGACCTAGGACTCCTCAAGGCTATTCCTTCCTGTGCTTCTGGATTACGCAAGCCGCAGAAGTCAAGGTGGTGCCTTAGCAGAGCACTAATTTAGACAGTATCAATTTCCACAAGTTCCAGTGACAGGCAGCAGCAAATAATAAGAATCAAAAGATCATCAATTTGCTCTTGTACTGCTTGTACTGTCACTCAGTGTTCACCTTAACACAGTTTAGGGAAGAAGACATTACAAAATATTTATAATTATACAGATGTGTAACTTTTTTTAAAAAAATCTATATACATTTGAAAAAAGATATTTACAAAGCTTTTACCTTTTACAATACATGTCCAATGTTTATCTTTCTAAGGGTGTGCCATTTCTTTTTCTATTTGTGAGACAATGGAAATCAATATTTTTCTTGCATTGCTAGGAGTTTATAAAAGAAAAGAATAGGTAAAATAAATTATTAGTCTTATATTTTACACTCATTGAAGTGTACTTCTTGCCTAATCTGTTCTCTGTTTCAGACTGATCAGGATTCTGTTGCAGCATGCAGATATTGGCTACGTCCGACTTTCATCACATTTACAAAATAAATTGTGAAATCAGTGGCTGTGCGTTGACAGCACTTTCCTGTGACCACTCTGCAAGATCTGCACTTGTCCCTCTATTTCCTTGCAGGCAGTGAATGAGCAGAGGTAGGGTTATTCAATGATCAGCTAAAATTGGAGTGGTCCATGAGGAGACCTGTGGTGAAATTATTGATCAGCAAGTATCAGTATTATTTCAAATAAGATAATACCAGTCTATTTTTTCTGTCAGTTTTACCTGTATTGTCTTCAGATGTCGGGATTCTAGTTAAAGGTAAATTGACAACTAAGCTAGGTAGCATATACATTTTGCTGTTAGTGTTTATTCCAAGACAATCCATGAACTTTTTTACAAGAAAACTAAACAGGTGTTTCATAATATTAGAACTGAAAAGCATGAGATTCTTTCAATTCCCTTTAAAAAAAAAAATCTATTTAAAAGATAGCAGCTGTGAGACCCATATGTAGAATCAGTTATCTGAAAATTACACAGATAGCATTCCTACTGATGTAATGTGCATTGGTGAAGTATTTGCGAAAAGAGGACTATGTTTCTTTTGGTGCCAAATGAAGTAGCTCCAACCCCCTGCTCATCTATTACCCTCCCTGGTTAACGCAGTAGTTTTCTGTGATGGTGCAGTGGATCAGACTTAAGAATTGATCCATATTTAAAGAAACATACTGGCTCTGCCCACCAAAGTTAAAAAAAAAAAGAAAAAAAAAGAAAAAAAAAGAAAAAAAAAGAAAAAAAAAAGACTTTTTGAGTTAGAAAGGCTGACTCAGGCAGTCATTCTTGATAGCAGCAAAGAGTCTGGATTTCAAGTTTACGTTCTTACATAAATTATGAAAATCAAGACAAATCCTTACTTGTGTGGCCTTATGGATTGCTTTTGGTCTCAGTGTTTGAGATTAAATGGGTTCTCATCCAGGAATTGATCCCAATTTAAAGAGAACTGTTTTTAGTTGAAGTGAGCACTTTTGTGGCACACGTCAGTCAGGCCTCAGGCGAGAAACAGTACCCCAGCCCTGCTGCAGTAAGAATGTAACAGTTGCTTTTCATTCCCTTCCTCTTCCAGCCCACCAACTTCAGTGAGCTGCATCAAGAGCCAGACCTGGTTAGGTATCTTTGTATCACCAAGGGCTAAGTCCTTCCGGCAGCTCACTTGCTCCTCTGATACACACCATTATGAGAAAAACAGTATAAATAGTAATAAATTCTTAGTTAAACATTTCAAAGCTGTTTATGACTTACTTGAAAGCTTAAAAAAAACCCCTGCTTGTCCAAATCCAGGCCCTAAGAGTTCATGGAAATTCTCAGTTTGTTTACAGGTAATTCACTCCAGTGGTTTCCATTATTTAACACCCTCATTTGAAATTTCTTCCTGTTTGTAATAAGACTTCTACCTTCAAAAATATTTTTGAGGTGCTGCTAATGTCCTAAGTGACATTTTTGGCTTTTTGAGTATACAAGGCAAAACTGGAATTTCTCCCAAAGGTTTCAGCAGAGTAATTCTCAGTAGTTTAACACTTTCCTGTTCATTTGGTTATCTTACTATTTTAACAAATATTTTTAATTGACACAACATATCTTCTAATGAATGAGCATAACAATAGTGTATGTAATGAGTGAGTTCTTCATTAATTATGGGAAGAGAATCTCCTATTTAAAAACCCAGAACAGACACAAAATATATATGTAACAAAGGGAGGGAAACAGAACTCAAAACAGGAAGGGGGTGTTCGATATCTCAAGAAAGGAAATGTACGATGAAAACAAAATCTTGCACAAGCAATAGTGATAATTGAAGAATCTGTATTTTTTCCACTGGATTATGAATTTGATAGCTATGATAAATAACTCATGTGAAGCAAATTAAAGAACTAAATGCTTAAAGGCAAAACCTTTGCAAATAAATATGATTCATCTCTTATGAAGTCAGAGATAAGAGTTATTTGTTTTTTAAAAAAAACCACAGGAAATCCATACGCAGGTTCTCTCCATGCCATGAATAAGACTGAGTGTTTGACCTGTGTGGACCTATCACCAATCCTGACACACACATCCTCCAATTCTTCAATCACAATGAGTTATGTGCAATTAACTTAGGTTTTTCATGTTTATTTACCACACGGAGTAGTTTCTCACAGTAATAAAAAAAACCCCAAAAACAAACCAAAATATAAAAATGTGTAAATACATTATGTAACTTCAGAATATACGTGCAGTGATGTATAGACATCCAAGTTAAAATATATTTCAGTAGAATCCCTTTTTACACTACTTTGTAAAATACTGAGCAGCAGTAACACATATGATGTTCAAACACCGCTAGTAACAAAGTTTATGGCTTACTCATGTATTTCATTGTAGTGTTACTAGCCCTGAGTTGACGGGCCCTGTGCTCCCGGCAAAGGACGTGCTAACACCTACAGCACAAACCCAACGTGACTCAGGATATTTGGACGTAATCCCGCGGCAGCGAGCGGGGAAACACGCACGTCGCTCCCTCTTGTTGCCTCTTGGCAACTTCAGATTTCTTTAGCCAAATAAATGTAAAGTACTATGTCATACCATGAATGACTGATGTAAGGAACGTGCTTTTACTGAACAGAGTCACACAACAACCTGCGGGCAACACCTCGGCGTGGCGACCTCTGGGCAGGTTTCTGCGTCCCTCAGGGCTCCGGCACCGCCCAGGGGACAACCGGGGGTTGTGTCGCGTCCCTTCCCTAGGTCACAGCGCTGGGACAGCTGGGGCTGGACCCTGCGGGGGGCCCCAGCCAACCGCCCTTATCGGCGGGGCCCGGCCGGCGCGGCGAGCGCTGGGCACCGCCCCGCTATCGCACGCCCGGAGCGCGGCCCAGGGAGCGCGGCGGCCCCGCGGCTGCCCCGGCTGTTACCGGCCGCCCCCGCCCCCGGCAGCGCGGGGCCGCCCCGCCCGCACCGCGTCCCGCCCCGGCCAATGGGCGGCGCCGGCGGGGCCCCCGCGGCGGCGGTTGGTCAGCGCCGCGGCCGCTTATCCCCGCGGCCGCTCGGCGCCGCCGCCCGCGCGCGGCTCCGCCTCCTGCCGCGGCCGCTGGCGCTGGGAGGCCCCACAGACGCCATTTCCTCGGCGCCCCCGCGGCGGCGCGGCTGCATCAGCGCTGACGTGAGGCCGACGTGCGGCTCCGCCCGGCTCGATCCCCCCCACCCCCTGTGACGGGGGCAGCACGTACAGGGCGGCGGGTGAGTGCGGGAGGGGCGGGGACACGTGTGCGCGCAGCCCGACCCCCCGCGGGCCGGGAGCGGGGCAGCGCGGAGGGCAGCGGGCGGCGCGGCGGGCAGGGCAGGGCAGGGACGGGCAGGGCAGGCGGGGGGCGCTGTGTCGCGCTTGGCTCAGCCCCGCCGCGGGAGCGCGCAGGAGGCGGCGGCGGCGCGTCCCCGTCGGCAGCCGGGAGCGCGCTGTGCTCAGGGACGGCCGCGCAGAGCCCGCACGGCGCTGTGGGGCGGCCCCGCATCCCGGGAATTCCGGAAGGACTGCGCGGACCGCCGGCTCCGTGCAGCCCGGGAGCCGCGGCTATCGCCGGGCTCCGGCAGGCGGTGGCACCAGCCCTTGCTCGGTGCACCGGCTCGGCTCGCCCGGCGTTGCGGCTCGGAGCGGGGATAGAGCCTGCCCGCTGCGGGCAGAGCGCCCCGGACGGCCCGTCCTGGGGCCCCCGCGGGGCTGCCCCAGCCAGGGGGAGCGGGGGTGCCCGGTCGCCTTTACCCCTTAATCCGTTACTCCCGGTTATACCCTTGCCCACAGGGCTTTCGGAGCTATGTCAGAACAAGTGGGGAGGGATCACAGTGGTCTTCATGAGTCCGAAGTCTTGCTTAAAACTTTGAGCATTTTGTCTGCATCCCCCACTGCTGCGATAGCATCGTTATTGGTGCTGAGTGCAGCCGCATGTTGAGCAATTCCACGGGAGCTGATGATTGATCCTCTGGCCTACCCAGGGGCTGGTTGGGCCCGTGTAAAGGAGAGCCGTGTGTCCTCTCACAGCCGGCTCTGCACCGTCAGGATGCTTGAGGCGGCAGGTGCCGAGTGGCCAGATAGCGTTGCCTATGCTCAGAGTAATGCCACGTTGGTGTTTTAAGATTTTGGGGTTTAGTGTTCAGGGAAGAAAACAGGGAAATATTGAGAGTGTAGGAGACACAAGAAGCTTAGTGATGAAGCTCTGGTGATACTGAAAACTGAAAGTTTGCACTTTCAAAATCAAGTCTGTTGTGCTGTTGCACATTTTACTTGACTGAATTCTGTGACCACCTTATCAGCTGGTGTCCTTCATGCCACCAGGGCGGTAAAAGAGTTATTACAGAGTTTATACTCGAAAACACAACGGTCTTCTGAAACGAGTGCATTCTGACAGTTTCCACACTCACTCTGGGGCCATCAATAAATGCAAAACAGGTGTTTGTAAATTCACATTCTTGCTTTTTAGCAACTCTCCTGTGAATAAAAGTCGTCAAAGAGGTTTGAAACAAGGGCTGAAACATATTTTTCAGCCCCTTACCATTGATTTCCTTTGTATCAAACCACCTTTGTAAGCAGTCCCTGATGTATAAAGGATGGTTGAAATAAAAAAGTTGGTTTTTAAAATGTCTCTGGGTATTTATTTAGATAGTCACACACTTCCAGTTATGTAAAATACTGTAGCAATCTGCTTTTGCACTATAATTTCACCAATTATATTATTAATTAATTATATTAATTAGTTATTTAATAGGGATGCTATCCTCCATCTCTTACCTATGGGCAAAAATATAAAAATTTCACACCTTTAGCTGTAAATTGCTTTGACTTTTCTAGGAAAAGAATCCTGGTTTCCTCTAGCTGATTCCATCTGTCAGATTTCTCCTGTTAGGGGTGGTTCATCTGATTGCAGTTGAAGAAGCTTTTGATTTCCACTGTATGCGTTATCTTGATCAGTGTTTATCTGCTACTGGCCTGCTTTCCATTAGTCTCAGTGACTACAGTAAACATGCGCTTAGATATGTTGAAATGTTGCTAGTTGGGTAACAGTTAAACTTCCTGCCAGATCCTGAAGATCTCTTTGCAATGTTGTAGGAAGAAGCAGGTATCTTTGTTTACATTATGGAAAGCCATTTTTATCCCCTTTTTATGTGAGTGTAGAGGTATAACTTGTTTATTAATTTGAAAATCCAGACTAGTATTTAAAGTTATCGTTCAGTCATTGTAAGCAGCAAAGATAAAAAATATAAGAAAAAAAACGTATTAGTACTGATTATTAGACTAAAACGTGTATATAATTAGTCATACAATGAAGAAAAACATTATATGATTCTAAATAGGACCCAAGACCACCTACTTTAGACTATTTGCTTAGTTTTCCTTTAAAAATAGAAGGAAGGTAATGTAAACTTTTAAGTGTGATGTGTACTGCTACTGATAGACTTTTATAAAGGATTTTAAAGGCTTGATGGAAAATTCTGTTTTTCTTTCTTGAAAACTTAAAAGCAATGAATGTGTTAGAATTTGCTTGCAATGCAGACTGATGAGTGTGATATGAGTGGAAACTTTTCTGAATTGGATTAGTAATGGTTTCATGCCACAGTCTGCATTACTGATGTTTCAGAAAAAGCACAGTTATTATATTGCTCACTATTTTTTCTGTGTATTTATTAAAAAGTTTGATGCATTCATGTTGACATGATACATAGTACAGGAAATAAAAACCCTGTATAATTCAGGTTATGAGAGTGCTCTGAAGACTGTGACAACAGAGTCTGAAATTCAGGAGTTCCTTGGCATGCCTGGTCTTGAGCTGTGTACGAGCCCACATGACCTGGCACAGCTCAGTGTGACTGTGCCACCGCTGACCCTGTCGGCTCAAATGACTGCAGCTGACCTGCTCCTGCCAGTTCAGTGATCCCATGGTTATGTCTATCGAAGATTCCTAATCTTGTAACATGTCTGAATTGTGATACTAATGTGCTACAGTTTGTCTTAAGTCATCTTTCTCACTGAAATTTTATACCAAGATAGCTCGTGAACCTTTTAAAATTACTCAAATACTTTTTCTTTTTTCTTTTCCTTTTTTTTTTTTTTTTTTTTAGGCTGTGATTGAATCTTTATATTTGGATGTGGTTTTAAGTCAAGTCACTATTTGGTCACAGAGGTTGTCAAAAAGAAGCAGGTTTGAGCTTATTTAGGAAAGGTATTTTGCTATGTTTCAGAGAAGTGATTGCATTTTATGGCAAATTTTCAGACTTTACTCCACCCTGCAAAAGTTTTCAATTAAGCAATAATTTGTATTACAAATCAGAATATACACAATTCTAGATGGAAAATATATATAAATTCTAGAGTTTTCCATTTATATCATAAATCTTAACTATGTTTGTCAGTCCTCTGACATGTATAGTTCATGCTGTTGTTTTTCTAATTAAAGATAAAGAATCAAAAAATACACCCGTTTCTCTGTATTGTATTTTGCAAAATAGGAGGAGTAACATTGTTTGATTTTCTGCTGCACTGATGTTTTTTTTGTAGCTTTTTGTTAACTTAGTGCAGCATTGCAGATGAAGAGTCTCGGGGAGAAAAATCCTGATAAATTAGTAGAAATAAGTACATTTTTATGCTGTTCTACAATCAGTGAGAAATTAAGCTGAAAATTAGTAACAAAGTCTTTTCCATGATGAAAAATGGCTCTTTCTGGGTAAAAATTCTATGAAATGCATTCAGTGGGAAGAAAAGTACTTGTGTTGTTTGTTTTTGGTGTTTTTTTCAACAGTAGGTTTTCTGTGACGGATGGCTCTGAATGCAAAAATACTTCAGGGCCTTTATAAAGTGAATTATTTCTGACTATATTCCTATCTTCAGGAAGAGATTACAATGAATATGTTGCCAGTACCTATGCATTAATCTTTCGTGGTGTGTGAGCTATTCTGAAGCTTATTCTTCATGAACCATATAGACCTTTCATGTTTGAGACTTCATGGGTGGTCCTTGTTTACAAAGGAAGAACTTTCTTTCCTACTTTATTATTGTTATTATATTGTACATATATAAAACAAGAATAGTTTAATTAGATAACATCTTCTTATAGAAACTTATGGTGAAAAGTGTGGTGACAATATTTTCCTCAGAGTTGTTAGACTTTGGTGAATTTCAGTCGATATTTAATAAAATTGTAGCTAAAGAGAAAGATAATTAGTCGTAACTAACAAGACAAAAATGTAGAAAAATTTTAGGTGTAAAATAGCTCCCTATGATTCTAATCTGAATTAATACTGGCATAGGGTACATAACTTCTCTGAGCAGAAATACTCATGTTAACTCATAAAATATTGAATTGTTTTGCAGCTTGGCTACCTTTAGCTGTAGTACTGTTAAATCTTGTCAGTACAGTACCATTGAAGGCATATGAGCTCGAAATATGCTTCTCTGCATCTTTTCATATTTTCATGCCTTTATTTTGGGCAAAAATTTGATTTTTAAAGAAACAATAAAATTTATTCTCTTCAAAGACTGTGGAATGTTCTGTAAAATAGTGCCGCAAAAGGAGTTTTGTTTACATTTAATTTGATTCAATGTAGTTAACTTACAGCTTGCAGGACTAAATTCCAGAGACTCAGAGTCAGGTGGGTAGCAGTTCTTGACTGCCTCTTGCAGCTCTCAGTGTAAGTCCTGAGAAGAAACCAAAGTAACTATCAGCCAGTTGAAAGAATTGAACTTTGACTTCAGTCAGGCCTGGCGTCCCCTGGTTACAGAAACTGAACCTGGGGAACCGAGATTTGCTGCCTCTTAAATACCTCAACTAATATAATGTCTTCCTTTTGCGGCTGTCAATTGGTTGTGTAAGTAGGGTGTAGGTGGGAGCGTGCCTGCAGGGCATCCTGCCTGCCTCTGCCTGACACTATCCTGTCTGTGTTCTGTTTGTAAACTGACCTGTTACCATGGCAATGTTTGACATCACCTGTTCAATGTTGCACCTTCAGTGCAGGGTTTGGTAGGAGAGAAAGGGAGCCGAAGAGATCCAAGGTCTTGTTTTAAAACTCACACCTTCCATTATGACTAAGTGTGCCAAGAAATATCGAAAAGGAGTCAGGTAATTGCATTTTTATATAGCAGATATTTAGCAGATATGGAAGTTATCTCTATGAAGTTTAAACTCTTAGTTTAAATTGAGGGTCAGCAAGTTGCTTATTTTTCAATGAAATCTACCCTACTTTTAAACCTTTAAAGTGAGAAGAATTGTGACTCTTGAGCCGTGAATAATTTACAGACAATTCAAGTGTAGATGCTTGCAGGGAATAGGTATCTTGGAAGGTTGAAGAGGGCTGTAGCAGCCCATGGCTGCTGGACAGCTTGGGGCTGAAGGGACCTTCTGTGGGCAGCACTGCCAGCACTGCATGTGACCCTGGGACTCTGCTTGTCCCTCCCTGAGAACAATCTCCAGAACTCCCTGCAGCTTTCCAAAATACTTGTTTTAGAGCTTATAGCTATATGAGTGAATATTTTAATACAAGGGAATGAAGAAAGGACTTCAGTTTGACAGAAACATATTTATTTTATGTCTGTTTGAAGTATAAAATGGTTTGGAATTATTCTCCCTAGCTGCCTGATATATCTGCCTGTACTGAGTTATTTAAATGTGTATGTACTTACTTTTAGACTGATGACCATGGAAATGGTTGAACAGGATGACAATGCAGTGGATTCTATTACAGAGAGAAGTGCTGGTCACCTTCCGAATCAGCCAGGCCAAAGTCAGATTTCCTCAGGATCTGAGGTAAGTTGAAATGTGGAAAGATGAGAAGAATCAGGGAAGTGATATTCAGAGTTGCTATGATTTTTAAACTGTCAGTTTGTATGGCATTCTCATGTTTTATAAATCTTGGTATTAAGTAGGAAAAATATAGCAAAGGTATACTGGAAACTGCATTCAGTAGTTAACAAAAGACTAATATAACATCAGGTCTGTTAACAGGTAACATTTTTAGGAGCCCTTTTGGACAAGGGTGATCAGTAGATACACGGGTTTTTTCCTTTTACGTTCACAAGATGGTTGTTAGAGAGATGGGATACAGTCTTAAAGAATTGTGGTGGCTACAAGATCAAACATATCTAAACCATTTGTGTATCTTGAAGATGTGTTGTATAACGAAAATGAAAATATGAATAAAAATAACCATGGTTCTCTCCTAGTTCCAGTTTTTGTACAGAATATATTTCATCTAACTGCAAGTACATTTTTTAATGTGTGCTTGTTTTGTTTCATCCCTGTGTATCCAATGACAATGTTTGGGCTTCTAAAAGCATATTTTACATGTTTTCTACGGTTGCTCTACCTGGATTATTCTTTGGTAGTTCATAGATAAAAGATTATATAGTACTAATTCTCAAACATTAAAAATATGTACTGAAACATTCGGTACTTGAGAGAAATAGTATTGTTGATAGTACCAAGATTAATAGCTTCAGAAAAGTGTATGGACCACTTAAAAGTTAGTTAAATAAACAGTTTGTTAAATAAAAGAACTGATTTTAAAAAACGTCTTACAGAATTTTTTCATCATTGGAAGTTAGTTACTTGCTAAGATCTGATGCCATGTATTTGGTATGTTAGATACTTTATTCACATTATAGATATATTTTTAAAACTGAAAGCAGCTGCTCTTTTTGTCAGATCTTTAGACACAAAGTAGACTGCAAAATATTTATCAACCTTTTTTTGTTGGTTTTGATACATACAGCATTAGGAATATTGCTTCTTCAGCTTTTTTTTTTTTTTTCTTTTTTTTCTTTAAGAATTTTATTTGGTTTGCTCTGTTGATGTCATCCCCTCATTTCTTTTTTAGTAGTTCTGTTCAAATTTTCTGTTTTAACTTCATAGGATGATTGATGTGTAAAATCTATAGGCTTGTGTAATAGTCTCTGGAGAAGACAGCTGTGATTTCTGTCACTTGGGATTTTTAATGTTGACTCAGAGACAAAGATGTCACTAATGCTGTAGGAGAGTTTTGCACTCCTATATTATGCAGTGTATAACACTTTTCATGTTTGACTGCATTTGATGCTTGAGTACTGTGTGTGAGGGTTCAGCTAGCTATATAGTCTCATATCTTCCAGTTAAAGTGAGTAACTGAGGTATTGATGAATCTCCTTCAATTAATGCTAAACCAAAACACATACCTCAGTTTGAAGGCTGAGTGTACCAGTCCGGAGTTGGCATCTGGAGCCCCTTTTTTTTGGCTCAGAGAGCTGTCCTGGACATGTCAGAGCTGCTTGGTGCAGGTAGCTGGAGCTGACCTCCCTCTCCTGGGCTCCCAGACAAGCAGGGTTGGTGCTCCTGTCCCACTCCGAGGCCTCCGGGAGCTGCGAGGGCTCTGGGCCTGTGCCCATCTCCTCAGCCTCTGGCTCCTGGGGCCTGCAGCCCTCACATGCCCTCAGTGCCTTCAGGCTGCTCTGCCACAGCATTTGGTGTGCTAAAACTGCCCAGACAGAGCACTGATCGCTGGCAGGCCTTGTTGAGACGCTCCTTTGGTTTAAGATGAGTAGGATTTTCTTGGTCTGTGGTCCTACCTGGCTGGCTTGGAAGGTGAGGTGCTTTCTCATGGAGACTTGGGCGTGGGTGTTGAGGGGTTAAAGCCCACTGGAGGCCCCTGTATGGGACACCTGACTGGTTTTGTGGTGGTCCAGATGGGAAGTTCTTGTGTTTCTGAGGAATTCATGGCTGTGCCACTGGTCCAGTGCCTGTGTATTTTGACTGTTAGAGAGGAGTACAGACCTCTCTCCTTCTTTGGCCTGTGGAGGAGTGCAGTTAAGAGAAGATAACACTACAAGTGACTGAAATATCTTGTGCCAACTTCCAGTCATCCCTCTTACTGACTTTGTGGCAAATGTACAGAAATAAGAGAGAAGAATGACTTGATTCTTACTGAGAGCTAAAATGCCTGGTCACTGAAACTGAGGGCTCCTTTTCAGATGTCTCCAAGGGAGTGGGGGGGATGGCAGCTTTGTGTTTTTTCTAGCAAAATATTTGTTCAACCTTGGTTTTTGTCAGTCAGTAAAACATTTTAATATACTGTCTTTTAATTTGGGGTTTTCTGTGTATTATCAAAGAAATAATTGAAGAAAGGTCAAGCTTAAGAGAAACCTTTTACGATTATCTAGTCTGACCTGCTTGTGTAAGCAGAGTCAGTCTGAACTGTGTTGGGTTGTAAATATCTCCAAGGATGTAGTCTCTAGAACCTCTCTGGGCATCTGTACCAGCAGGTGATTACCCTTCCAGTAAAACAGGTGGAGTTTTTATGTCCAGATGGAATGTAATGGTTTTTAATGTGCTTGATATTTAATTGAATTATGACTTTGGCCAGGGAGTGACTAGCAAAATGCTGAGGGATTCAACTACATAGGAGGTGAGCACCTTTTATTTTCTTCTTTGGCAGGGGGCGGGGAAGAAGCTGACTTATTTTCCCCTCCGCTCTAGGCTTTTAAAAGAAATACCTGCTATTTAGTTTTAAAGGATGGATCAGGTACTCCATAAGATGATAATCTCTAGAGAGCAGAGTTTGTTTTGTGCTGAAGCATTTTTAATGTCTCCCTTGTTAGGAGAGAGAGGAGACATTAAGAATGTGTGGGCTAGAGCTTTATGGCCTGATGAGGATAACCTCCAAAGCGAAGAAGGGCCTATTATAAATCATTTGTAGAGAAAAAATAGTGTTTGCATTATTTTCTTAGCTTGTGTATAGATACTTCTATATTCTCTGGCACTTTTTCGGTGCTGAAAGTAAAATTACTATTTATACTAAGGCAAAAATGAGAAAATTTGAAACTAGCAAAAACTGGATGTACTTTTTGTCCATTAAATTGTTATTTTTAAAATAAAATGTTCTCCTATAGAATCAGTTTATAGCATTTCTATGGATGGATTTTTCATCATTTTCAGACGGATGTTATGTCTTGTATCCATCACTTTTAGCCAGTTGATGAATTGACATGGTAATGTTTTTTTGTGATCCAGGCACCATAATAAATAGGTAAGAAAGTAAAATTATTGCTGGCTGTCTTTAGAAGTGGTTGAAAATGTGCAGAACACCAGTACAAAAGCTTGATGGCCTTGAGGGAAGAGCAGAGGTGCGAGATGGAAAATTTCTCAGCCTGTTTTGAGATGAGCTCCATGGGTTGTCTTGCATGCACAGATCATTTGTTGCTACACATAGAGCTATACTTAAAAGGAAGTTAATTTGTGTTGGAATATCCTGATAGTGTTGATGATAGTCAAACTTACATCTTGAAACATTTATATCTGCAATGGTATTCAAAGAGAAATTAGACATTCCTTTTGCAGGATTTCTGGAAGCCATACTGCATTCTGCATTGCTCTGTGCTCAGCTACACTAAATATAACAATGTACTTTAGACTTTCTCAGATTTGATAAAAACACTTTCAGTAGTGTTTTCTTTTTTCTTTAATCCTGCATCTTGATTCACTCTACCTCTTTGATTCACTTTTTGTTAACTTTACTGTCTGTCAGTAGGGCTGTCTGCTGACCTTGTCTGAGATACCATTTGTTGACCTCTTGGTGCTGGCCCTGAATTAGCCATATGTCAGGGTTTGCAATGTGAGAACTGCTGTCAGAGCATAGGGAGATTTTCAGGGATATTTTCAGAGCCTGGAGTGCATAGCTTATTGTAACCTGGGACTGTTCAAGTTTAGCACTTTGCGGGGGATTGTCCTTGTGGGCTCTTGACATCAAACAGTGTTAAATCTTGCTCCCTAGGGATTGAGACTGATAGTTTGCTAGGCTGTTGTAAGCAAGGCTCTAAAACCAACCTGCCAAATGCAAATGTTGGCCATTTTGCAAAATTGATGCTAGAGAATTATAAATGTGCAGCTATGTCACCATTTTGTGCTTTCTTGGAGCGCATGGTGGCACCAAAATGTCTGGACTCAGCCTAACCTTATTTTCCTTAAAAGTAGGTGCTTCTGTTTTGGCAGTAGCTTTGGAACTGATTGAAACATCTGTCTCCAGCTTTTCCTCATAGAGGCTACTCAGTGCCCAAGCGTGGCAGGTCCTTTGTTCTTTTGTTAGGTGAATCCAGTGTGGATTTGCCTTGACTTTTCTAGAATTACTTTTCACTTTACTTTTAGAGTCCTCGTAGTATTTAGAGTCTACAGCTGGGGCAGAAATCAGATGGGCCTGTGTCCTGTGTTCTTCATTTGAAGGTGTGAGGGGTTGAATGTGAAGGTAATAGTACTTATCCTATCCTTAGGGAAAGGATATCTGACATTCACAGGGTCCCCAGGATAACTGTTCAGATAGACCATGTATCTTGAAGTTAGATAAATGATGGGCAGCCTCTTTCTCTGCATGGGTGTGTGCCTCATTAGGAAGGTAGTACCTGATCATTCTTGCTGGCTACTCTTCTCTCCCCACATAGAAGAGGGAGCACTTACATTTCCAAATATCTGAAATATGGGACCATACTGCTATTATGGGTTGATATTTGTTGAAGCTGTTGGACATGACGGTTGCATGCCTAGGAGCATTGAACCCATAGAACGTGTTAAGCTTCCCTTCAGCCTCTGTGTTCCTGAGTTGCTTTTGTGGTTTGTTTTCAGTTGCTGTGCCAGACAGTCCTTGAAGTAATGATGTTAAAGGTAGCATTGCTCATCACTGATGTCAGAAAGAAATTTCTTTGCCAAGTCTGTTTCAGTCAGGATTTATGCATGATAGCGTGAAAATGTTCTCGTATTTCCGTTGACACAGGAATATTCAGCTTGAAAACTGTAAAGAGAAATATGAATCAAAATTGTAATAATAATTTCCAATATCTATAAAACTGATGCAGAATATGAACCTTGAAAATTATATAATACTACCATCTCCTCTTCCCTTAGCCCCCTTCATTTATTTTTATACCTGAATTAATGGTAATATAAAAATTTCTTGCCAAATTGTAAACTTTAGTCCAAAGGAGTATTAGTTGAGTGAGGTTTTCTTTTCTCTTTTTTTTGAATCTTTTTTTTTTTTTTTTTTTTTTTCCCCTGTGGGATTGTACTGAATAGCAAGCTTTAAAATGAATGTAGCTTCTTAATCTCAAGTACTGGATTATTTCCTGATTATGTGTGACTGACCCATTGTGTACCAACAACAAACTTTTAAACTGTTCACCTTTTACTGTTTCATGGCTGTTTTACTCAGTTAATTTCTGACTCACAGAGTACTGTACCAAATTGCAATTCTCACAAAAAGAGCAGTAAATGGAAAGATTTGGTGAAATTGCTTTTTATAACGTTTTGAAAAGTTAGCATGCTTTGTAAACACTTTGTCTGCTCTGTGATGGTTCCTTGAAGCTTTGGTTTAGGATGTAAGCTTTGCCACATAGTAAATTATACTCTTCAGATATTTGCGACTAATCTCATAAAATCTCAAATCTCTAATTTGAGATTTTAGAGCTTAATATCAAATATCTATTTCTGACAAATTTCTCATAGTATTAGTATTTGTTGAATAGGTTGGGAAGAAGGTTTGTATGTCCTATTTCCCTGTTACCATTTCATACCATTTAAGGAATGATTTAAGAAACTCAATTCAGGGTTAAAAATGCCCTCAGTTGTTCTGTTTTTTGGAACGGTTCAGTTTCCTATAACATTAAATAGTTGTATAGTGAATGTTGACAAGATCTTGTCTTTGTTTCCTAGAAACATTTTTTCTTTGAGGTAATTTGAACCAATATCAGAACTTTTTGGTAGCAGTGCAACTTAATAGTAGTTAAAATTTTTCACTTGCTTCAAGGAATTATTTTCTAGGCAAGCAGTATCTTATGGATCAGGAATGAAAACTACTTTTATATTTGGATTAAAAAAGACCACTTCAGTGTAAATACATAAAAATTACAAAAGTTTCTTTAACTGTTCATTTTTTTTTCTTTTTGAATATTCAGCATTCTTCTTGTTTTTCTTCTTACTCTCATCTTATTTTACATTTACTGCTCTTACCAGATACCTTTGGAGCTGAGAACAAAGCTAAGAAGGGAATAATGATAGAATTTTATATTTGAGTCCAAGTTCATTGTTAAATGTGCAGAATATAGAAATAAGGCTTTTGAATGCAGTATTTGTTTTTATGATATGGTTTATATTTGTCATTCCTTTTCTGAGTTTAGAGATGTTTCATCACACAAGTTGAGATCAATTGTAGTGTTTTCCATTTGCATCGCTACTTGTTTCTGCTAATAGATTTAACAGTAATAGCAGAAATATTGAACCATTTCTTAGCCCATAGGTGTTAAGCTGTTTCTCAATGCATTTGTCCTCAGCACTGAGGGTTGAGAGCCACAGGCTGGGGAAAGCTGTTCTATGGCTGTGCTAGGCTCAAGGAAGATTCAGCTATTCTTTATTTTTGTTGTTGTTTTGAAGCACTGACATATTCCAGCTCTCTTTTTCTTGATATATATAATTATATACAAACTAAATCAATTTACAAAACCTTGTATGGCTGTATTTAACAGGGTGATTTTTTGCTATCTGAAGAATAGCTGTCTTGAGACATCTATCTGAAAAGCATAACTTCTTACCTATTCAGCAAAGCAAAAACTAAAGCAGTTCTAGGGTTTTTTTTCCTAAGAACATTCTGCCCTTTATGTTGTTGCAGACATTCCACACCAGTGAATATGCATGAATTTTGTTATGGTTCTGGAGGTTCTTCCTAACCTTCGTGCTAGCAACTGCAGATTTGGTGTGTGATGGCCGAGGGTTGGGGTTTTTTTTTGATTGAAAAGAAAATACAAAGTCTCTGGAGGAAAAAACTAATAATTGTAGTTTGTTTTTTAGGGTTTTTAGGGTACAGTTTTGAAATTTACAGACCATTTGGAGAGTTACATGCCAAACTTCTACTAGTAAAACTAATTTATTTTTGTGTGTGATAATTATATACATCTAAGCTATTTTAGATGTGGCAACAAAATCAGTTTATTTTAGTTATCACTTGTAAAAGCATTTGCTGAAGTCTTAAGGCGTCTTATTTAAACATGATGATTGTAATTTTTGCAGGTTTCTGTAGCTGCTTCCAGTGCTGGAAGAGGATCTCCAGCTGTAACTCTAGTGCAGTTGCCTTCTGGTCAAACTGTTCATGTCCAGGGTGTTATTCAAGCCACACAGCCCTCAGTCATTCAGTCACCACACATGCAAGCTATTCAGGTTAGCTTTTTTATTGTTACATTTTCATGAATATTTGGTACCTCATAATCCAACCGATTGTCAGTTTCTCTCCATTACAACCAGTGCTGCAAGATTTACTCAGATGGTACAGGAAACAGCAGGGGGAAAGGTGGCAAACATCCAACCAGCAGCAGCACTACAAGCATTGTGAAGCAATTCCTTAATGCTTCCTGTTTATCTTACAAGAAATTGTCTTGGAACTTGAGTCTGAACTTACGCAATAGCAAATTTGTGTCATAACATGGCCTTACTTCAGTGTATCCTGCAGTTTTTGTATTTCGTTAAATTCTATGAACGTAATTTCTAATATTTCTAATGAGACTATGAACTCATAAATTTTCACATATCTCCTATTGTATTGTTGGAGAGGGTCTAGATGTAGTAGAAGTAAGCATATTATATCAAGTGGTTCCTTGTTTTTAAGCCCTATCAGACTCTGTTAGAGCATCTGTTATTGCTTTTTGTGGTTGTAGGTACCAAAAATACTGGCAGCCTCAAAACAAACATTTATGTGGCAAATGTTCACATGTTTGAACTTGATGGAACTAGAAAACAGGAATTGGTGCAAAATGTGTAAGACTCTTCAGAGTTTTTAAAAAGTAGAAAAGACAAGAGAGAATGAATTTGTAGTGTCTTGAAAATTCCTAGGCCTCTCATTGGTGTTTATTTTCTTGTAGCAAGGGGGCCTCTGCTGTAGTTTTATTAAAATCTGTTTGGGAAATGTCAACTGAATTGATTTTTGCTGATACAATTGATGTTTCTGGTAAGAGAGGTGATATGCCTCTCCCTGTTATGAGGGAAGGGGTTTACCTGTGGCCATTGCAACATGTTAAGGAAAAGCCATGCATTGTCAGTCAGGAGAAGCCTTTCATGTTAGAGGCTTCTAGTAACTTTCTAGTATAATAGATAAAAAGACATATATATGATTTATATCTGAGAAAAAGAATAAAACCATGATCAGATAGTGAAAATTTAATTGTTGAGCAGCATCACGTAGATGATGACACCTCAGGGTTTTGAAATCCTAGATCACCATTGGAAGAAGTGCAGTAGATGTCAGTACTTGATCAAACTTGGAGTCAGAACAGAATATTCAAAGTAAATACCCTTTTTCATTGGAATTCTTTCTAACTGTAAATTTCCTGAGTAACCTTTATTCAATAGGCACATTAGTAATTCTGTTTCTGTCACTGCTTTTCTTTAAGTCAGTGTAGTCAGGGCATGCATGCAAAGATAGAGGACTTTTTTCAAAGCTCAGAGGGAGAAGTTTCTCAGGAATCTATTGCCAGCTGCTGCTGTGTCATCTTAGGAGAGTGGAAGTCAACTGTTTGTTGTATTGAGTGAACTCTGGCTGTCCGCCCTTTCCCAAAGGAGTAGAAACAGGAAAGTTTTGTCCCAATTAATACTGACTAGTTAGTTCCAGGATTTTGCTTTGGTTTCATCTGGATAGGAAAGGGATTGAAGATGCTATAGTAGACTCCATTACACAGGGTGTTCAGCCCTTCTGTGATCCATTTCAGTACACTATCCTTCCATCTGTCATTTCCTCCAGATCATTTGGCTTCAACTTGCTGCCTTCCCTCTGCCAGACAGTGGGGAACTTGGGGAATTAAATCAGTTTAAAAAAGAAATAAAAAAGTATGCTGGAGGTTGGTGTTGAACCTTGCATGACCTCTCCCTCACACATCTGCCATTTTCAACTGGAAGGTGCTCAGAAGTTTTTCTCATAATGCTGTTGCTTTTTAGATGAAAAAATACATTTATAGCATTCCTTATTGCTTTGTTAAATGTTGTTTTATTGTAGGAAGATATAAATTTGACTTATTGCTTGCTCCCCCCCTGTAGTGTATCAGGTCTTGGAAAGTCTTAATATGAAGTTGTGTTTGAAGTTAAATTTGTTCAAATGCAGATGAAGTTGAAACAGGTAAAGTTGAAATCTGATTGAAGTCCATGAAAAAATGGTTTGCTTGTTAACATTATGGACATGGTTGTTTACCAGTAGAGTGATCTGAAGTCTTCATTTCTCTCTTTGTCGTGATGAAAATTAAAGCTTTTGAAATTTCTTGCAGAGAATGTCCTCTTCCATATTGTGGTGGTTTGACACCACACTGCCAAATGCCAGGCACCCACCAAAGCTGTTCACTCACCCTTCCCAGCTACAGCTGGGCAGTGGAGAGAAGGTTTAACAAAGGGTTCGTGAGTTGAGATACGGACTGTGAGAAAACACTCCAAGGGCAAAAGAGGCTCAACTTGAAGCTATAAAGTGAATTTATTACTAACAAAATCAGAGCAGGATAATGAGAAGTAAAATAAGCCCTTAAAAACACCTTTTTTTCCCCAGCCTCTCCCTCCTTCCCACTGACAGTGCAGGGAGACAAAGTGTGGGGGTTTTGGTCAGTTCATCACCCAGGGTTTTCCCCAGCTGCGTGGGGACAGAAGCTGTTCCTCAGTGAGACTGAGCAGTCCCTCCCACAGGAGACAGTTCTCCATTAACTTCTTCAGCATGGCTACAATCTCTTGAGCAGCAATCCTCCCAAAACTACTGCAGTGTGAGTCACTCCCATGGGCAAAACATGCTCCCAAAACTGCTGTGGCATGGATTATTCTTCTACGGGGTGCAATCCTCCAAGGACAGGCTGTTCCAACTTGGAACCAATACCTGTCTCTCTCTGGGTCTCCCGCTGGACTACTGCTTCCTGCAGGCATCCATCCACTCTGGCTTGAGCACGTCCCCCACGGGCTGTGGGTGGATCTCTGCATCCATCGTGGATCCCTGGGCTGCAGGGGCACAGCTGCTTCACCATGGTCCTCATCATGGCCAGCAGAGGAATCTCGGCTCCAGCGCATGGAGCATTTCCTCCTTCTCCACTGACCTCGGTGTCTCTGTGTTGTTTCCATAATATGTTTTCACCTCCTACGCTTTCCTGGCTTGAATTGAAACTGTGCCCCCAACCTTTGTTTTTGATTTTTTCCTGGGTATGTTAACACAGAAGCATTACAACCATCTCTAATTGGCCCAGGCTTGGCCAGTGGCACATCCATCTGCAGAGCCATCATAGATTGGCTCTAATGGATATCATGGGAGCTTCTAGCAGTTTCTTAGAGAAGTCACCTTTGTGGCCCCTCTGCTACTAAAAACCAGGCTGTACAAAACCAATACAGACATTAAAGTGCTTGTGATTTCCTTACCTTTTTGCTAAAGTATCACTGTTCCAAACTTCTTCAGCCGTCTCCACGAACTAGGTCGTCTGTTGGTAGCTGTTAGGAGAATATGACTATTTAAAGACAACTGAGGTCTTGTTTTTGAGCTATTTATTCTGGGACAAATAGATAATTTATTAACCTCCATGCCCTGTCAGAATGAAAATTTTGTTTTGAGTTAGGATGTCCAGGCTCTTTCTTGGCTGTGCAATATTATCTTATTTTAGAAGGACTATGCCAGAGCTTGAAGGTCAATCTATAAGTAGATTGCTGAAGGCATATTGAGAGGGAAATGTCCTTCAGGATTTCTCTCTGCTGCTCAGCATTGATCTGTCCTGCAAAAGGAGGAATACAAACTTCTTAAAGCACCTGTATCTCTGCAGTCAGTTCTGATGTCTGGTTTGGAGTTATCCATCTGTACACATGCAGAAGTAACTCTTATCCCCTAGGTGTCAGACACAGAGTTCTAACGTTTGTTGCATATTACCCAGCAAAATGAGGCTACATTAAATATTTTTACACAGAAGTGTAATGTAATAAAATTAATAAGTGAAGAAACAATTTTGTTCTGCAATAAGCAGCAGTTCCTTCAAGGTGTAGTTCTACAGGTTTGAGTTGTGTTGACCCAGGCCTATAAATTTCCAGAACCTTCCAGACAGTCATTTTCTATTGAGGACAGCAGGTTTTATTTCTAGTACCAAACACTGAGGTCTGGCAGATGGATTGATTCTAGAATTCTTCCTTGTATTTCCTGAGCTTCCACTGAGGCTGGTTCAAACACCTGAAGTCTTCCGGTCTCTCATATGATGTTTGTTCAGTGTTAGTTTAACAAAGTGCTTAATCTGAAACTGCAGTCTGGTCTATCGTCATGTGAAAATGTTTTCACATTGTTTAAATTTGAAAATCCCAATACAGCAAAAGTTCTGAGTGGTTAAAAGAATCCAAGAAAATAATGCCTTTTCCTTGTTCAATAAGGACTTTCAGTTCTGTGTAGTAAGATAGGTGCTGGTCAAAAGTGTGATTCAGCTCTAGGCCTTAATGTTGTCTGGGGTAATTTTAAGAGAAGAAGAATATATGAAAATACTACAAGTCTGAGAAGATGATGTGCTGTGGACTTCTCAGGCATTTCCAAAAATCATACAACATCACTAAGCAATGTCTTTGTATTTATGAATGTGTTAGTAAGTCTAAGAAATGTGTATATTTAAATAAAGTTATTTTTTTAAATAGCTTTGGTGTGGTGTGAAGAAACTGTTATATTCTGTACTATTACTTAAGGCATATTAGCACAGTATTCTGTATTTTAGATGTTTGAGATCACTTTTAAGAGCTAATTAAATTGTATATTTCTATATTTAAAGAAATCCATTTCTATTTGTTTTTCAAAATATCATTCACAAAAAAAGTAACCTGGATTATATTGACTTTTCATTTTTCAAATGGTAGATGTTTTCTGAGTGGCTATGTCTGGTAATCTCAGAATTTGCCATTTGTATTGGAAAAAGTAGTCCAAAATCACATGATTAGTGATAAATAAGTCAACAAACTTCCCATATGTAAACATGGAAGGAATTTTTAAAAATATTTTACTCTGCTGCTTTTTTTTTTAATGGAGTTATGAATTTCAGGAACTTTGCCATTACAGGTAGCATCGATTGCAGATGAAGCTGCACATTCAGAAGTGATAATTGATTCTCAAAAACGTAGGGAAATACTTTCAAGAAGGCCTTCATACCGGTAAGGACTTTTAATCCTTAGCTGTATAAATAAGATGTAAAGGCAGCTTATTTATTACAGCAGAACTGTCTGATAAAAGTAATTTATTTCATTTTCTTATGGGTATAGATTTTTAAGTACATAAAATTACTTACATTCTTTTTTTAGAAAAATTTTGAATGAGCTCTCTTCAGATGCTCCTGCAGTATCGAAGATTGAAGAAGAAGAGAAGTCAGAAGATGAAGGAACTCCTTCTGGTATTTCTGCAATGGCCATGCCAACCAGCCTGTATCATACTAACACAGGGCAATACCGTATGTTTGAAAAGTACTTTGTGATAATGCAGAATATACATAGCACAGTTTTGTTTCTAGGAGTTATATAATGCAGTAGGGTTGTTTGATTTTGATGAAGAAGAATAAGAGATTCTGTATTTCTAAGTAATTACTATTAATTTTTTCTAACATGGGGATTATAGACTTGTAGTCTCTTTCTTGTTGTATTTGTTGGCTTCTATATTTAGTCTTTCTAGAGCTTCTATGCATTAAAATGTGGAGGTGAGGCTCAGCTGAAATGAAAAATGTTGACACTTTTATGTAAATGGTTTATAATACAAATCATTGCAGTTTCAAATTCTTGTGATTTGCTATGTATTAGTGGTATTAATTATATGAAATGGCAAGTAGAGTATTTTGAAATACTTTTGAAAACTTAAGTTCCAATTTTCTTTCTTAAAAGGACTGTGTCTTTTTGTCACTAGTTTTTAAGTTTCCAACATTTGATACCTCATCCAAATGCAAGTTAAAAGTTACATTCACAGTTCTGTTCTACAGATTTGCTTTTGGATATTTTTATTCCTGCATTTATAGTAGAAGTGTTGCGTAACTTGCATTCTGTGTCTTCTTTGGACATAATCAAATAATCAGTTATCAGTTTGGATAACTTTTTAATAGCAACTCTTTTTAAAATGATGTATTTTATAAAGCTTCACTCCTACAGTTCGAAGGGGTTTTTAATGTCTTTTCATAAGCAGACACACTAAAGTGCAGGTGTTTTTCCTTTGATATAATGACAGGAAGATTACATAAGAAATGTTGTGGAGTTTTTTTCCTGAAATGAGAAAGCAGAGGAAGTTTATTAAAATACTGCAGTGGCAAATAAAAGAGGATAGAATGGCTCTAGTTGTGTTCTATTCACCCTTAGAAATCTTCAGTTATTTTTAATTTATGCAACTAAACTAATTATTAATGGTAAGAAGACAGAATTTGCCCCTGGTATTTATCCTTTCAGCATAGAAAGTAATTTTGCTTGTGCCCCTAGGCTGCTTTTCTTACCCTTTCTGTAAGCTATAGACATAAATAAATGTTTGCTGTGTGATGTCCAGCATCTGAGGTGTTCTTTTCTGTGGAAAAGAATATGGTCATCCTAAATTACAGCTGTCCAGTACAGAGTCTGGCATGTGTTCATGTATTCTTGTATTCTAAGAAAAAAATACATGTTTTTCTTCAATTTTTGAATTTTTTTTAAATTTTGCTTAGGTTTAATTAAGAATATATATGCTTGCCATTTCAAGGTTTTAAGTGTTAGAATGCCTGTGTATTACCTAGTGAGTCTGTAAACCTGTAGGATTTCTAAGAAATTTTAGAGCTTAGGTTTAATCGTAGCTTCCTCTGGGAAGCCAGAGATGTACTTTGACTGCAGTGTCTTGCAGGATAATTCTTAGGGGAATATATTTTCATTTGAAACACCTATAAACAATCATGACAGGGAAGTGTTTAAGTGAATAAAAAAATTAAGGGGTTTTGCTTTCTTATTCAATCAGACATTTACTTCTGAAAACCAAGGAACAGAGAATATCATTGACAATATGAGAACAGTCCACAAAAAATTAATTAAATCTCATGTGTCTTAATTTAATCTTGGCTATAAGCCAAGCTTGGAAGATTTCTGTTCTTTGCTGCTTTTTCTTTAAGTTATAGTTGTAGCCTAAAATGTGTGCTGTATAATTAACGTTCTCATCATAATGGGGCATTGCTTCAAAACGCAATGTCAGCCTTCAGGGACTCTGTTGGTTTTGGCTCAAAAACTTTGTCTTGAGAGCTTTTTCTTCTTGGAAGTAGTTTTTCTTGCTGAATTTATTAGTTGATTAATTTGATTTTTTTTTAAGTTCATTTTCATAAGTTAAAATATTTTTTGCCTCAGCAAAATCTGCGTATTTTAATTCTGGTTAGGCCAGATGGCAGCAAGGATGGTAATTTCCTTGTAATAGAGGGGGTCTTAATTCAGAACTTACTGAAGAGAGCTTGGCTGTTGACCCCTAGTCTTTACATGTATGAAGCACAGTTCTGAAGCATTTCTGAGCCATCCTGTTGGTTGCCTGTGATCCTCAGGAACTGCTGTTAGCTAAAACCAGGAGCACTGGGTGAGCAATGTAGCTACTCCAGTGTTGCTTTGAGACTGTGTATGATGCGGAGGGTCACTCCTTGTACCTCCTTCATCTTTACGCCTCCTGTCAGTTGCTCTGTGCTTCTGCCTGTGCCTGAGGACCCTTCTCTCCCTGGCCAGAATGGGCTGCCCAGGTTCTCCTGTGACCACACCCAGTAGTTTATGCATTAACCTTGTCCAGTGTTCATGGAAGAACTGGCCTTGTGGTATCACTGTGGCCATCTGTACTATGCCCTGGTTTAAAAGAAGTGTTTGTTACTACATTTGCTGGTTCCTTTTTTTCTTTACTTTTCTCTCTCTTTCCTGCAAAGGAAAGGCAGTTTAGTTGAGAAGATTATTTTGACTGTGTGTCTGGATGTCTGGGATGACTCTTTATGGAAGAACTTGATAAGTAAATTTTTCTGGAAAACAAATGTATTTTTGTCTATTAGCAGCATTGATGGCTGTTCTCTACTTTCTTTTCACCAGCCAAAATGGTATGTTGCCATGGTTTCCAAATATCTTTTTCCTTGGAACTTCTTGGCTTATGGAAGCAGACAGACTGACATGACCAGATAAAATGTCTTTGCCAGCTACCTCCATCAACATATGTGTGATTTTTCTGTCAGGGAAATGGGTAGTTTTGCACAAGGTGCTGTCTTGTGTAGGAGCCTTGTATTCTCATCTGACTACACACCTACTCTGTTGGCTGTAGTTCTGTCATGTTGGTTTAATTTAATACTGAACAAAATTATTAGTTCCTCACCTGTGTTAGTGGTCTAATGTGCAAGAGTTGTTCATTCAGTTGGAGTGTGTGAATCAGCTTTCCCATCCCTCTGCTTCCTTGTGCATATCATGATGATCTGCATGAAAAAAATGCAGGGGGAATGAAAATTATTAGATCTTTCACTATTTTTTGGGTTAATTGCTGTCTTAGAACAGACTTTTAACAATTGGAGAATTAAGAAATCTTTTGGGATAGACTAACTTTAGTTCCATATCCAGTTTTGGAAGGGAAAAAGACCTGGTTTTGGTTTTTTTTTTCTGGATTAGAGCTGATGATCATACTCAGAGAGTGGTATTAGTACTGTCTTCTAGCTGGAAGAGAAGATGCCACTTGCATCCATCCACTTACATGACATTCAGCTACAGGGACTGTCCAGGAAAGTCCTGTATTCATCATAAAAGACCCAGATTTCAGCAGAGCTCCAGCACAACAAAGTGTGTGCAGTGCTTAAGATCAGGACGGTGAATCAGGGGATGGGCAGAGAATTGTTCTGGGAATATGGCAGGAATCACTCCTGTAAGGGAAGCAGTTACTGGAGTTAATTCACTTTTGTTTATAAAGCACTGGATTGGAATCTGAATGAATAATTGCAGGGCAGCTGTGACATAATTGTTTACCCAGGTTCACTGTGGAGCCAAGAGCTTTTTATCAGTTTGTGCTGATATTTTACTTCTTAGGAAGCCAAACTGACTGGGGTTTATGTGGTGTGGTTCTGTGATGTTGTAGATCTACCATTCCTGGTGCTAACTCTGAGAGGCAGAATTTGGCTCTTTGTAGCTTCTCTGGGAGGTAGAGTTGACAAACCTTGTTACTCTTGTCCTGGACTTTGTGAAGAGTAGAGGATACAATGCTTTACTTTTCTTCTTCTCTCTCTTTTGTCCTGCCCTAAAATGGGCACTTTGTGCTTTGGAGGCTAGACTGAAACATCTTGCAGTCTACACCCTGCCACACTCTTCCCCTTCTCAATGCCTTATGGAGCCTATGTGCAGCACCCAACTAATTCCTGTTTCTTTGTTCCAAAGGCAGGACTGGAGGTCCATGCTGAACCCTGTTTCAGTATTGCAGATAAGGCTCTGAACTTAATTAGCATGAGAGAAATTCCATGTTTTCCCCAAAAGAAGCTAATTCAGCTATAAGGATTTGGCAGCCTCAGTTTCTTTCAAGTGTTTATATCTGAAATTGAACTTTTGAGATAACCTACTTTTGTCAAAACAGAACATTAGAAATCAGCAATCTCTAAAATTCACATAGGTATCTAACAAATCCTGTATTGAGATAAGCAGAGCTGAATCTTCAAGAATGGCATCAAATACTGTAATCTGACAATGAATTCAGAGGAGTTGGCAAGCCTGAATCTTTTTTTATGTCTGACTTTTGTAATCTCAGATCACTTTAAGTACACTCATAGTTCATTGTTTAAATATCTTTTGGGGGAGAAAGGAGTTTTTACTTCTTGGAAATGGGGCTCTCAGCTAAAAGTTTCAAGATTGTTTTAATTAACATAGGATATATGGATTGGGCTGGTGAATCACTTGATAGATAAGGAATTGGCTCAAAGAGCTCCTGGTGGAGGCCAGTGATGAGTAGTGTCCTTCAGAGATCTGGTTTGGGACCAGTATTTACTGGAGATGTTGAAGGTGGGGTTGAATGCGCCTTCAGAAAGTTTGCAGGTGACACCAGGCTTAATGACACAGTTGATACTCAAAGCTCAATAGAGAGAAGGGATCCCATCCAAAGGGAGTCTGACAGAGTAGAGAGGTGGACCCATGCAAATTTCATGATAAGACCAAGTGCAAGGTCCTGTGTATGGGTTGTGGCAATCCTAAACGTGGATACAGGCTGAGCAATGAGTGGACTGAGAAGATTTGGATGTGCTGGTAGCTGAAACACTGTATGAGCTGGCAATGTGTGCTTGCAGCCCAGAAAGCCAGCCAGATCTTAGGCTGCATCTAGAGCAGTGTCGGCAGCAGATCGAGGGGTGGGATTCTGCCCCTCTGCTCTGGTGAGACCCCACCTGGAGTGCTGCATCCAGGTCTTGAGTTTCCAGCATCCAGGTCTTGAGTTTCCAGCACAAGACAGACATGGACATCCTTGAAAAGATCCAGAGGGGGGCCATGATGATTATCAGAGGCTGGAGGCCTTTCCTATGAAGACAGATTGACAGGTTTGGGATTAATTAGCCTGGAAAAAAGAAGGCTCTTGAGAGACCTTGCAGTAGCCCTCCAGTACTTCCAGGGGGCCTACAGAAAAGATAGGGAGATAAAGATATGCTCCTTATCAGGGAGCATAATGATAGGATGAGGAGCAGCAGCTTTAGGGAGGATAGATGTATCTTAGTTTAGATATTAGGATGAAATCTTCACTTTGAGGGTGGCAAGGCACTGAAGCAGGTTGCCCAGAAAAGCTGTGGATGCCCCATCCCAGGAAGTGTTCAAGGCAAGGTTGGGTGGGGAAGCTCTGAGCAACTTGATCTAGTGGAAGGTGCCTCTGCCCATGGCAGGGGAATTAGAGGTACATAATCTTGAAGGTTCCTTCCAACTCGAGCCATTCTACGACTGAAGGTATTTCTGTGTTTAACAAAGGCAATGCTAACTTCAAAAGGAATATACAATTAATAACGTCTCTAGGGAATTGCATTTTTATAAATACTTGATTATAGCAAGAATCCCGTATGATTTTTTTAATGGGGAAAGTATATTTGTTTTTTTCATATTGCTACTACTTTGAAGGAAGAACCCCATTTTGTTCTGTTTCTCTTTTTATGTGAGGATTGGACTCCATACAGCTGTGTACAACCTGGTTAAATGTGCTAAAATTCTTCTTACACTAAGGAAAGGGTTGTTACTGTGAGCCAACTTTGTCTTCCTTTGTCTTGGTGTCCTGATTTTTGTTTTGTGAAAGTCAATAAACAGCTTTTTAAAATATTTTAAAAAAAAATAACTTCTGTATTAATATTTTAAACAACACTTTTATATGGCAAGGAGCTATTATTTTTTTCCCCCGATCTTTAAACTATTTTAGTAGAGTTAATATTTCTGGAAACAGAGGTAAAATGTGTTGAACCCTGCTTTTTATCTGTTATATGCATGGCATATACTACACAACAGGCTTTATATTTGTGGAAGTCAGTATTATTATTACCTAGGTTTTATCATACAATTGATCCTTAAGCAAGGAGAGGACTAGCAGTCCTGTAAGACAATGTTTATTTCATATTTTTTAGAATGTGTTACGTGTTTCTATTGCCTAACTATTTTTTTCTTTTTTTCTTTTTTTTTTTCTATTTAGTTACCATATCTCAAGGTGGTACAATTCAGACTCTGGCAAATTCAGGAGCTCCTCAGCCAGGCGCTACCATTGTGCAATATGCAGCACAGTCATCTGATGGCACACAACAGTTTTTTGTTCCTGGAAGCCAAGTTGTTGTTCAAGGTATATTTTATTTGTCTACTCCATTTTTGGTTTTTTCATATTAAACAATTTTTCTTAAAAGATTTCTTATTTTGTTTGTAGTATTGCACTATTTGTAATAGTATTGCATTATTAATAAAAATACTCATAGCAAGATGAAAGAGGCTTAGGGAGGGATTCATGTTCTCTGCTTAGTAAGACAGCTACTATGTTTGGTGAAAAAGAATGAAATAGCAGTATAACATCACTTTTCTGATTTGGATTCTCTTGTCCAGATTTTGAGCCAAGTTTAATTGGAATAAAGATACTCTTACAGATTGAAGTGAGAAGCATCTCACTTCAGGTGTGAAGGTGCACATCATTTAATATATTAAAGTAATTTGTTTTTTTCAGCAGCTAATGTTAATACAACACAAATACTGAAGATTTTGGGATATGTTTAGGGCAGAATTTCCTTGCAACTTACAGCTCTTGCAGTTACTAGAAGGCAGATCTTTTACTGAAGCTAGTTTTCTCGCAGAGGAACACTGTTGGTCCTACAAAGTGCACACATGATGTGATGAAAACCTTTGAAAATGGGAGAGAGATTTCTCTATGGAGACACTAAATTAATAGCTGTGGAGGATATACAGAATATAAAAAGAAATTATTTTATTGACACAGAGAAGTATGGAGGGAAGGCTGTATGGATACTTTCTTTACCCAAAACAGCTATATGAAATAAGCCATGAGAAATGCTAGAAAGGATTTAGATATGTGTTCATGGAGTGGATGAGGGTCATCAAATAAATGCTGAAATGCATTATCATCCCAAGACTTCCCAGAAGCATTTCAAGTGCTTTAAGACTGTAAAATGAAAACACCTTTGCCAAATGATAGTTTTTATTGTTTAGAGTATTGTTACAAATTCCCTAAATGTCATTATGAATACATTCTTAACAAAACCTTAAGACCCAAATTTGGCTGTCCCCCAAACCAATTTCCCACTCTAGTACTGCATGTTTTTCTGAGTATGAGTCTAATGCGTTTTCTCTGTGTGTGCCTACACATCCCTTCAATCAGAGGCCGCCTCCATCTCTCCAGGTTGACTGTAGTATTTTATAGGTATTGCTTTGATTATTCAGAGCTTTGGCATCAGGGGCAGAAAGAATAACTCCTCAACTGCTTCCTAAAACTTCCCAAGTCTGTGAAGAAGCACAGCATTTGAGGATTTTATCTGGCATCATTTCTATCCTTGGGAATTCCATTTGACTGACTTTCCTTTACAGACTCTCCATTACAGAACTGTTCTCTGGCCAGGCTACTCAGTCCCAGCAATAAGGCTCCACAGGATGGAATTGCCCATTAAGTGTTTCGCCTGGGATGGAAACTTTGTAAATGGATTCAGAGGCAGTTACTGAATACCTTTTTTATCATGTTTCTGGAAGCATCTACATATTTTTAACTAATTGATTTGTTCTCTGCCCATGCTTAGAGAAGTTTATTTCCTGGAATTCTCTATTCCTTTGGTTCAATTTCCACTGCTTTAGTGAGCCTCATAGCTGTTAAACCAGAAGAAAAATGCAGCATAACATAAACGGGGAAAAGTACAAAGCAAACAGTAAGTGAGCATGAACTTGGAGATGATAAGATAAAAGGCTTCAACTTATTCTACATGCTATTGATATTAGAAAATCTGTAGAAAAAACAAAACCTATGTAGTAAAAAAGAAATGTATAAAAATAGTATGAAAGCATTTGAAGATGTTTATAGTAATACAACTGTATGTAGGCAGCAAACATGAGTTAATCATGATGGAGTGAGGCAATGGAATAAGTTGAATATTCAAGTGCCTGAAATGTCCTTACAACAGGTCATCTTGTCTGTGCTATAAAGTCTGTTGGAATACAGGTTATAAACATTTGTCATTTATGTATGCTTTGTAGTTGACTGTTCGCATAATATTCTGATAGCATATATTATAATAGAAATTTTTTTCTGCTTAGTAATCTTAACACTTTTATATGTATTTTTATATGATTAGTCAGCATATATATATATATATATGTATTTTAATCACAGAAGAATGAAAGAATGTAACAAATACCTGGAAACAGAAAAGATCTGTTTCATATACTGTTTCAGCATCTTTCAGATAGCATATGTATTGATATTTTTTTCTAAAGTATTTCTTAATGAATCTCATGTAATAATGGATAAGATCACATAAATAAACCCTGTGCTTAGTATTTTCTGATAACCTGTGGTGTGGAAAAGTGTTAGGATAAAAGTGCCAAATGTGTTGATCCAATTGAGTGACATTATATTTGCTACAAGTTTACATTTGTTGGCAAAATAAGAGGCAGTTCTAGTGTTTGGGCAGTTTCCTAGTACATTAAAGGTTAAGGATTTTTTTGATAGCTGAAGAAGGAAGTGTTGGACTGTTAGTCAAAGTGAATGTAGAAAAGTTATTTAAAAAAACCATTCTGTTGGGATCTGTGTGTGGTTTCATTATATTGTTAGTGATATTTGAAATCTGTGGCTTTAATTTCTTGTGCTTTAGTTCTGATCTTATGTACGTATCATCCTGAAGTGGTCTAGTAATCACAGGACACTCCTGTAAACACAGGATGTAAAACACAGAATATCAGTGCAAACATTGAAGATTCCACTGCTGCCATCTAGCACAATTTCACAGTTTGTAAATTACCAGGCTGAATTTGTTTATTACAAAGACCTTAGAAGTTTGCTGTGCCCTACATACAAACCAGACTCTTAGTCTGAAACTAATTTCATTTGCATTGATGCAAAGGAGGAGTAACTCTCTTACAGCTCTTACAGAGTTGCTTTTTTTTTTTGCTTTTTTTTTTTTGCTTTTTTTTTTTTAATTTATATTTTAAAACTAAGTCAACTAGATCTCTTGGACATATTTTGAAAAATGAGGGAAGGGGGAAGAGGTAGCCTTTACCCAGAGTTACTGTTCTGCTTGTTACAGAATCTGAAATCACTGGTATTAGGTTGACTTACTTTGTTGGAGTGTTCCTTAAGAGTTTCTGAAGCTTTTAACTGAAATTAAATGAGTGGGTTGTGGGTTTTCCTGCAACACAAGGAGCTCTAGCCTTTCATTTACCTATTTGTTACAGCTTATTAAGCTTTCCTGCTTTGCATGTCTGTCCAACACAGTTCTCTGCCTTTTAGTGGAATTGTTCCAGTGAAAACAACTGCATGTCTATTTTAAATTGCCTTATTTTCTATCCAATCATGACTTTATCATTTGGATTCATTCATGAATGCTAGAGCCACGTTTTAATTTCTGTCAGTCAGTGCTGGGATTTTCCAGGTCTTTCTTAACAGCCTGCTTTGTGGTGAGTGCTTTCTTTAGCTTTATGAATAATTCAGGGGAAAAGAACAAAGCTAGGATTATAGCAATATGGAAGAGGAAATAAAAAAGCAGGTTTACTGGAAAAGGAATTCTTTGGACTGCAGTTTTAGTGAGCTGTTCCAGTGATGGAGCATGTTAATGACAGTGGTAAGCAAGTGAGGTCATTGTGATGTCAGTGCTCTTGCTTGTAATCCCGCACATGCTTGGTAGTTTGGAACAGTTCATGCTGAGCTCTGGTAGAGGAACAGCAGAATCGTGTGTGCAGAAGTTGATCATGGCTGTAACAGGAGATGAAACAGGTAAAAATTTTGTTAGCCTTTGACATGGTATTTTTGTATATCTGTGCAGTGTTTAGTTAGTATTTCTGACATTTTCTTTTGAACCTGTTGCTGTAATTCTTTCATCTCTCTAACAGCATACAGATAGTTTCTAATTCTATCTACTTAGTGTAGTATTCCAGGGGAATTTTAACAGTTTCATTTGAGGGGAAAAAAAAAAATAAATCACTGTTAGTGCATGAGTTCTTGCACAGATTGATTCAGTAACTGTTCTTTATTATTTCATGCAGGATTTTGCTGAAAACAATCCACCACTCTACTTTTGCGTTTTTCTTTATTGTAGCGATAGTCATATGTTACTGTGTTTATCATTGCTTTTTGTTTTGTAAAAATGACAACTGCCCTTTTTATTAAGCAGTAGACGCTACAAATTTGATAGCCGTGGGCTTAAGCCTAGCTGTATAGAAATTGTTTCAGCAGTGCAATTCAACCCTATGCTTCCATTATTAAAAAAACACTGAATGGAAACAAATTTGAGGGTAATAATTGAAGTATTGTAATGCCTGCTTGTTTTCTCCTCCACTGTTAAAATGGTCTGTTCCTCGGCTAATTGAGTTCAAAAGGCTGACGTCATTAGATTTCCTGGAATCGTGTTGCAGTAGGGAACTGGAAAAGTTAAACTCCAAACAAGATACACATTGACGTCAGCTCCAAGTCATGCTGCGAATTTAGTCAGTTCCTTTCTGCCTCGTCAATTGCCTCCGGCAGCTTGGTAACATTAACTACTTCCCTGCCGGCTCCTACGTGCTGCTGCTCAGTGCTGGAGCACGTCGTTTCATTAATCCGAAGATAAATATCTTCTCCAGGTCGATGTTTTTAATGCTCAAAGGGATAATGATTCATGCGTTGTGTAGCCAGTTTAGTGGTGAAATTAAAAACCCTTTGATAATCAAGTCCCACTGTTATGACTCATAGAGGGGGAGAATAGGCATCCAAATACATCGGGCATTTTTTCTCCTGGGTAGTCACTGAAAGGGTGCAGGGATGCTCTCTAGTGTTCAGCAAGTTACTTCTTTTAGTTGGTTGCTTTTTTGTTTAAAACGAAGGTTTTTGGTTTTTTTTTTTCACTAGCTGTCTTTTGGCTTTCTTCATTTTCTTTTTGTAAGTCTCAACTAAAAGCTTCAGGTTTTCAGTGACTTTTTATTCCCTTGCATTTTAAGGAGTCAAAAAAAGAAAAATAATTACCTGGGGCAGTGTGTTAGGGAAATGCACCAACTCCTGGTTTGTTGCTTTGTTAATATTCTCAGTTTTACTTCTGGTACCTTAGGAATTACATTAAACCTTTGTGAAGTGTTGTTAGAAACAGCCACAGAAGTTTATCAGTCTGGATGAAGTATGTGTGACATTTGTCTCAGATGCTGAAATGGAAGATATGCTTCACTGTAATATAGATACATAGCTAGGCTTAAAATAACTTTGAAATAAAGTAAGTCTGTCCCACTCTGTTTAAAGCCTGTTTCATCTTTCCAAAGGTCTTTTTCTGGGGAAATCGGTTACGCTGTAATTTCTTCAGATAATATACAAAACATTTTTCAGTCTTTGAAATATTTTTTGCAATGGTAGATCATTAAGCATGTATTATTGCACAGGTAAAAGATACTTTGTCAGTGCTATTTGCTTTTTTCTTGTTTCTAAACAGTGGTGTATGGATTTGCAAGGTCTGTACCACCAGAATAGTTATTTATCTGTGTTTCTATGCTGGCAGGTTTATAAGTAAGACAACAGTCAGACAGAGACTGCCACCACTGGGACCTGCTCAGACTAGAATACTTACCAATGGTGTTTGCTGATCCCTGCTGAGATAGGGACTGGATTTTGTTTAGTCTTGCTGGAGGTACATGATCACATTGAGTCTTCTGCATAAAAGCTGCAGTAAGTCCTGTTTGCTGCCGTCTGAACATAATTCAGACACAAACAGCAAAGCAGTTGGTCTTGCCATCTGAGGTGATCTGGGCTATGGAGCTTTCCCCATGATCTGATCTACAAAATGGTTTTGCTTGGATTTCTAGTTCTTTGTAGATAAGGCAAACAAAGATAACATCTCTTTAATACCTAGTGATGAGATAGAAAAAGGTAGTTCTTACCATGGAGTCTGTAAAATGTATGTAATGTGGCCAGCTTAAAGGTGAGCCTGAAGAGCTGCTAAAATTCTATTTATATAGTTAGTGAGCTGAGGTATCATTCTATTGATGTGATTGGGACTGCTAAGAAATGTGGAGGACTTAAAGGGTTAAGCAATTCCTCTGTAGATGTACAAGATGACCAAGCCCTGTGTTCATGGCAGCTGCCTGTCAGTGCTCACAGGATTGTTCTGGGCTGATTTCTCCCTCCCTCCCCAACCCCGGGGGATTATCCAGGTCAGTTCACTGGTCCAGTTCATCTTGTAATTCCACAAACACTTTTACCCACAGGACTGAGGCAGGGGGAGGTGCATGGGATTTAAGCTGATAATGATTTCAGGACATGGCTGTGGAATTGTAGTCTAAACACAACTTGATTCTATTTCTTTGTTTTGAATTAATGAAGCACTTGCATTAATATAGTAAGAACAATAGTATATTTTTATTGTTTAATTTTCTCCCCCCTGTAGTTAACTGATGTTTCTTAACAGCTCAACCTGTCAGCCTGCCCAAGATGGTTTTGTCTACATTTTATTTTTCCAGGTTGTCCTAGTGTCAGTTGGAATAGAGTTAATTTTCTTCCTATTAGCTGGTATATTATTAGTGCTGTGTTTTGGTTTTAGGTGGAGAGAGATGTTGACTGTTGTCAGTTATTTTTCTTGGTTTTATTTATCTTTCTTTTTGTTATTTTCCTTTTCATTACATTTATTATTTTATTTTATTTTCATTAAACTGTTCCCATCTCAGCCTGTGAATTCTTACCTCATCCTACATTGGGAGCTGTGTGGGTGGAGTGAACAAGTGACTGTGTGATGCTTAGTTGCAGGCTGGGGTTAAACTGTGAGACATGTTTTTCCATTATTTGTATAATGCTTTAAAGAATTAAAGTATAAACTAAGTGTAACAAAATAGCCTCTGAAACATCACCTGTATACTTTAGCTATATACTTTTAGCTTTAATGACAAAATTTGAAGTTTTGTTCTATCATAATACATATTATTTATGGAAAGGAATAGGTAAATACTTGCTTATAATGTAAAGAGGAATATATTTTTTGTTTGCTTTTGTTTTCTGTCAGACAAGACACAAGTACTTTGGATTTCCCCAGTGTTTTTAAGCTGAGGTATATCACATAGGGGATGAGTACGTCTGAAACAAAGAAATGACGTGAGACTGCCAGAAAGGTGTTGGTTTCAAGTCACATCAGATCAGCATTTAGCTTGGGGAGAGCACAAAACTGCTAAGCTCAGGAGCTGGATCTGAACTTTTGCTCTCTGATTTACTGTGTAGCTACACCCCTTCCTGTGTAACAGCCACTGTCTTCTGTTGCTTGCTAATGTTGCAGCATCCCATGTGTGTTCCTCTTGCCCAGGGAACAAATGCATGTACATCCTGAGCCTTTTATATTGCAGCTACAGCAGCTCTCACTCCTTATCCAAGAGTTGCCAAATGGGTATTGTGAGAGGAGGAGAGGCTGTAAGCTGGTACTGCTGCTATCACAAGGAAGAAGGAAAGAGTTGTCTTCTGAAGCAAATTAAGTCCTGTACAGGTTACATGCTACTGAGGGTAGCATGTAACCCTCGGTGGCTGCAACAGCATGGACCCTCTTTTTTGGGATTGTGCAAACAGGAAATAAGTGTGACTGCTGGAAATGTTTCTCAAACTGCTTTCCCCATGTTACCTGAAGAGAGTCATGTGGAAGCTTTCAGTCTGGCTGGCTAGTGGGGTCATATGCTAGAGCAATTCAGATACTTTACAGTCTGGAAATAAACTTAATTAAGATTTAAAATATAGTTGTGTCATTACAGACCTGTGAAATAATTTACATATCTGTGATCCTGGATAAATCATTCTCAGAAATCTGTTATTTTCAGATATACCTCTTTTTTTGCCATCCATTTTAAAATATGTTTCTTTTATACAGCTGCCACTGGAGACATGCCAGCTTACCAGATTCGAACTCCTACTACTACCTTGCCTCAGGGAGTGGTTATGGCAGCCTCACCAGGGACTTTGCATAGCCCTCAGCAAATGGCGGAAGAGGCAACACGCAAGAGAGAGCTGAGACTTTTGAAAAATAGGTAAGACTATATAATAATTCATAGTCAGTGTTGCAAACCACCCCCCCATGAACATTAGAGTGAAGTTTTCTTCCTAAGGTCATGAGCACTGCCTGTAATTGATGAAGGGAAGGCAGGAAATTGTCTGTCATCCCATGTCCTCTAGAATAGAGTATTGGCTGTTAACTCTGGAAGATTAGAGTTGACCTTATATCCATGGATTTTTAATTAGAAAATATTAGGCGATTCAGAAATCAGTATCAGGTAATTTTTGTGATGACCTAGAGTTATACTTTTTGTTGAATTTTACTTCCTGTCCTCTCCCACTACTGACAGTAAAATGACCAGTAGGGTCATCAGTAGGGATTTTTTAATTTTAAAATATCCCAGCAATGAATTGGTTAGGAAAATAGCTGAGGATCTCATTAGCAGCTGTCCATTAATGATGCTGTGAAGAGGACTTATTCAAAGATGGAATGATAATTATAGACTTTCTTAAATACTTGGCTGCTGGGATGAGATACTTTGCAGTGCCCGGTCATTTTGTGAGTCATATTGTGCATTTTTTAATTAGTTGTCATGGACTTGACTGACTGTTGTAAATGTCAGTCTTTCTCTGTGCATTCTTCTTGCTATTCTTAGGGGAGTCTGTCTTTTTTAAATGTGTAGCCACCTCTGTCATTGGCAGATTAATAGTAGAAGTAGTTTGCTCTGCAGATCTCTAATCCACTGCTTAACCACTTGTCTTATGATTGAATTATTAGTATTGCTTTGCTCTCATGCCTGTCCTTTATTTTAAATCACTTACGAGGATCACTGCATTGTTGTGCCTCTTTTGTTTCTTCTCTCTTCAGTTTTAAAACTAGTGCTTATGCTATAGCTCATAATTTGCTGGAATTCACAATTTGATAGTTTATCATGTTCCAAGGTGGTAAAGGAGGACTCCCAAAACTTCTAATATTTCCTCTGGAATTGAATGCTTGTTTAGTCACACTAAACTTCTGAACACACTAGCCAAAGTGTTTAACTCCAAAATAAGAGACTTATAGCAGAACTACAAGAGTGGCTTCAGGCTGTCATTTGCCAGCACAGGCTTATGTGGCTGACATGTGCTTAGGCAGCCAGTTCTGAAATGCTAATAAATTGTATTTGTTTGGGCTTAAATTGTACTGTACATTGTTACAACATGCTGTAAATTTTTATCTTCATGTAAGCTTGGTATCTAGTTTTTTATCTGAAGAGAGTAGGGTTATGTTTGTGTTTTCTGAAAGTATATTCTCTGGGTTTGGTTTTAAGATTTTGATGGCAGAAGACAATGCTCCTGATAAACACACGAAGTAGAATGTGACTGGAAGAAGAAATGCTGCTTTCCATCCTAATGTTTAGTACAATTCAAGTCAATACATTATAATTTACTCCCTGTTTTTCTCAGTTCTTCTGTGTATTGGTTCCATCTTTGTATTTGGTGATGCTGGATGCGTTTCAAGTTCTAGATGTTTTGGATTATATTTTAACTTATGTTACTGCTTTTGGCTGTTATCCGATGTTCTGTTTGTGCAATCCAGCTGGTGGTGGTGGTGGTTGTTGTTATTGTGGAACCACAGGGATTGCAGGTAATTGCATTTATCCAGTCTTTGCCATATTGTGGCTGTTCCTGTAGTCATTTGCCTTGTATTGGTTCCAGGGAAGCTGCCAGAGAATGTCGCAGAAAGAAGAAAGAATATGTCAAATGTCTTGAAAATCGTGTGGCTGTGCTTGAAAACCAAAACAAGACTCTCATTGAGGAACTCAAGGCCCTCAAAGATCTTTATTGTCATAAAGCAGAATAACTGTCTTTCATTTGGACCTCCTTTATTATGAACTTTAATCAAGGCATGAGAGGAAGCAATTCTACAGATTGCCATATGAACTTGAGAAAGAGACACTTGAGGCCCTTGTGGAACCCAGTTTTGCTTAGTGTTTTCAGACTGATTTGGGAGATATTCCAAAATTTGGAATTCTGTCATAGTCTCCATACTCTGCTGAGCTTTCTAATGGCATGCAAATGGCTTTTTTGTTTGCACTTTTTACTTCTGCTTTTTGCAGGGAAGCTGCTAAAGAATGTCGACGTCGGAAGAAAGAATACATAAAATGTCTGGAGAGTCGTGTTGCAGTGCTAGAAGTTCAGAACAAGAAACTTATACAGGAGCTTGAAACCCTAAAAGACATTTGTTCTTCCAAAACAGATTAGTAAAAATATTTATTATACTGTGAACTAAGATATGTCCAGTTGCTTTGTAAGACAATACATAGCCAACATGACTTATGGCTTTCTCTTTGTGTCATTTATAATATATTCCAACTCCTAACATTCCTGAATGCTTTCCTGCTTTTTGTCAGTTCATAGCTCTAATTTCAGGTTTTTCATGCACCATCTTTCTGTCTCCCAAGGAGCCAAATGTTAAAAAATATAACGAAGTAAAAAAGTGCATAATTTCTAAGAGCTGTTTCTTTGCCATATATTTACATACTACTTTCTACATGTTATTGAGTGTCCTGCACATTCAAAATATTTTGCAATTGTTTTAGATGAATCATAAAGATAATGCATCCAGTAATACAAGAAAATCAAACAACCCAAGGTATCTCAGGAAAGAGTTTATAAAAGAATGTTATGATTATATGTATGTACTAGCATACTAGTCTACAGATGATTTTATGGCATATTTTTATATTAGTTGCTTTGTGGAAAAAAGTATTGTATTGCTGTCACTGAGTGCCATGGTTAAAGATAGTTTTTAATAGAACCATGTTGTTTAACCTGTGTAGTGTCTGATTTCCTTTAAAAATCTGGTTGAGATGCTTTAAAATCCATGAGTATCTGAAAGAAGACAAAGGGAAAAAAGCACACCTAAGCTCATGACATGATGCTAAGTGAATTGTAAGTACCTGTAAAAAGCTCTCTGTTATACGGCTGCTATTTACTTAAATTTTCTGTAATCTGCAGAATATTTGATTCATTGGAGGTCTGTATATCAAAATTTAAAAGTTTGTCCTGAATACTTCACATTTCTGATCCTGTACACCTGTGGATAATTACCTGTGGTGAAGATTGATGGTTCAGTTCTTTTCACAATTTCAGCAAACTACTGAGTGGTGGTTAAGGTGTCCTAAAGAAGGAAGTAACTATATTAACTATATAATTCACTGGGTTCTGGAGTAGCCTACAGATGAGAGCTGAAGATTTTTAAAATAAACTCATGTTTAAACCAGATTGCAGCTCTTGTAAATGCAGTATGTGCCAACTTTCCATTGTGCTTTGAAAAAACTAGTGCATATGCAAAGTTGCTTCTGGGTACTTGTAAATTACGGAGTGACTTAATTGTTTGGCTAGTACAGTCTATGAGTAGAGTATTTGCTGGAACTAATAGCACCATTGCCTTACTGATGTGGTGGGAAGGAAGGCCTGGTTCCTACCTAATTGGCTTTACTGAGGGGTGTGTGTGAGAATGTGAGTGTGTGGAAGGGGAGGAGGGATGGAATCATATTGATGTCACTGAGACTTCCTAATTTAATTTAAGCTCAATTTGCATTTAACTCTCTTCACTCTGACCATGTTGGGGTGGGTTGGTTTATGTATGTGTTGTTTTCTTTTTTCCTAAATTACTTGAAATACACAGGATAATTTTCTCTATTTTGATAATCTCACTAGATACCTAAGTGAGACCATTTGTAAGAAGAGATGTTGTCTCTCACTTTCTGCAGCCACATCAAGTGATTTAAGGTGGTAACAAGATGCCTCTGGCCTCTAAGTCTCTAGAACAAAAGTACAGTAAACTTTGAAATGCCTTCTTCACTGTGAAAATACATCTGAAGTGCTAAGGTCTGCAGAAGTCAAAGGTTCTGTTCAGGTTGGACAGGATGAATGCAATCTTCAGGTGCACGTTGCAGCCTCCGTAGTGCAACAAATAAGTTTGTTGTGGCTCTGTCACCAACGTCTGCTTTCTGTTACAGGTAGGCATTGCTCCTGACTCGCAAGGGATTTGGAAACAAATAGAGAGAAATTTGTGTGTGTGTGTGATATAGTATCTGGTTCTAACTGTGGTTAGAAATTTGGTAAGAGGAATCCTTGTCTATTCCACATCTGTGTAATTTATACTCATTTCTTTACTAGAAGAGTCATAGAATGGTTTGGGTTGGAGGGAACCTTAAAGATCATCTAGTTGCAAACTGTTGTGCCATGGGCAGGGTTGCCACTGACTACTAAATCATGTAGCTTAGAGCTCCATCCAGCCTGGCCTTGCATGCTTCCAGAGATGGGGCAACCACATCTTTACTGGTCACTTTGTTGAGTGCCAACCTCCAAGTAAAGAATTCATTCCTAATATCTAATGTGAATCTCTCCTCTTTTCTTTATAACCATTGCCCCTTGTCCTGTCATTGTCTACCTGTGTAAAAAGTTCTCTCGTTCTTTCCTGTAAGCCTCCTGTAAGTACTGAAAGGCTCAGTGAGGTCTCCCTGGAGTTTTTTTTTTCTCCAGGATGAAAAAAAAAAAGCCCAGTCATCTCAGGCTGTTTTCATAGGAGAGGTGCTCCTGCCCTGTGATTATGTTTGTGGCTCTCCATCAAAGCTGCTCGAACAGGTCCATGACTTTCCCTTGCTGGAGCCCCCAGAGCTGGATGCAGCACTGCAGGTGGGGTCCTACCAGAGCAGAGTAAAGGGGCAGAATCCTCTCCCTCACACCTGCTGCCCACCCTGCTTTGGATGCAGCCAGGATGCACTCAGCCTTTGGGGCAGCAGGCACACTGAAGCAGAGTAAGGGGTGTGGTGTAGGAAAAAGGCCATTTCAATAGAGTAGTATTTTTTATATAGAAACATCAAGTGAATCTGAGTTGGTTTATTACAAGAGCATTTGAACACTGCCCAAGCTTTGATTTGGCAGAGCCAGGAATTTTGTTTTTTCATTATCAGGAATAAAGGCCAAAATAATTGTGTTTTTTTTTCCTTCCTGTTAGAAAACTGCATTCCTATGGTATGAAACTCCTTTCTTGCTGAAACCACACAACTGCAAATTTCTTTAAGATAGACAGCTAGAGGATTGGCCTTTGAGGGGAAGTGTACACACAGGCCTGCATGGATTAAATTATTTTTTTTTTACAAAACAGATTTTCATGTAGCTCGGGTAAAATAGTCTCTTGTAAAATGTCTTCAGCTTCCTAGAGTTGTGGGCGATGAGGAATATAATAGTCAGCTTCCTCTTAAGGTACAGCTTTGAGTCATAGCTGTTTCCTTCTTAAGCAGATGTGCAAAGAGAAACGTCTGTATATCCAGACAGATCTCTCTTGACCCTCTGAAACAGTCTCAGCTGTTTTGGCCAGTAAAGAAAGGGATTAAAATAAATATATTGTGTGAGTAGGTGTGGATTTAGTTTCTTTGTGAGGACTTTTTGATTGTTAGTCCCATTGATTTTGCTGTTTGCAAGAATAATTGCAGATTATTTTTTTTTGGCTGCACTGATACAGTTCTGAGGAGTGCAAGTTGTCTCCTGCTTGGTTTTCCTTCTTCTCTTGTCACACATAATTGCTAATCTGTACTGGTACCCTGCAGACATCAGTGTAATAGCTAAATTCAGCATGATCTTTTTCTGAATTAAGTACCACTTCAAAGAAAACTAAGGGGTCTGCTCAGCTTCTGGTTTGGATTGACTCATTTTGCCCACAGTTTTTTTTCTGTTTCATCCCCTTGGTGTTTAATGTGTGGGTGTGTACATGGCAAGACTGTAGTGAATGCTGAGCTGTTAAGCAGCTGACAGAAGTAACTACCTTTTGGTTGTCAGACTTTCTGTAGAAAATCTTGTGTGGGGAGGGGGTCTAGTTTTTTTGGAGATTTTTTTTAAGGCACTAAGAAGCCTTTCTGGATGAGAATAACAGCGATCTCATTTTCAGCAAAATTTTTCTAGTATTTGTTGGATTTAATAACGGAAGAAAATAATTTTGGTAAATTCTAGAGCAATTTGATAGTCTCTTATGCCAACTGGAAATGGCAGGTAGCAAGAATCAGTTTATTCTTCTGTGTCTAATGAGTCTTTAGTCTATTTTCTCAGGTTTCTGTTTTTTTCTTAATTTTGAGTTAGAACTTCCTTCTTTCAACGGGCTAATTCAATACAGTATAAAGCAGAAGCTGTGTATATGCACAAAGTCTGAGAGAGAGCCTAGTGTATGAGTTGAGTGCTGCATATAGACTAAGGAAAAAAATAACTTCATTGTATTCTGTGTGATTTGAATGGAAAAAACAGTGAAGGAAGTGTCTTTGTTATGGTAACTGTTGTTTTTCCTCTCCTTTAATAGCCTTTGTCAGTGGAATTGGGTGTGATTAATACATCTTGTGAATGGAATTATGGCTATAAAAATGGCACAATTCAGAATCTGGTTATCTAGCCAAGTCATTGTTTTTGTTTTGTGGCTTCAAAAATACGATTTCCAAACAACCTTGAATGAGGCTCTTAATATTCTCACTTTCATGATTCTCCCCTCCTCCCCTTCTCAATGTGGTTGTACTCACACCAGGTAAAAGCTGCTGCAGAGTTGCTTAACAAGCTTGGTCTGGACCAAGGGAGTTGTTTTTTCTAGAATAGTTCCCTTAAAGATTTTTTTTTCTCCCTAAGCAAAGTATTTATCACATTTCTAGCTTTTGTTAATTCTTACAGAAGTGAGAGAACTGCAAACACATTTTTAAATTTAATGCATACTGAGGTGTTTTGCTTTATGAATTTGATTTTGAAGAACTAGGTTCTCCAAGATCCTGGTTATGTGAACTAAAAGCTTTCTGAAGTTGGTAGTCAGCATACAAACAAACAAACAAACAAACAGCGTAAATCCTTGACACCCCTGCATTTTTGCCAGTAAAGTTGTCAGTTACTTCAAAGATACAGACATGGGCCTGGAGCTGCAGCTTTCATAACAAGTGAGCACCCAAATCTGTTGAGATCTTTGAAGCAGACATTGTTCTTTTTCTCTCATTTGAGGCCTGATCAAATTAGCTTTTGTGAAGTGTGGCTGTTGGAAATGGTCCTAACATGAAATACAGCCACAGAAAAACAGGAAAAGTCGGGACAGATTGAACAAAATGTTTGAAAGCAGTGCTGTTATAGAGTACAGTACAAGCAAGTATGGTAAGTTTGGATGTGGGATTGTTTATTTTTAAATTTATGTATTTTTTGTGCAAGAGGCCCACTGGTCTACACAGGTGTCAGAGCTCAGCAGTGTTGAGCACAGGATGAAAAGTGTTAATATTTCAAAATCAGTTCCACTTCCTTTTGTTGTATCTTGTGTAAATTGTTACCTACAGCTCTTATGCTATCAGACCTGTTCCATACATTCTTTGTTCTTATTAATGATTTCAATTTTTCTGAAATACTAATATTGTTTCGTGTGAAATGACAAGTGCTCATGTTTGCATCACATTTCTTCTAGTATGTTTTGAACCTGGTGGTCAACAGCAATTAAAGTTCATGTATGTGACAAAGATCTCTGCAAAGTTCATGAAAATAGCTAGTTAGCAATGAAGGCATGGACTTACTGCAGAAAAAGTTGGAGTGTAAGTTTTTTTAGCTTCAAGAAGGCTTACTGGGAATTCTCTCCTCTTAGATTCCAGAGAATTAATTCACTGAATGCCCGTGAACCATAGAAAGTGAGGTTTTGTTACTGACGACTGTTTGTATTTTTGGAGAATATTTGAATGTCTCAAGATTATACCATATTTGTTTAAAAGGACAATTTGTTTATAGACAAAATGTATTTTATTAAAAAGCTTGAAAACCTTGCAGACCTAAACTGTTGGGTCTGATGTTTTTTGTCTCTTCAATGAGCCAGTGGTTGTTGAGTAAAGGACGGTGTAATGTATCCCGTTAAAATACTTTCTGGATACTCCCCCAAATTGAAACAGTAACTGGCACTCTTTTTTTATAATTTTTTTTTTATTTTCCCCACACTTCAGCTAGGCAAATAAGTTAAAAATAGACTGGTTTTGAAATTCACTGTTTACAAGAAAAAATACCCACTGCCTATACTGTTACATTGTAGCAGCTCTGAGTAGAATCTGGTAATTCAGTCTTAAATTTGAAATGAGGGTAGTTTCTGACCTTCTGGGTAAAGTTCAAAGCAAAAAAGACGATTTTTTCCCCAGCTGTTTTAGAGTGACACCTTGTGGAGTATAAATGTCTGCACTTTATTTTCAAACTGATAAAGAAGCCAAAGGTTGTTCCAGAAGTAGGGAATTTCTTGTATCCAGTGGGGGAGATGTGGGGAGAGGGGTGTTCTGTGGCTTTTGAGGACACAAACTCATTTTTTCTGCTGTTCCTGTGTTGATGTGTAGTTAGAAATAAGTGACTTAAAATTTGATAGCCTTTCAAGAGGAAAACAAAAATCAAACGGACAGTTTTTCAATTTATAGTCTTTCTGATCAATAGTCACATTTAATGAAAGACAAAATGAGAATTATTTAGTTTTTATTTATAATAATAATAATAAATTTTCCTAAATGCTCTTACAAATTCTGCTATTGAAGCGCAATAATTATTAGTTCTAGGTCACAGAAATGAAATGCAATAAAAAACCTAAGTATCTTTGAAATGTAATGATGTGAAGGAAAATGAAATAATGTGGTTTTAATCCTGGCATATGGAAATATCATTCTGGAAATAGAAGTGGGAGGTAAAAAGGGGGAATGCAGAGCACAAGAAAAGATAATGGCAAAGTCATAAAGAAAATAATTCTTCAGGCTAGATAGATTTCACTTTTCTAATAAATAAGTTCTGCATTACAGCCATGACTGTATAGCATTCTGTCCCCCACAGACGTGTCTGCAAGTGACCATGTGGATAGTTCATGTGTGTGTTTCCACAGCACCTGTGAAGTGGGTGAACCGGGCACCTAAACAGAATTTTTTTTTTACTCTTTCAAGAGAATTAGCCAAATACATGAGATGTGATGTCAAGATCCAGAACAACAAATGCATTTGCATATGGTAAGTTTATAGGCCTATTCAATTAAAAATATATGTGGTTTGGGAATTGTTGTTATTAAGAGATTAAATTAAATATATAATTTGATAATTAAACCAGTTACTAATGCCATGCCAATTTTTTTCCCAGCTGAAAATACTAACTTGGTCACAGTTAAGTTCGTGTTGTGGCAGAGACAATCTGAAGTGGGTCAGTACCCACTGTCACTGTGGTTTATGACTGCAAAGCTTATAAAACTGATTTGCGGTGCCAGCTGTTTTTAGTGTAGCTGCTTCGGCCAGTGTTAGATCTGATTGTGTATCTCTTCCCCAGACCAGAGCATTCCTGAGGTGACAAACATTACACTCAAGCAGCATCTAATATTAGCTCTTCCTGTTTGAGTAGATCAGTTGGTTTCACCAAGTCTTTCTCTTTCCAATTCACACACACCCCCACACCACCCCACTTCCAAGAATAAAAGAAAGAAATGTTACATTTCTTTTGCCAGTATTTTAGCCCTGGAAATCCTTAAGCCTTCTGTTTGGTATCCCACTTTGCCATTAGCTCCCTAAGGATCAGAAATGGATTTGCTCTCATAACCTAGCTGCGTGCTTTTACGAACAGCAGAGGTCTCATTGCACAACTTGGAAAGGTATGAGTGGAGAACAGAAACATCTCATGCAAATATGCACAGCAGCATCTGCAGGCCCCAGGTCGAGAGCCATCTCTAGAGACACATTTCTACCAGATCTCCTTTGTAAGTGACTGACAGCAGAACCTCTGCTTTCTACTGCTCATTTGCCCAAAATCACATATAAGAGAACTTGCTCAAGTTATTAATATTTCTGGAAGTATCACTTTGTATTGGCACCTTTTAGTTTGTTTTCTAAGTTTTTTTTCTCAGAGTGATAACTCTTCTAGCAGAGCCTAGCTGCCTTGAGGTAACAAAGCTCAAGTTTGAATTCTTCTCTAGCAAGGTGGTCAGCTTCCAGTTGTGGCAAGGGAACTTGTTATTCTTTTTAATGCTCAGTTAACGCTAAGGGAACAGCTATGGAAATGTCCAAGAGCTTTTTCAAGTGTACCAAGGTAAAATAAAAGCATGGGAATAGCTTCCTTCAAGCAAGAAGAGGGCACTCCTGTAATAAAATTACCAAAGCTCTACATGGAGTTTCATAACAAACTGAATCTGGCCAAAGCATTTCCTCATGTACTTCTCTGCCCTCTGCAAAGGTTTTGAAAATACAAAATTTCAACTGCCCAGCCAGTCTAAAGAATCTGAAAGAATCCATTTACAGCAGATTATGTAAAAAATCTGATTCTGATGCCTGCTTCTGCTGAGATTGTAAGTGAATAAACCTAGTGATTTCATGGTTTTATTATGCACAGCAGAAAGACTATATTTAGGACAAAGGAAAGAACGATTAACAGTGTCCATATAAATATGGCTTAAGATATGGGATAGTCTTGTCTGTCTGAATTACTCTTGGAAAAATCTTCATAAACAAGAAAAATAATTAAAGCATTTATGCAATTGCATGAAAGAAATTGTATATTGATCAAACAGAAAATATGAGTCAATTAGTATCACTTATGAACAGGACAGTGGTTAAGTATGTAGGTCACTTTTTAGAGATTAGTTATCTGGGATCTTGGACGGATGCCCAGCAAAATGAAACACAGTAAACGGAATTTCTTATAGAATTCTATATAGAATCCTAAGGACAGTAGCTAAATACATTTTAAATGTGGTTAAAGATTTTATTCCTAATGAATTTATCTACTTTGAATCTTTAGCAACATAAACTAGGATGAAAGATATTCAAAAATACAGGGCATGTAGCTGATATGTCATCAGTTATGACATTTAGGCCAGATCAGCAGGCTTTGTTTGCTCAAGTCAGTCAATAATTGTAGCAGAAAGCATAGCTAGACCTTGTAGCGTATAAGCTACAAAACCTCCCCCTCAACTCAGTAGATAACTGAGGCAGAGTGAAGAAATACACTGCAACAAAGGGGTTGGAGAAATAGTTGTGCCTACTGTCTTAGCTCAGTGTTCAGTAGCAGTGGTACAAAATGAGTCTGGAGTGCTACCCCTGGTACCCCTGGTAGCTACCCCTGGTACCTCCTTCAGCATTTGTGGAGCTGAGCATATCCAGCAATGAGAGGAGCAGACATGCATGAAGAACAGAGTTGCTGCACAACCAGAATTTGACCTGCAGATTTACTTGTGCCTTATCACTGCAGAAGCTCTAGAGGTGATGATACCTTAAAGAGCATCCCACATTGATGGTAGTCAGGAGAATTGCAATAGCATTTGTGAACCTGCTATAGGACATATCTCTATCTCAAGGGCCAGATACCATATGATCCAGTAAATTTTTGCGTGTTTAAACTTAAATACCTGGTCCTAAATTTGGTAATTGGATATTTCGGTATGTACGAGCTCTCTACACAATGCATGACTACTTACATTAAAATTCAGAGAAGTTTATAGAAGTAGGTGTAGAAAGTCCATCTCCTTTCTCCTGATTCCTGGATAAGTTAACTGTTAATTGCTTGAATTGATACTCATTTTATCTAACAATGGTAATCTAAATTCCAGGTATTTCTCCATAATCTAGTAGTGTATTTCAGTGGGATGGAAGGCAGCGTTTCCATAATGCAGTCCATAACTCTGAGGATGGAGTTACTTGCCCTTTCTGACGTCCCTTTCCTTCCACTAAACAAACAAACAGTTCAAAGAGGAGCTAGGAACAGAGGGCTGATGTTTTCAATTGAAGTTAATCAAGATACACTCAACCCAATGTTATAAATTCCCGATCCTTCCCAAGACGGATCAACTTTTATCTTAGAGTCCTGAGAGGAACAGCTGTGGTAAGGAAGGGGAGATGGTATTATCAGAATAATGGTGTACAGACAGTAGACTGACCAGCATGGTAGCTGAAGACTTCCCAGGAGAGGTGAGATTGACTGTTCTTTGGCAGAGGAGGAATTGGATACATCTGGGACAGTGATCCTGATCTTGTGCCATAGAAGATGTGCCATAAACATCACAGGCATGGATTCTTAAAGAGTAGTAATAGTTTTGTTTGCTTTATAATGTCAAGCTTGATCTGAGTGTATGAAGTGGGTTTTGCAACTTTGAAGCTAACTGAAAACCCTAATGGTGTCAGGTTGCATTTGGAATTCAGGTTAGGTTGAATGTAAGCAGCAGATCTGTGAGAACTGAAAAAATTGTAGCTGTTAACAGGAGCAAGACTGTAGCCATGTCAGGAGCTCTTAAGACTGAGATATCCAAGTTCATTCACATCCCATTTTAAACAGCAAAACCTTGACTTTAGGTCTGGCCTTGTTTGCAGTATGCTTAGTCAAATATCATGTTCTCATTAATATTTCTGCTTTGGTGAATGTGGATATAATTAAGTTTGAAGTACAGAGTATCCATGACCATTAAATACTAGATAATGATTATTTTGTTTCTCTTTACTCTTCCTTATAAGCTAGTGTATGTTAACTTAGCATAAAGTAAAAAATTATTTCTGAGTAGTTCATAACCTTTTGAATGTATTCTAGAAATATTTTAGAGCTATTTAGAGAGCTGAACAATTGCATAAGAATACAATAAGGGCTTAAGCTAATGTGTGACTCTTGGGAATGAGTCAGCTCTTCATTTGGAATTGAAAATACATAATCCCAGGAGGATATTGTAAAGTGTTGTGGAGCTATTTTGTTAAAATTTGTTGGATTTTTGTCAATAGTTAATTTTCAGCATTGTTCTGTAAATGAGAATTCACTGCTACCTGCGAAACAGTCTCAGAATAAAAACCTGAAATTCATCAGAAGATTCATTTTTTCTTTTTCTTTGTTAGAGAGGAAGGTTTAAATTTGAACATTGTACAAATTGGATATGGCAATAAAGTTCCCCGACCCAAATTTCTAGTCTAACCTAGATAGCTATTTAGTTTATGTGTGTTCCTGATGTCAACTTCAAAAGTTATGTTATTCAGATGAGCAACATAAATTAATAATCAGTGCATATCTGAAAATGTTTGAAGATATTTTTGTCTTCATTTGCAGTACCATGTGCTACTGATGCTGACAGCTTTAGGACATGTGTGATTAGTTCTCTGTGCAAACAGAAACCTATTTGTTGTCCTGTATATATGCTTTCAGACTTGCCAGTATCTCACAAAAAATCCTGATTTACAGAGCTGTTATGGATCTTGTTTCTCCAGTTCTCTGTACCTGTTCTCCAGTGCTCAGTACCTGTTCGATCCCATCTGGAAACCAGTGGTTGCCTTAAGCTCTTCCAGTTTCTGTGCACCTCACCATTCTCTTTATGTAAATTGATTTGCATTAGGAGGTAGGATAGCAAAGGCTTTTAATTCCAGTTCAACAGATCAGCTTGTTGAAATAACACTGTTAAAATAGTTGTCCCTAAAAATGTGGGGTTTTGGTCCATATAGTTAAATTGCATACATAATAGAGTTCCAACACGTACATGCAGTAACTATGTACTTCAGGATACTCAGATCTGTGGTGAAAATAACAGTGGTATAGGGAGTTGCAAAACCGAGATCCTTATTCCTTTCTCAGAAAATCCCACAGATACTGCACTAGTCTCTTCTGGAAACCCATCAGCACCTCAGTACTTTCTTCAGCAGTGTTTTTCCCTTTATTATATAAAAGGAAATTGATTAGTGATGAAGGCACTTGCCTCCTGCTATGACTGTCTAAAAATACTTGTTTTGCAATGGAGTTTCATCTCTTTTCTTATAGTAAAAAACACCCCATAAAATCAAACAAAACATCAGTGAAGGCTTCTTTCTTGGCAGCTCAGGGGTGTGAAACTCCAGAAGAACAACATTGAAGTTCCCTGTCATATGTTCCATTGGTCTCTTCTGATCTGAAAAGACCAGTGGGTGTGATGAAGATGCCATTTGTTCATGGCTTTTAAATGTGATTTAACTTATATTCATTTAACGAGAAGAGAAGAAGGTTAGAGTGCCTGCTCCAGTATGGTAATTCCTATATTCCCCATGGATATGTGATGAAGGAACAGGACTAAGAAATTAAAATGCTTTTCAAAATAAGAGAATGGGCAGAAGAGAATATCTCACATGCACTTCTCTGTACAACATACATTAAATGTGCTTGATAATGCTTTGTTAATGGCATTATGCATCTCTCATTGTGACGGTTACTTCTGTGACTTCAGAACCTCAGTTCTTTGAACATGTAACCTAATTCCTATTTCTGCTATAGCCAACCCAACAAGGAATAAGGATAAGGAATAAGGTTTAAATACTACACCGGTAGTAAAATCCTGCTACTTCAATCTGTTACCTAAATGCTTGGGGATGATTGTTTTGAAAAGGAAATTCTGTAAATCACATTGGAGTTCTGCTGAGTTGAGTGATTAGTGAAGATAGCACAGCTTTATTGTGTAGATGTTTTAGCTGAAAACAGCATTAGTCCCAGATCTTGTGTATCAATACAATCTGAAAGATGGAATCCCAGTTGTGCAACATTTCTCTGTTTCAGGCCTCTTTTGAGAATTATGTTTTGTGTTTATTCAGGCCTAGTGTTCGAATCAAGTTGTTCTACAGTCAGATAAGGTCTTGTACCACTGCAGTCTGATGGTTTGCATTCTATTTGTTATTTGTAAAAAATGTGGTTTTACTTTGTAGGAGTGACTTAATCTTGCCTTCTTTGACTTTGTGCTGGTTTTGGCTGGGGTAGAGTTAATTTTCTTCATAACTGGTATGTGTCTGTGCCTCAGGCTTGTGCTGAGAGCAGTGCTGATAACACAGAGATATTTCAGCTATTGCTGAGCAGTGCTGATGCAGCCTTGAGGCGTTTTTTGCTTCTTGTGAGGAGGCTGGGGTGGCACAAGAAGCTGACCCCAGCTGAATGGAATATCCACAGCTGATACCATGACTCCACAGGGTGCCATTCTCTGCATATAAAGCTGGGGAAATAATGAAGGGGTGGACATTCAGAGCAATGGTGTTTGTCTTTCCAAGTCACTGTCATGTGTGATAGAGCCCTGCTGTCCTGGGGATGGCTGAAAAGCTGCCTCCCCATGGAAAGTGATGAATTAATTCCTTGTCTTGCTTTGTTTGCATGCACAGCTTTGGCTTTACCTGTTAAACTGTACTTATCTCAACCCATGAGGTTTTTTTGCTTTTATTCTTCCAACTTGTCCTGTATCCCAGCTTCAGGAGAGAGAGGCTGCATGGAGCTGAGCTGCTTAAACCATGACAGACTTGTTAGTTAAGTACAGAAATGGGACAAGGTTCGCTTTAAATGTGTATTCTTCAGAGAGCTTCCCTAAAATAGGATGAAGACTGGAGGTGGTGGACTCCCATGCATACAAAAGGATTGGGATATGCCTGAGCTGGGATTTCTGTCCCAAAGCTCTTGGCAAACCTGTACCTTATGCAGATCCCAATTTCTGCAGCAGAAGCTTGACAGTGGAGGTAGGAATTGTTTCTCTGTTAAGTTACATTTATAGATATTCCAAATTACACTTGCAAATGGACAATATTTTTCTTGAGTATACAGGGTACAATAATCAAGACAGCCACTACTCATCACTCTAAGTATTGTGGGTGAGAGAAGATTCAAAGATGTAAATGATGCTCAAGTGCATAAAATAGAAGTATTAAAAAGGGTCTTTCCTTTGAAAATGAGATGTCCCTGGAATGCCTTGACAGGAGAAAGTAAGTAGGATTTCCCAGATTTCAGGGGCAAGGAAAAGCAAGAATACTTGGTATACATAGCTGTGAATATAGAATGCTGTAAGCTTTTCAGGAAATATGAAAAATCAGTGTACATAGAAATGACAGGCAGATGATATGGCTAATGCATTAGCCCAGTATGAACATATCTGGGTCTAGAAATCGTGAGCACAATCTGAAAAATATTGACCTCTGCCCATAAAAATATTTCCAGGTGAAGTCCCAGATGTGTACAGTGAAAGGTAAAAGAAAGATTTCTGTAAATAAAAGTATTCATGAGATAAATGGAACAATACACAAGTACCTTTATCTCAAAAATGCTCAGAACTAAAACTGCCCATTCTTAACCTGGAATTCAAGAAATGAAAGAATGATTTTCCTCTTATTTCAGGTGGAATTCAGTAAACTTTGAGATAGCTCCAAGGAAGCTAAGAAGTCATTTTTCCAGGCTATGCTTGTTCTCCAAATGTCTGGAAATTAGTTTTCTAGGACTCTCATGCCAGTGCTTCACATAAAACTAATACTGTATAATCTCAAAAGTGTTAGGAAGAACTGAGAAAGTTTGCACCTAAAGTTTTTTAGACACCTCCTCAAAGGGTAAATCAAATTCATTATAATTTGTTATATCTTGATACAGCATTCTTTGGTTGATTTTGTAAAGATAACAGCCAGATAAAATCCTTCCAATCTTCTCTGTTAAGCCCTCTTATGTTCAAGTAGATTGCTAGAAGTCAAGATTAGCATGACATCACAACTTTGAAGGTAGAATCAGGTACCTCGCAGTTTTCACATGTCTAACTAATAGTAAGTTGGAGTGGGAGAGTGATTGTGCAACAGCTGTTAATATTTTCTTTTTGAGAAGTGGCATGAAAAGAGATTAAATTTCACTTGGCTATATAGCCTCTTATTTCCATGAACATTTTTATTTTGTCAAAAAATAGGTAACTCCTTCTTTGACAGAACATTACAATTCTAATTTTCCTTTGACTTGGCAGAAAACTTTGCATCTTTTACTTAAAAAATGTGTTTCAAGTATTGCACCAGCAGAGATCCAGCAACTGTGTTGTGAAATAAGGTAATTCAAAATGGTTATTTCCAGCACGATAGGTAAATGTAACAGATTAATAAAAAGCCAATGCTGGTTTCAGCATCTGTATTACATATTTCTGATTCTTGGTCTGTGCTCAGCAATGCTGTCTGATGTTCTAGGTTCTTGAAGTGGAAGTAAATGATATAACCAAAACAAAGAGAACAGTACAGTGGAAGATTTCAGATAAACTGCTGAAGCTACAGTTGTCTGGCATTAGTCAAATTCACATGATTAAAAATCCTCTCCTGCTTTTATTTCAGCATCTTAGAAAAAACACTGAAATGTCCTGCAAAAGCAACTGGCAATATAGAAGTAGTGATAGGGAGGATTCATGAGAATACATTTGCTCTCAGAGATGATTCCCAAATTTAGGCTGCTGTCTCAGTCACTTAAGCCCCTTGAGTGAGACCGTGACCCAGAAAAACAATCCTATCCTTCCCCAGTCACGTATTTCCACTGCTTCTCCTGTGTTGTATTCCTTTTCCCCCTAAGCCAGTAATGATGTTAGCACAATTACGTGATAAGCTGGGTTACAGACTAGCTGAAAACTTTTGCCTGATTTATCTTCAAGCAGAGCAGGCTGATAGAGCTTCCTGTATGTCCATACAAATAATAATGTGGGCAGGGGGGAACAGATATGATCCTGCATGTGGGAGGTCAGGACAGCTGGTTTTATAACAGTGAACACATGATTCAGAGTGAGTGTCAGTATATCTTGTGTTTTTGAGGAGATGAATGTGAAAACTGGGAAACTATCATTAGGGGCAGCAAAAGTTCCCAACTCGTGCACAGAGAATTACAGGCAAGGATTTTGCTTCCTCTGCTTATGTGCTGGTCCTGGGGAAATGAAAGGGGGACAGTTTAGTGTCTTTCACTGTTGGCCGTTTTGAAATACTTAGTAGGATCTGGAAGAAGTTCTGCATATTGGATGCATCTGTGGTAAACTGAGATTTTTCAGTGATGCAAGTGAAAATTAAGCTGTTGGATCTTGTTTACTTTCTCTGGAAAGAGGGGATTAAGCTCCGAAGCTCAGAGTGACACGAATCCCTTCTGAAATGATCCTTGTACATTTGTTCAAGTGTTGCAGTCAGTGGGCCAGAATGATTTGACTCTCCTTGGGACAGACTCTATTATGCAGTTTTTAGTGATCCTCTATTCTGCAGGGGCCTCTGACACATTTTCTGCTTTGATGGCACCTTTAAATTTGTACATTAAGTTTAAGCACATGTAAAAGCAGGATATTTTGAAGAGTGAGCACTTGCAGTGAGACAGTTAAGCCAGTGGTTGCATTTCTGCTTCTCACAGTGGTTATTCTGGGAAGTTTTGTTCTACAACACTGGTTTAGGTTTTTTGTTTTGGTTTTGGCACTTTTAAAAACTCATATCAATGGAATTGTACATGATTAAAAGTATAGATCAAACTATGAGAGTCTAGGAGCCCTAATGCTCTAGATGAATGATAGAAAATTTATTTTCCATTATATAAGGTGTATTTTTTTCTCCTTTTGTTTGCTACACTGTGGTCAGCAGCATGACTTATTCCGAACCTAAACACTTTGCCAACACATGTTTGGTTAGAAATATTAGCCATTACCAAGACACATATTTTAGCTATGTAGGCAATCCCATACCAGCTGTGAATTCTTAAGATAACTCAGTCTGAACAACTGGGAAAATTAAGAAACCAGTTAACAGACTCAGACAAAATACTTTATTATTCTTATCCATCATACTAAACAGTGAGATGTATCTTTGGCGATTTTATTTTGGACAAAGACAATTAAGGTTGAGGTTAGAGACTTTCTAAGCTTGAATACTTAGAGTCCTAAGATTGCATTTCATGGGTCTTCAGTCTTTAAGGGGAAACTGCAAATATCTGTCCTGAATTGCCTAAGCACTCCAGAGAAGGAAGTTTGCTTAGTAATCTTGTACCAAATTTTATAATTTATGTAAGTCACCCAGTACTAAAAATTATTTTAACTCAGATTATAGAAACAAACAAGTATTTGTTGATGTGTTTTTGCCACTTATTGGAAAGGTCTTGCTGCAATTTTAGAACTTTTACTGCAAACTTGAAGAAAACGGGCATATTCTTATAGATAGATATTATATCCTATGTTACACATGATATTTTTCTGGTTTTCAAAATGAATTTGAGAAGGCTTGTCTTTTCTGTTTGTAGCCAAGCTTATCTAGAAGGGCTATAATTTATAGTCATGTCTTGTTATATGCTTTTATGTGTTCTTTAGACCTTAATTGTCAAATTATGTGACAGTTCAAAGTTCCTGGAATGTAAAAATCTGGTATCTCTAAATAGTTTCTAGTTAAGTAGCTTTATAGGAAAGGGATACTCATCACTGAATTAATCGGTGTTACAGAAGTTTCACATGCATGAGGACAACAGAAATATGCTGCAAGAAACCTGGTGATGCAGTGGGCTGGACCTAAGAAAATACCTGTTTTGATACACACATTTTATTTCCTGAAGCACTCCCAAAAGGGTATTTTTTTTAGTGACAGCAGAGGACACTTGGGTGAAGTGTTAGCTGAAGAATCCCTGCAGTAAAGGGTAGCATTAAATTTGAATGAAAAACAGCAAACTAGTTCCTTATTTGAAATAGAAATGTCTTCATTTATTATATTCTCTTTAATTTGAAGTATAATTCAAATTGACTAGATTCTTCCCAATGTTAGTCAGCAGTTTCCTACAGAAATGTGCTGAGTTCCTTTAACCACACATTGCCAGATGCAACTGCAGGTCATGGGGCCTGCTGGCTGGTCAGCTGCTGAAATTCCAGAGCTCCTGCAAGGACTGCTGGATGCTGAAAATATATAATAATTTCATCATTAAGAGTTTAAAAAGTATGGATCATTTTGCCTTTTGATTATTTAGAATACTTGCACAATAATATAATTGGCACAATAGTATAATAAGTGCAATTAGTTGCACTTGGTTTTATTTTCATGTTTGCTAGGACACTTTATTCTTTATTTCACCATAAAGTCCTGCTTCTTTAGCTGCTTTCACTCTTGTCACTTTTAACTGTGTGAAATGGATTCCCAGACAGCCCACAGGAAGTGTTTTTAGGTCAGCAGCTAATTTTCCCAGGCCCATTTTGCAGACTCTTGTGATTTATACCAGCTCTATTTATAGAGGAAAGATGACTTTTTTAACCTATGAACTTGCTATCTTTATGTTGGCATTTTTTCTATCAAGTGATGTATCTGGTTGTTGATGGTGACAGCAAAGTTAATAGGCTACACAAGTGGCAAAACGTATTACAACAGACAAGAATTTAATAATTTAATGATGGTCCAGTCACTGCCTGCATCATGCAGTGTTGGTGTGCATATCAGAAGCACCACAGGAGGACAGCACATCTGTGATTACAGAGTAATCACTCTAACTTTTTTTTTTTTTCAATAATCTCTCTAAATTTTATTTACTTAGTCCCTTTTCTTGTAACACATGAACAACTTGCTGTTTTGAAGATTTTAATCTTAAAAAATCCCCTTTCATATAGTGAGATTCTATGATTGCCATTCACAAAGGTATATGAGATATGGGGATTAAGTGGTTTTCAAAAGCCTTGCATGGTCTGCAGTTTAGCAGAAAAATGAACTTGGGTTCCTTGACTGTGGGCAAATCTCTGGGTGGTTATTCTTAAAAATAAAACAATCATTAGTCCTGTCTCTGTGGTTTGGTAGTTTAAAAAGTGGTAACAAAAACCCATGAATGTCACCTGATTAAAGGAGAAAACTTTCTTCCCAAAGTAGTTTTTCTTCCAAAACTGTTCTTTCCCAAAAACTTAACCCCAAGTAACGGAAACTCAATCTAAGGATTGTGCCAGGTTTTGCTGTATTTGAGGGGAAATTTTTAAATGTTTGTACGGAAGCCTCAGTTTTAGGTCTGTAGGCTTGCTTATGTCCTGGATACTTTTTCATTGAGAGGGGAAGAACTCTGGAATACAAAGAGGTAATGTTTTTATTACTTTTATTGATTTTGTAGCCTTTCTACTCAATGGACATTGATATCAATGACCACTGATAGTGGACAGAATTTACAAGAAAAGCTTTTGGCCTGTTTTCATGTGTAGTTTTCAATCTGGCATTATTTTTCAAAGGAAAACGTCCTGCCTAATCCTATATAGGACCTGAGGAAGTAGAACAAAATCTATAAGAAGTACACACTTCTTTAAAATTACATATCTGTTGATCATTTGTTAAGTACATTAATTAATTTTTGTTTCTTTACCTTTAAGAGCCGTATTTCCATTTTCTGTATTTTTCAGACATATGCATGAGGGTTTTGTCTGGAGAAGTGTGATTTTTGGCCTCTCTACGGTTCCAAATAAGTTCCTACAAATATTCACTATTGTAGAACCCTGCTAAAAATCAAAAAGGCTCATGCCTGGACACTTTTCTATTGTATGCTTGAATGCTTCAATTTAATTTTCATATTGAGGATTTTCTCACTTTTTAATTTCACCTCTTGATTTGAAAATTAACTGAGGTAAGTCTTTTTTCACTCAATACAGATGTTAATACTTAGGGGAACTTAGCTTGAGAATGTTTTTCACAGGAATAATTATTGAGATGCATCTGTACATCTCACCATATTTAGCTTGATTCCCTGTCTCTGAAACCTATAACTTTTCTTCAGATCTATCCTACAAACAAAACCCTATTTTTCATTTTACTTTAAAAGGCTGGTATTCCAGGGAGCTGTAAGATAAAATAAACTTCCCTCATACTCTTCTTCATACAGAGAGCTCAGCCTGAGCAAAGGTATGTATAGACACATGATCTTCTGGTTAGCCATGTTTTGAAAGACTTCAATCACTTGCATATTAGCCTATATTAACTCATATTACAGGACTCGTAAGTTCACACTACACATAAATGTTTTTAACTGTGAGCTGCCATGACTGATACTCAAAATTACTAGGTATTACAGTTGGTAAAAGTAGATGTTATTTTCTCAAGATGGATTTGAGAGATGTGTTTGTATGAACATGCTATCCCAAATTGCTGGGCCTCATTCAGTTCTCATTCTTAGTGGAAATTAGGCACAGCTTCATTGAAACTAAAGAAGTTGTATTTGCCTAGACTTGTATGAATTAAGAAGAGGCTAACACATACCCCTTTATAGAATGGGATCTTTCATGGGCAGGACGGACTAAAGCACAGTAGGCTCTTATTCATACTCCATATAGACTCTAGCTAGCAAAGTACTTTGTGGCAGCACTGCCTGGTTTTACACATTTTGTTTTGTTTAGTTAGGCTTTTCTCTACAAGGGATTTTATTGTTCTAGAGGGGGCACTCCCACCCTTGCTCATAGTCACCGAGTCATACCATGGAGTAATTACTGCTCTTTACATGCCAAGATCTCAGAACAAGAAAAGGCAGCCAATCCTGATGCAGGAAGACACACACTGGCACAAAAAAACTAACTAGGGAGACAATGAAGAGAGGAAAACACAGAGCGAGCCTGTATGGGATTGTGCTCTATCTGCCTGTGACAGTAGCATCAGGGGCAATGTTGTTTTTGCCCAGTAGCTTTCCAATATAGTTACTCCATTCACTGATGAATTGAGAGTATGTGAAACGGTGCCAAAGCTAATCAAATCAAATTCCACCCAGCTGGTTAAATCCAATTGCCTGTGCCTTCCTCCACAATGCAAGGGCATCCATGGTACACTGCTGAATTGCCTTCTCCCTCCCAAAGCTCACTGCAGATCTGTGCAGAGTGGGTGATCTTCCCTCATAAGTGTAATGTGTGGGTTTCTGGCTGCCTGTGAGTGCAGATCTTATCTCGTTCAGTCCATGAAGAAACAACAAAACCAAAAAGAACAGTTACATATATATATAAATATAAATATATATATATATAAATATAAATATTCCAGCACAGTTGCTCTTCAAATCCCCTAAAGCAATGAACAATCTTACCCAACTTGTGGGGAAACTGCCTCTTTCTGCAGTGATTTCAAGCTGGTGGGAAACATGACACTAATAAAAGATTGTAATATAAGATAATATGTACTTATCTGGGCTATGTATGTTTTAGGAAGTATTCCAACACCTCCTCTCTGGTGAATCACCTTTCTTCTTGGAGCAACTGTTTCCTTCTGTATAGTAAGTGGCAATAGGCAGAGTCCTTGGGTTGCCACACACTTCAGAGTTGGAGCGTGACTTAGCATTGCATTGTTGCCTAGAATTGTATCTCTTCATGGGCTAGCATGAGACTAATATCCCAATTGATGCACTAAAGTTGAATAAATTAATCAAATATCCCAAATTTCTGCCTTGATCTTCAAAATAAATCTTTATTACTCTTCCTCCATTTCTCACTGGCTCCAGCAAGGCACTTGATTCTTGTGAAACAAGTGTGCCATTCACCAGAGGAATAACTTCACTGATACCATTTGCATATTTTTAAACCAGGTCGCATCTCTTACATACTTCTTTTGTTAGGTCTGGGTGTCTGTCCTGTGATCAGTAGCTGCAGCTATCTGCTATGCAGAGAAACCTCCACCTATCTCTGGTGATGGCTCAGTGTTTGGGGCTGGCAGATAACTTGTGTTGAGGCTGAAAGGATGTTTCCTGGCAAGCACTGGATTTCTATCTCCAAGAAAGAAAATACTGTCTTAACCCTGGACTAATCAACACCTTCAGCAAAGGGGAAATCTGCCATAGGAGTAGTCTATGCAAATCCGTGTGGGAGGGGGATCTAAGACGTGATCCATTAATGCATTCCCTTGAGGAGCAGCACAGTAAAAGGCTTTGCCATACAGCCTGGGTCAGAATCATGTGTGGTGCATTCTGAACTTGCCTTCAGGAAGGAAGTCTGCTACTGAATTCAGGCTTGTAAAAATAAATGCAAATATTAACAGTAAGAATTGTCAGAGGGATAATAACTGTCCACAGGTGTATTCATGACTGGTTTTAACTGATTTGGAATTTGTTGCTATCATCAAAAGAAATGTAGCTGTTACATCAACAAAGTCTAGGATATGATTCAGTTAACCAGACTGAACACTTTGTACATGGAAATGTTAATTTTAAGCTTTAGCTTAAACTGTGGACAATGATTAGCTCTGTGAGAAAACTGACATGGCATTTTAGAGTGTAAACTCAAACTGAGAGGACTCCTACTAAACATCAGATGGCGGTGTGGGGAAGGTATTGTGTGGCACAAATTTCTCAGGCTGGATTTGAAAGATGAGCAGAATCAAAAGATCTGTTTATCATCACTCATCTATCTATCTTAAGGATTGTTTTTTTTGAGGTTTTTTTTGTGTTTTTTCTTTTATTTTTAAATGTGCTTCCCAAATAATATGCTTTGCGAGCAGGAAATACTTTTGGATTAAATAATAGTTGTAATTTTTATCTGCTCAAAATAGATAAAAAGCTTATATAAGCAAAACACTGACCTATATCTACTGGTTTGAAACAAATTTTTTGACAACATTCCAGAAAATTTCAAACAGGAAATTTAATGGGTCACATCATTAATTTTAGCCTATTAAAATCCATTGTCTTGTGTATAGTGGAGTGTCTTCTGTACAGTGGAGATGCTACAGATTTAAAATATTTTTGTGCAGGAATAGGCATTTTTTAAACAGAGGTATGTCAGTGCTGACCAGTTGTGAAAGCCTTGGCCTTAGTTTAGGGAGCTTTATGGTGTTCCTCAGCTGATGCAGCTGTACAGGAGGGGAAACTCATTAAAATACATAAATGCTAAATCTCAAGAACAGAATAGTGTCTAATCAAAGAAGGACATACATTGATATCTAAGCATTTCGGTAAGCTACAGTGAGCTGTTCTTGCTTTACTGTATGAATATTTATCAAATGATACATTTGCATCATGCACTTCAGATAGCTGAAATAAAATAATCATAAACCCCAAATATGTTTTCATGGTATATATTTCACCTTTTCTCAGCTCTTACATACCAGCAGGACACCATTACCCTAAAGCAGCATCCCTTTCCTTTGATTTAAAATATGTATTGTAGAACCTTTGTCATTATAATGTACTTCAGCTGGCTCTTAGAGAGAAAAGAGGAGGAATAAAGGTAAAAATTTAGAATGAAAGACTGCAAGTAAGAAAATAGGTAGCTGTACAGAATAATAGAATTATGGATAGAATATAGAATGGTTTGGGTTGGAAGGGACCTTAAAGAGCATCCATCTAGTGATCACATAGTCACATCTAGTGATTACATCTAGTGATTACATGATCACAGCCAGTGATCACAAATTTTAAAAGCATTTAAACAATTACAATGCCTAGTTTTAGAATATTAGTTTTAAATAAAACCCAAAGTTTAAATCGATCCTTTCTAATAAAGAAAACATGTCTTTTTAAGCTCTACTTATACATTTAGAGAAGCAAAGTTTGAAATTAACCCATCTTCATCATTATGTGGTCTGTTTTGTTTCAAAGCTTATGAAAAGTGCGGAGCAAGTATAAGCTGCAAGTTTTGTCTAAGATTTTATTACAATAGATTTACACCTGTTACAAGTTTCTAAATAATTAGGTGTTTTCAAATGCTTATGTAAAAATATAGTGGGATCGATACAGAAAGGCAACAGTTTCCCAGTTAGCATTACCCAAAAAGTACTTAAAAGACAACGGCAGTGGTGCCCTTACAGGAGTCATGCCAGGAGGCTGCAGGCTGGAAAGGCCACAAATGAGCACATGTCCCTGATTCCCACAGGAGGGTGGAATTTAACAAGGCAGGTCAGGGAAGTCTTCCACAGAGATGTTACTGCCTTGAGGTTCTCTTGTAAGATGTGGTAAGCCAGGCATTTCAGTAACATCTTACTGTTCTGTAGTGTATATATACTGAGATGATTGATTCTTTAAAAACTGTGTTGAGATTTTCTGATTGTTGCTTATGCCCATTTGAGATTAAACCTACCCTGCTGCCAGGCTAAGGTCAGGCCTGGTCTGAGCAAGCTCAGGCTCAGCTGGAGAGCAGGTGAGCTCCAGTGGAGGAGCTGAGGCCTCCTCAGCAAGTGATGACATGGTGGTGGAAGGCATTAGCTAGCATGACATCCTCCTAGGCAGCATTTCTAAACCAGAGCTCAGCAAAGATTTTCCTTTTGTCTGGATGCAAACAACTGAATACACTAATAGAAAAAAATATGCTAAAACTACCCTTAATTTATCTTGAGTTACTCAGACACAAAGGGACAATGTAACTCCAAATCTACTGGCCATCCATGTTTGGGGAGGAGAGTGTCACAAAACTAGTTACAGAAGACATCCCCAAAACAGTTTTATTTTGAAAAAATCTGACATTCTTTTTTTTTCTTCTTGATTCTTGATACTCCACTAGAATACATTTGCATCAAAAAACATTCAAAAGGCAGTTAAAAATTAAAAATTAGTTCTTTGCAATGTGTGACCTGAAAAAAAAGAAATAGGATAAGAACAAGTCTTTCATGTAATCATCTGACTTGAGCAGATCTTGTGAAAGTATCAGATGTCATGAGATGCCTGATATAATAAGTAATGGCTCCCTGGACGCAGGGCTATAAGTCAAAGCATCTTTTATAAACACAGGAAAGTACTTTTCTGTTAGCAAATTATCAGTGTACCCATTCAACTACCATGACTCAGATCTCCAGCAGTCGAGAGACGTAGATTACAAAGATTTAAAGGAAAAAAAACAAACCCAAACCAAAGCCAAAAAGACTAAAGAAAGCTATGCACAATCCCCATCTTTAACATTACTTTGAATCTGGCAAAAGTGGATTTTGACTGGGAAAGCCCTAAACATAGTGAAGGGGCACTTTACACCCTCTCATTTCTCTGTGCCCTGTTATCTTTGGGATACAGGAGAGCTGAACAAGTTCTCAAAGAATTCGTGCAGTCCCTACAAAGCTCTGAGACACCAGTGACTATCTCCTGTTGGATGCGGGTCCCCACGGCGGGGGCAGGTGAGGGGCCGGGCCGGGCTCGGGCTCCGGCCTAGATCCGGGCCGCCCGCAGGAGTCCCGAGGAGCCCCCGGGCCAGCGGTGCGGCCTCAGCCCGGCCGGGCCCCGCGGGGAGGGCAGCGCCCGGCGCCGGCCGGACAGCGCCTGCCGCGCCCGCTCCGTCCGGCACCGGCTCCCGGGCTGTGGGGCAGCGTCCGTGGCCGCGGGCGGGACGCTCGAGTGAGGAGGCCCCGGGCCTCGGGGGCCGGCGTGCCGGGAGTCCCGCGGCTCAGGGGGGGCCCTCGGCGAGCCGGGCTCCGCCGCCGCTCTCGCAGCCCGCCCGGCGGGAGGCGTCACCGCCCGCTTGAACCGGAACCGGTTGGCGGGGGCCGCCCGGGGCGGCTGCTGCTGCTGCTGCTGCTGCTGCGGTGTCGCTGCCGCGGAGGCTGCGACGCTGCCGCGTGGGTGCGTGCGCGGAGCGGGCCCGGCGGCTGCGCGGGGGCGGGGGAGGATGGGGCTGTGCCCCGGCGGGCCCCGCGCTGCCCGCCCGCGGAGGAGGGCGGCTTAGCTGCCGCAGCCCACGCCGGCGGGCCGCGCTGCGGGGCCGCATCCGCGGATGAGCCGCCGGGGGGATCCGCCGGCGAGTGCAGCCGCAGGGCGCCGCAGCCACCGCCTCCTCCCCCGCCGCCGCTCCCTCTCGTCGCCGCTGCCGCCCATGGCTTCCCGCCGCCTCCGCTGACCGGCCGCCCCTCGCCTCCTCCCGAGCCGGGCCGGGCCGGGGCCGGGCAGAGAAGATGGGGAACACCACGTCCTGCTGCGTCTCCTCCAGCCCCAAGCTGCGCCGGAATGCCCACTCTCGGCTGGAGTCCTACCGCCCCGAGGCCGAGCTGAGCCGGGAGGACACGGGCTGCAACCTGCAGCACATCAGCGACCGGGAGAACATCGACGGTGAGCGCGGGCGGCCGCCCCGGGGAGCTCCCGCATCCTTTCCCCTCCCCTCCGCTCCCTGCGGCGGGCACGGCTCTGCCCCGGCTCTGCCCCGGCGGGCACGGCTCTGCCCCGGCGGGCACGGCTCTGCCCCGGCGGGCACGGCTCTGCCCCGGCGGGCACGGCTCTGCCCCGGCGGGCACGGCTCTCCCCCGCGGGTGGGGCCGGGCCGGCCGGTCCCGCTGCCCCGGCACCGTGTCCCTCCGGACCGCTGTGGACAGTGCTGGTCCCCGTGCCCGTGCCCGCCCCCGCGGGGCTCTCGGGGATGCCGCGGTACATTCCGCCTCCAGAGCTGCTCCTGTCCCTGGGGAGAGCTGTGCGGGACCCTTCTAGCGGGGGCTGGGAGCATCCTGGCGCCGCGCCGCATTCTCTGGCAGGGTGCAGTTTTCCGGCCCCCGGGTCTGAGATGCCGAGACCCTTCGCGTTTCAGAGTGTTATGAGATGACATTACGGGCAGTCCCGGGCACGGACGCCCGGGGCTCAGCCGTGGCCCAGGGGAGCGTCCCTCGCCCTTGGCAGGGCTCGCTGTGCCGAGCTCACGTCACCTGCCGGGATGTCACCTGCCAGGCCTCTGCAGGGGTGAGCGTTTAAAGGACAAACCCTGCTAGCGATAAAAGTGGGAGAAATGTTTCCCATGACAACCTTCTCTTCCAGAGACTTTTTCTTCCGTTACTGTCATGATGAGGCACAGTGCTCATCATGAGTACTGCCTTGCCCTCTCTGTCTCTGCAGTGATATTAAAAAAGCCATGTTCCTGTTGGTTTAGTCGTGACTGAATGTGATGCCATTCACGCTTTATTTTAACAGAACACAGCTTTATTTTAAAGACGTGGGTTGAGTTAATCTACACATGTAATTTAGTTTTTGATTAGCTGAAGTATTTAGTCCTAAAACTTTACTTGCTAAAAGGTCAGCTATCTCATGGGTTTGTTCACATGAACTGGTTTGGTAGAAAGCCAAAAAGAAGGACTTTGGTGCCCTTCAGTTTGCCTTGCATGTTTTTTTCACTGTTTATTAGATTGTGATTTTAGTGCAGAATTCAATGTTCAGTCACTTCTTGACACTGGTAAAGTTATGAAGCCCATGGAAGCATATAAGTACCCTCAATGATTTCCTTTAGTGAGGTGCATTCTAGAAATAGGAATGTTTTTCAGATATCTTTGCTACATGCAGCTGAAAATTTGAGTGTAACAGGATCAGTAGGTGGAAAAAAATACATAATGGTCTGATTTGAGAAAGCCAGAGAGATGAAAGAACCAATTGTTGATCTGTGAATGATTAATTCTCCCAGCATCAGTGGTGTACAGTTTAGCAGGATGCAGCTCTCAATGATGGTACGGATTTCTCCATCTATAACAACATAGGCTGCAGTAAAGTTTTTGGTCAGAGATGTGTGGGTTTTGTGCCTTGTTCTCAGTATGCTTTTTTTTTTTTTTTTTCCTATGGATGGGAAGAAAGGCTTTGATGGAAGTAGTAAGTGCATGTGTACTTGTTAAAATGTGCATACAATGCAGATAAGTTCTTGCATCTTAGTAGTTATTTGCAAAAAAACCCCAGAAGATCTTTATTGGTTGGTTGTTTAATTTGTTGGGTCAAGGTACATGTGTATTCTGTCTCTGTTCTCCTTTTAACCGTGGCATGTGTCAAGTGTAGAGTTGTAACCTGTTGTTAGAACACAGAAAATACGTCATGCATTATTTATTTTTACCTTCTATTGGTTTTCATCTGGGGCCATTGTCAGTGCAATGCCACAGTTTCAAATGGGCAAGTTGTCCTCAAATTTGAAAACAGCTATGGGTTTCCTTTTTATGCTTTACTCTTGACCCTTTTTATGGATAGAGTCTGACAAGTTTTCACTGGGGAGACTGATGGGTGATAGATGTCCGTACATTCAAAACAACTGGACAGACTTGGGTAAAATAACTTTCTGAAGTGTGCTTTGTTGCAGGTCTGTTACCCTGGAGTCATGCTCACTGACGGTCTCTTGGTTAAAGATGATGACTGAGTATTAAATGTGATAGCATGATTATTTCTGAAATTTTATTTTGTATTAGACTAGCTATTATGTTTCTGTTGTTGGATTCTTTGAAGTTATATGGCATGAAGATGTTTATGGATGAGACATTGGGGTGCAAAAAACCCTTCACCGTAGAGAACTCTGAGTTTTACCATTTTAGAACGAAAGAACAATAGTCTGGTTATCTGTGTTGTGAAGAGAGAATGCTGGATGTTTATTCCTTAGTGTTCCTGCAAGTCATAAGGTCTCTCAAACTGGTAGTGTTTCCAAATGTGCTTTTTTTTTCTTTTTTTTTTCTTTTTTTTTAATTAAATAAATTATGACAAAGACTAATGCAGTGAAAGGAAACTTTTTTGACACTTCAAATTTATTTCTCACTGTTCTTCAAGAGAGAACCTTTCCATCCTGCTGGGGTATATGTGTCAGTGACTGGTCTCAAAGTGCAAGTTCGTGTCTCTAACAGGCGTTTACTTTGTCACTGGTACTTTCAGGAACTGTAAAAATCATGTCATGCAGTGTCTTAGTTACTGTGTTTTGTGTGGAAGTTGTTTTCATGCTCGTATTGATGGAAATTCAGGAAACATTTTCTTTTTTGAAGTGGGTAAAACTGCTTGAATAAATCAAGAACTTTTAGAACCTTTAAATCAGCTGTGGGATATTTTTAAATATTTTAAGCTTTTAAGAGATGCATGGTTTTCACTGTTGCAGGTCCTGTGTCTGGTAGTATGAGAGGGAGAAAAATAGGGAAGGATGTCAAATCTCAAAGAGTGATTTAACTGTAAATTTTAGTACTAGTGGAACTATTTGACTTTTGCCTGTCTTATGTACTTCATAAGAAAATTCTTGCCAAATCTGCCTTCAAAATCATGCTTTTGGATTCTCTAATTCAGGTTCCATGTCCAATCAACTAGTAGTTTTTCAGATAACAGGTGGAGAAATTATTTTCCAGTAGGAATTGATTTTATAACAAAATGCCTCTACATCACTGGTACTTTGCCAGGAAAATCTCAATTTCTGTAATATTTTACAACTGTTTATAAATTGGTATCTGAAAGAGAAGGGGAAAGTTGAATTTACTTCTCTTCCTCTTTTTTATTCCCCTAAAATTTCTAAGAAGGTAGTGGACTTCTACAAAAATCCACACATGCAAAATTGCTTCTCTGAATATCGTGCAGTCACCAGAATGCTTTGTTTATGTTTGTTTCTGAATTCTTTTTTTTGGTTATTTTATTGTTAGTTTGTACAGGCCCATGATAACAAAGAACACCTAACAGATATTTAATATTTTTGTCTTTTGAGGAAGAGTAAGAGGGTAACTGTAACATATAAAACCTTCTGGTTTTGATAATTTATTGCTTAGGGTGAGCTTCCACAGTTTTCAGAGCTTGATATTTAGAAATTTATGAAAATTGTGGCAGTGAATTCAAAACTTGTAGATTCCTATATCTATCTGCCATCAAGACCTTCCTTTGCAGCAGTCAATGGTAGCCAAAAATAGAAATAGTTGAGTCCTCTATGTGCCAGATTCTGCATCTCTTTGGATGCAAACTTTTGCCTGTGCAAGCCGTGTAAGCACCTTGGTGTTGGCACTGTGTAAGTCCTCACTGGCTGGGCTGGCCATGGCCTGGACTCTGTCACTCTTTACATCAGCAAGTCACAACCACAGCCACTGGTGGCTTAACTTGGGAAAAGGCAAGGTGCTCAGGTGTGGTTCCTCTGTTTGAAGCATGATTTCTACAGTCAGCTTTTCAAGTATGGAGCTGTAGTGAGGCGGTGAAAGGGAATGTCTCACCACAAATATGGTGATGTGAAGCAAAGCTGATACCGTACAAAGAAATTGGCCAAAAGGCTGTACTTGAAACAGAGAATAGATGGAGAGCTCCTAGGCTATTTCAAGACAAGGCGGTTCTTAACCATCAGCCTCTCCCCTTTTTTCCCCTTCACCCCACAAAAATCAGACTTATTTTTTTCCCCACTTTGTAATCTTCTGCTAATGTCACTAGGTCATGCATTGATAGCTCAGATAATGTCCTGTGCAACTGTGCATCACTGAAAAACCTTTTCAGCCCTTTTCATGATGGGTCAATCATGTTAATTTTTTTGCTACATAATGCACAGGCTCCTAAGAATGGACTGCTTTTTAAAAAGCCATTTATTTGTTCATTTATGTATTTTTTTTTTCCTCCATCTTCTTGGATCCCTCATAAAAAGTGTCTCTGACATGGGATTAGTTAGTATTTGTATATTTGTTGTCTGCTGGGTTTTGTAAGAATTACAAGATTTTAGCAAAAAAGAAGGAAGTTTTAAAATGTCTGCCCCATATACCTAATGGAATTTTGCTGAAAGGAAATGCCAGTGTTTGCAAGAGCTAGGGCATGATGGGTTGCACATTGTGAAGGAACTGACCTACTTCACAAAGTCAAGACATAAGCATTTCAGAAGCAAATTAAACATCTAGTGTACTGCACACAGACATTCCTGCTAAAAAAAGGGATTGTAAAAGGATAGTCCTTCTTTAAAAACAAAGTTTATTTGGTTTACAGAAAATTCTCTTTCAAAAGCTGTTCTTGTTCCCTTAGCCAGAACTCCAGCACAGAGGTGATCTATGTGATCGTTTTCAGTACTACTGTTTAGGTATTTGGCATTATTTACCTAAGCATTTGTCAAGGGTCATGTATCAAGGTACCCCTGTATTCTGATGCATCAAAAAATGAAAAATGTAGTCTGCTGTGGCCTACATTGGTGAACCTAGGCCTATATTGCCCCTTGCTAATGATACCTCCTGCACAGATTTCTTTTCCCTTCTGTTATCAGCCGAGGCTGGTTATTCTGTCTGTGCCCTGCTTCTCCTAAGAGACACTATTGTGTTGTACAAGGCCTTCCTAAAATCTCATTTTTACATTGTTCATACCAAAACAATAAATTTACACACTGTATGAAGTTGGTATTTTCATATTTAACTGCAGAAGCTTTCAGAGGCACACATAGTAAGACTAGTCATATTTGAACTTGCCTCTAAGAAATTTTATTAGTGCACCACCATGTGATTAATATTTTCTTTGAAAGTTAGTTACACAATCTTGTCTGGGTAAATACTTGAAACAGAAGGACAAAACTTAAAGTTAGAGGTCTCAGAAAATGGAAGGACCACTGTATTTTGAGTTGTTTTGGGTATTTTTTGATTTATATTTGGATTTATTTTCCTTGGATTTGTAATAAGAATAATGTATTTAAAAGGAATGAAAACCTCTTCACTGCGTGGTCATAGCTGGTTTACCTAATTTTATGTGCTTGCTGAAGGTTTTTCAGACTTCCAGGGTATGTTTAGTGCATCTTCAGGCCTTTCTCAGGTCATGATACAAAACCAGTCGTGGTGGGACACCATCCAACAGCTTACTGACATTGTGAATGCCTTTTTCTAGCTGCTCTGTGCTGTGTATCCTGGGGCTGGAAGGGGAATGAGCAAGCAGTGTCTAGCACTACCTGATGGCTGTCCTTGTCCTTGTCCTGCCATCTTTCCTTCTTTAACATCTTTGTAAGAACATGAAATACACTTTATATATATAAAGCTTTTCATGTAGAAATGAATCAACATTACTTTTGCTTCTTTTCCATTCCTTGTAAGTTGGATAAATAGAATTTTTAAAATTTAGTAATTTTCTATGTGCATTCTGACATATGGAGTAATTTTTTTCACCTCATTCTGCAGAATATTTAATATATGTGCCATACCTCTATGAAATGTATGTGAAGACCTAGTAAGCATTAATAAATCTTGTAAGTCTAGAACTATGGATGGACTAGATGGACTATTCCAAGCAGTATGCAGAGATGGTGCCTTCACTGGAGTAGTTACTATTTCCTCTGTTATCTTCTGTAAGAAGAGCCAGCAGTTTGTAAGGAGTTTTATCTCCTCACAAACCAAATTTAAAAGCAAATATTCCAGAACTGCTGAAATGGATTGTTGGGATGTTCATTTCCTGAGCTGAAACTTTTTGCAGAAGTTGACCCAAGTTCAGAGAGCTCAACCTAAAATAAACTAGCTTTTGTTGCTGATTTGTATGCCCCATATGCCACTGTAACCCATCCCCTCAGCTGGTGCAGTAGGAGCATCACCAGCTCTTGTGGCTCTTCTGGGAGGACTGGTTTTAAATTTGGAGTGTTCATTAGCCTGAACTGGCTAGAGAAAGAACTTAGTCTTCAGGCTAAAGCTCCTACTTCTAATCCTTAACTAATATAGAAGCTGGCTAAAGAGATTGGCATTATTGGAAAATTACTAATGAAAACTGATTGGAGAATTTTCACTAAATCCTGGTTTTAATTTGTTTGTTTCCCTTTCTCATCATGCCTATAACATTTTGGGCCTGCAGATTGGAATGGTTTTTTTAGATCATTCAGTTAAGACAAGATTCTCAGATTGTCAAGATTCATAATTTCCATGAAACTGGTGTTAGAATCATATAATACTCTGAGTTGGAAGGGACCCACAAGGATCACTGAAGTCCAACTCCTATTTATTCAGTTCTCTCTTTATTTCTTTGGAAATGAATACTGTTTCTTTTAAGTCAAGTTAATGCTGTAACCATGTTGCTGAAATACCTTTGCTATGCCATCAATAGGTGGTTTGCACTGCAAAGCTTGTGCCCTCCTCCTGTAGTTTATGGTAGTTTGAACAAAATGTATCAATAAAATACATATTTTTTGTGCTGTGAGTGGGATTTTATTACTGTCTTTGTTAGTGTGAAAACATTGTAGGAAAAACTGCAATAATTGAATGCTCAGATGAGGTTATGGAATAGAGCTAATCCCAAGATTAAAAGCGAATTTTCATCCACCTTGTGTAATATTTCCTATGCTCTTTTCTACCGTGATTCTTAGTGTGAGAGTCTGCACTGTGCTATCATTTTCACTGCAATAGGAAGAGTCAGCCTTCAACTACTGACTCGTAATTGTTTCTTAAATAAAACTCCACCCAGCCTTAGCTGAAAAAATTGTATCTCAGACATTTTGCTTGCTTACTTTTTTTTTTTCCCCCTGTAAAATGATTCTTATACAGCTGTGGCTGGTATCCAGAAGATATCAGATGGGAAGTGAAAGTATTTACTTTCAACAGTATTGAAACCAATATGAGAGTGTGTTGAAATTTTAAAATATTATTTTCTTTGCTGTGTTGGTATTTCATTAAGAGTGAGAATTGATGAGTTATTCCTGCATCTGAAAGTTGGATTGTAAGGAGACAAAAGTTACAGAAGACAGAGAGTACTCCAGGGCTTTGTAAAGTCTGGCTACACAAAGTGATGTGATAAAGGTGCAGTGCTACTAAATGAAGAAGCAAGACTTGATGTTACAGGGATTCTTTTCTAGATTCAGAATTGGATCCAGAATTTAGAGCTACTGGCATGCTTAAAATTGTTTCTGTTTTGCATTTTATCCCCACACATCAGTATTCTGGGAAGCTTCTTGTTGCCGTGTTGTTATTTGTTTTATGACATCTCAAGGGACGCTTCCAACTGAAAAAGAAACTTATTACCATCTTTGTTCCTGAAAAAATACATTCATTTCAGATATTGAAAGTAGTACTGCATGGGAAAGAAACCATGCTTGGTCAGCAAAGATGTTTTGCATTACTATCCTACACTTTTTCACTTCTATGCAAGCTGTCTATGCAGGGGATTATTTAGGAATTGCCAGTAGATGAGGCTGTGTATGTGAAATAACTGGCAGTAGTTATGCTTCTGTGCTATTTATCAATAGTTCCATTTTACAGTTAAGTATATGGTGGTTTCTTTATCCTCCTTCCTGACCTTCTTATGGAAGAACATTGCATTAGACTAGAAGATCCAAAGTTTGGGAATTGTAGCTGATCCTGAGCACAGCAGGCCATGCTTCCCTGCTTTTACTAAAAAGCTTGAAAACTTTCAGGCTGTGGTCAGTGGGGTTTTCAAGCAGTAATTACATCTCTGAAGTACTTGGTGAGCTGTGTTGTGCTGTAAAGTGATGCAAATGATCTGAAGACCTTGAAGAAGGTCTTTCAACATTTGAAATGAATTAGATCTCTTCATTCCTAGGCTCATACTAGGAGTTACAGATCTCATCTGTCTTTCTAGCTTGAAAAAAGTTGTCTCCATGTTATATATGCAGTTTTCATTCAGTAAACTGTAGTCTCACACGAATTTGGTGTGGGTCTTCCCCTACTTCCTCCTCTTCAAAGAATGCTGTTAGAATAACCAGTGTGAAGTACAGGTTGGAAAAAGAAGTAGTTACAATTGAGAACATGCAGATAATCCTAAAAGAAATTTTGATTTCCAGGCGGTTGGTTTGCTTATTATAGAACTGCAGTCTCCTTATACAGAACACAGTCTGTGTGTTTGGGGGATAGAACCACAGCTATTCGGAACTGAGATCTTTAAAATCTCTTTTTATTCATGTTTGTTTTGTTTTTCTCTTTGTTTTGGAGAACTTTGAAGGAATCGCTTTGTTTTTATTAATTAAGTTTATGAAACATACAACTGAAATCAACATAATTAAAATTCCTAAGTCCAGTGGCAGAATATTTTGCCTAACAATTTATAGCATTATTCTGCTTTGTTTGTAATTAGGGAAAAAACAGTTTCAGATTTTATTGGAAAGAATTTTATTTCTAGTTGCTGGCAAAGTTTCAACTGCTGCTATAGTCAGAATCTTAAATATATTGGATCTCCAAACTCAGTAAAATCTGTTGAGGATGATCTTGAATGTGAAATTCTCTGCACTATTCACTGTCACTTTTAAAATAAAGATTGTAATTAACCACTTGACACAGTTGTTCATACATGTGGTTTGAAATCCCAGTGTTTCCATTTTTAAATAGTAATCAATGATTGATTTATTTGCATTTGGAGTGAACAGTTCCTGAGAAGAGATTCTGAAATTAAGATACATGAGCTTTTTTCTGGTTAGTATTATGATACTTCTTGTTAAAATCATATGCAGGAGATTTCAAAGTTCAGATGGTAAAATAAACATCAAGGTAAAATCCAGTTTCACAAGTGAACAACAAGATCTTTTGCATGTGCCTCTGCTCTGAGCTGTCAGTCCCACCTGATGCTCCCTGGGAATGCACAGCTCTCAGTGGCACTTCCCTCTTGGAGCTGGTTGTTGTGACAATTCCTAGCTGGCAGGAATCCATATGCATTTATTCAGTCAGTCAGTGGAGGCTGAAAGTGTGTGAAGAGTTTGGAAGTGCAATTGTGTTTTAAGCTTTCAAGCAGCTAAATGTCCTTTCTTCTATGATGATTCACTTGGGATAAGTGTCTAGAATGCTGCTTTGTCAATATACATATTACTCAATATATATATATATTCTCAATATATATACTATTCTCTCTGTGTCAGACAAATTGGAATTATTATTTTCTGGGGGGTTTTCTGTACTTTTTCATGGGATTAGGTACAAGAAGGATTCCTGTAACAGATGGTCCTGGAGATCAAATCTGTGATAAAAAGAGTAAGAAGTAAGAGAGATTTAACTGGTTGCTTCATGGAGAATAAGAAACCAGTACTCCATTTGAAAGCTAAAGGAAACAAGAAAATAATTTAAAATTCCATATATAAGCTGTGCTGCAAATTTTAAGTCTAGAAACTGGTTTCCCCTGGGCAAAAATGGATATTTAAGTGAAGGGGACGGTGCCAAGTTAAATTGGACTGGAAATTAATGTTTTATGAAAAGTAAGCTCTTGACATTAAGTTACATTTCTTTAAAAAATATTATGGTAAAGAATTATTTTCGTAGCAAGTATTTGAGTTACAGTTCATGCAATCCAAATAATGAGGTTTTATATTACTACATGAGTACTTGAACTTATATTGTACAAGTGCTCTCATATTTTCACATATCTGGTTGTGGGGTTTTTTGTTGCTTTTGTTTTTCTCCTTACTGCATGTTGTAGTTTTTAAATATAAATTTGCAGTTCAACAGCAGTGAAATTATGTATGATTGTGTGTAGAAAAGAGAGGAGAATTTAAGGAAGCGCTTCCGTAGTTCTTTTGTCTCTGATTTTGTGTTTATCTCAAAATGGGCTCCCATGGATATACCAAAGTATTTGTTAGTGTAGGGGAAAAGCAAGTGTGTGCATACTGCCTCTGAGGGTGGTTATTGAGGTGAGGAGGGGCGCTGGCACTGTGACTGCTGCCGGCTGTTTGTGCTGCAGGGAAGGTGCTGGCACTGGGTGATCCCTGCACCGAGGAAGGGTCCCTGTGTCCGAGTGTCCTCCTGCCCCTGCTGCCCGAGGTCAGCTCAGCGCCCGCTCTGCTGCTGGGATCATGGATAGCTGATGCAAACCCAGCGTGGTGTTTGTCCTTGGGATATCTGGGGGCTTCAGGAAGCTCTGGAAGCCAAGGCTAGGCCTCCAGGCTTTGGCAGAAGAGCAGGCTACAGTTAGGTAGCAGATTCTGCCCCCTATTATTTTATTTTTGTGTGTGTGTGGTCTTGAATGAAAACTTTGTTCTTAAGGTCTTAGGTTTAACAAACATATTGGAATAATATTTTCAAAGTAAGAATTTAGTTTATTGTTTTTGGCGTGTTGCTAGTACAGTGGTAAAAGCAGCTTTGAGCTGAAAGATAAATATATTTCTTTTCTGACCATTCTTCAATTTTGATTCTCCATTTTTATGATTCCTCTATCCTTGTTGCTTTACCAAGACTGTCTGATTTTTTATCTCCTTTCCCCTCTTCCCCTTTGTTCTGTATCACTTTGTCATAATCTGCCTTAGTTGCCTGCTGCCTGTGCTCAGCCCAGCCTTCTTCTGCCCACAACACACAGACATCCTGTCTCATCTCTTCTTACTTGACCCCTTCTGTTTCATAGCTCTTTTTGAGTGATGAGGAGTGTACAATTACAGTTTGTTCTAGAGCAGGGTCAGTGAAGATTCCAGGGTGGCACCATAACTGTCAACATTATTTTCAAAGCTCTGTATTATCTTACATCGTGTTTTCATTTCAACATTTGCTGCACATTCCTACTTTCATCCCTCTTCCACATGTTTTACATGCAAGCAAATTGTCCTTGTTCTCATGGATCTGTGTGATGGTTATCCACAAATTGGTAAGATTTCTGTATTTCTGCACTGTGTCTTTGGACTTCCAAGTGCATTTCAATCTCTATAATTTTCGTCATATCTTTTAGAGATGTGTGTTTTATGATGAATATATGTCTTGGATTACAGTTTGGGATTACAAATAAACCATCATGCATGAGTTGTAATTCTTAAAACAGGCTGTGAAGCTGTGTAGGTTTTTTCTTTTTAAAGAGTGGAATGCATATATACACTACTTTCTTCTGAATAAAAAGCTGAAAAGAGAATTAGTTGGTAGGAGTCTTAAGATCTGCATTTCACGAAAGAAGTTTTCTGGTAATTACCATCTCTGTAATTGATACTCTGCCCATTATTCAGTGTGTCCAGCTGTATGTAAATCTTCTCTAACCATGTGTTTTTGCATTTCTTTCCTCATGCAAATGAAGAGCCTTCTTGGTTTGTATTAGGGGACGCAAATTTGACTGATTGGCGCGTCCTAATTGAAAGACGATCTCTTGCTGGAAAAATTTTTCTTCCTATTGAAGGAGTGGAAATGTGCTTGAGCTCAGCATTGCCCAGTGGGATTGGTGGCTGGCCTCTTCTGGCCAGGATTATCTGGCAGACCAGGTGGCACCCTGAGGGGCTGGCAGGGCAGGAAGGGCAGTTGTGCTGTCGTGTTGGGTTCCTGGAGTCCAGCCCAGTCCTGTCCTGCTGGGTAGTGGTGGAACCTAGAGGTCCCACTCGTGGGACCGTGTCTGGTACTCTTCCTACTCTTGGTTTTGTTAGTTTGGGCTCTTGGCCACATGAAGGTTTTACTTTGTAGGTCAGAAGAGCTCTCTATCCCTATTTTGTGGAAGTGTTTTGTAGAAGGCTGCTGAAATGGTCATGAGTGCTTGCTGTGCTTCCCTTGCTGGCCATGCCGTCATCTGCACCAGCAGTTCCTTCACACTGGCCATGCTGTGCAATCAAAGCTGGGGGAATGTCACATGCTAAGTCAGCAACTGTCAAATGTGGCTGTAGCTGTATAACTTGTCTCATTTATGCAATATTATATTTTATTGCAACTAGATTTCATAAAAATGTGCTGACTTGCTCGAGCCACTGCTATTTCTTACATGGAGATTTTAATCCTGGTTTTCACTGAGGTAAAATAGCTTTGATGCAGGTATATCAGAAATAAGCTGTTACAGATAACTATCAAATGGGGGGTGGGATAAACCATGATGAAAATGCTTTGGCAAGGTTGCAGCAGTATACAATTAAGTGTGAAGCTTCAGTTCAGCAGCGCATGTAAACTGTATACTCAAGTGCATTGCTGGATGTAAAACACTTATATTTGCAATGATACTAAAGCATCTAAGCTTGTTGTTATCACACAGTTAATTCTATGATAAATTTTCTAACTAGGGCTCATGTGAGAATAACTCTTGTTGAAATAATTCAGAATATGGAACTTGCTCTTGCAAGACTCTTAGTGTTCAGCAAGGCACTTGTTGAAAGAGGATATTGCATATTCTAAATAGTCCTATTAGCTTCCTATTGCTTGCTGCAATTCTCTTTCCTCAAGTAACTAAGTTACTTTTTTCTTCATATCTGATAGAAAATAATAGGGCAAGTATGCCCTGATAAAACTGTATTATTGATGTCTTCTAGAGAGTTGGTAATATCGACTTGGAACCTGGAAAATAAATTTTACCCAGGAACCTGTTTGATCTCTGGAAAGAGCTCTGTGGCATCTTTCAAATAAGATTTGTCAATATTTACTTATTAATAGTTATTATATATATTTACTTATTAATATATTATATATATTATTTTGAACCAAGACTTGGTTCAAAAAAGCAGTTTATGTTGCTGCTAAGTGGCATTACCTGTCTATCTTGCTGTTTGAGTCTGATGGTCTTTTTTCATGCTGTAAGTTTTTCTTCTATCCTTCTCTTTTGTCTTCTGTTTATCCCTTTTTGCAGGGTTTATTATTTTGCCACAAGTAAGCTTTCTTATCATAGCAAGCTGAAGTTAGTATCCAGGACTCGGTCATGATAGCATTTTTTAGTGCCATAACTAAGGGGTGAGTGTATCTTCTCAATGGAATTTAAAATAGATGAGAGGAAAAAGTCAGTTTCCTTCTGATAATATATAGCAGCTATCTCCAGGCACATGCCTTTGTGTTTTAAATAAATAGCCAGTATATTGGTAGTTAGCATTAATTATTTCCATTAGCTTCATTCCTTTGATTAAAAGGGATCATTGTCATCTCCGTGGTGGTACATTGACCTAGTAAACAGTGGAGAATCAGAAATTACTTGAAAATGAAGGTTATTGTGATGAACAACACTTTATGTGTTTATGCTTGTGCTGATTAGTACAATATATTAATAATGGGTAACTAATGTGTTTTCAAGCTCAGACAGCAGTAAGAAATGTCCTTGGCTCTCTATTTATCAGAAATATGAAACATCCAAAAGGATTGGTGATATGAACAAAGAAAACTGAAAACTATTTGAATGTTAAATAATTTGAAAATACTATGACTGACTCTTGGGAACATAATTTATTTTTAAGTTAATATATGTCCTCTTAATGGAAATTATTTTATTTCCCTGATATTTAAGATATTTATTTTTTAAAGACAATATATTGATGCTGCAAGCTAGAATTAAAAATATCAGTTGGCATCTTTCAAGCAAAGCAATCTCCATGTCAATAAGTAATATTTGTGAGAGAATGAAAAGCCCTTAAAACATGCTAGAAGACTTACAGTGGGTGGGGAAATAATTGTTTTATTCACTGGAACTGCAGACTGTAGTAGAAGTTGCAGCATCCCTGATTTGCTTGTTCCAATACCCTTCTCAGGAAATTTAGTAGAATTACATGATAGAAAATTTATCTCTTTATTTTCCAAGGTCATGTATCAAGGCAGCTCTTGAAGTTAGAGCCAAGGTTTGGCAGTCCCTTCAGGGTGTGGAATTTTTCAGAAGCCTGCAGGAAAAGAAATGGAAAGGTTTTCTGCCAGTTTAGACCAAAGAAAAGGTTAATCTAGTTCTTGTAATAAAATTGTTTCCTTGAAAATAATGCTGTAAGATTTAGACTAGATTTTGTTTTAGTTACGGGGTTATTTTTTTAAAATTTTTCTTTGTGTACATTTACATATGTATACATATATTTATGTACATTTATATAAAACCTCTCCCAACTAAAACCTTTTGGTAAAGAAAATTCAGGGTTCTGTGTGAATGTAGAAGCTCTTGGGACATAGATTCCCGCCAGGAATGTGTAAATTAAATAGAACTGATAACAGCCCTGCCAGGAACATGTAAATTAAATAGAGCTGATAACAGCCAAAGACTTACTTTGCTAATTCCTTTATGACTCTGTACACTGTATGATAGCTCTTCTTGGTGTCTATTGTTCGTTCCCAAGGAAAAAAAAAAAAGAAAAAAGAGTGTGTGTGGGAAACATATATTAAAAAAAACCCTTCCTGTTTGCAGTCAAAACCAAGGTGGCCTTTTGGGGTTTGGTCCTGAGTTCCTGGCTCATATAGGTGTTTGTCATTCTCACCAGTCCTGGCTGAAAATACCTTCTTCTGTGCTGGCTGTTAAGATGTGAAGGACACACACTGAGAGGTGCCTTATGGGACCTGCAAGGTGAACAGCATGTGGTGGGCTCACTTGGCTGGGATGTATCCAAGACAAGATCAGCAACTTTGGTTTTCCTTTGAAGATTAAGGTGGCATTAAATGATACATTTGACTTGCTGTTTTCTTTTAGAGTGAAGTTCAGCAGTGTCTCTACTTGGAGTTTAATTTATAGCTGTTTTGATAATGGTTACAACCTTGAGCTGTGTAAAAAATCCTTTCTACCTTTTCAACCACCTGGGTTTTAGCACAGGACGGATTTTTTACTATCTCAAATATCTTCTCTGTGAAAGTGTATTTAAAACATAGCTGACCAACTGGTCTCCTGTCTTCAGAGTAAGGGTCCATTCCTGCCTCTGTTGTTTTCTGATGAGTGTTTGCTATGTGTATATTATGCTAAGATACTCACTAAATAAGACTGAATTTTAGAAAGCCAAACCACTTGAATACTCAGTTAAGTTAAAAAACAAATGCAGAATAAGCTTTCACTAAATTTTATTCCTTCCAAAAAGTGCCTTACTTACTTGTCTTCAAGTATTGTATTAGCCTGTGGCACAGAATTTGAGAAATCTCACAGTTGGCCAAGACAGTGTCTCTGACAGCAGCAGCTGCTCAGAGAAGGTGCACAGGAACATCTGCACTGTCCTGTATTAGAAGAGCTTTACAGACCTGGAGAATACTTGCAAACATGTAAGACAGAGGCAAGAATTACAACTGTCTTTGGATGTGACTTTTTTAAAGGGAAGATACTACTAGCTTTAAAAAACAATAATTCCTTCCTTGTTTATAAACCTCTGGATTAGATTTTGATTGCTTCTGGTACAGGAAAGTAAGTTTGTCTGTGGGATTGTTTTGGAGTATTTCCCAGGCAGAAGGGCACGTGCTGGAGTCCTACAAAACTGTGAGCAGCAGACATCCTTACATTAATTTTATAAGGCCTAGACTACATTGATGGTCTATGAGCACACAGTGACAAGTTTTCACAGTTGACTAGAATGCTAAAATGTACTAGTAATTTTTTGTTTTCTTAATTTTGTTCTTAAAGAAAAAAAGTATATTTTATAAGGACATCCAAATCGAGATGAATTTTCAGTGTGAAATATGATTTTAGTGCTTGTGCTGCACAGTAGCATGCCCATAAAGACTGATATTTGATTTGGACTTAAAGGGAGGAGCAAGGGGCCATCTTTCTCAGTCAGCTGTGGAAATAGGGTAGGCTTTGTAAAACTCAGGAATTAGTATATTTCAGCCCTGGCCTCCTGATTTTTGAAGGAGCTGTGCACAGCCTTACGGTTTCTTTAGGTCTCAAATTTTTTGCATAGAGTGCTGAGGGTGATTTGAGTATTGCGTGTCCTACAATTACACTTTGGTAGGAACCTAGTGGAGTCATGAGCTGTGCTTCACAGTCTGGGTTTTCCCTGCCTAAGCAGTGTGTGAAGGGGAAAAGAAAGTGGAAATATGAAACTTCTTTTAACAGTTACAGTTTTGCTGCTCCGTGTATTGGGGAGCATTGATAGCATACACTGAAAAGAAAACTGGATTTATATTAGGAAATACATTGCTACTGGATAAAAGGAAGTATTTTCTTCTAGAAAAGGTATCTTCCAGAATATACTGCACTTGATTATATAGGCATCTTTAGTAATTGCAAGAATTACATACTTGAAAGGTAAGTCAGAGGCTAAACTAAAATTGAGGACTAGCCACTGAGTTGTGTATATAAGTCTCTTGATGCCTTAAACAATAGATTAAGAGGAAAGAAATTCTGTGGCCTCTGCTCCCACTGAATTCTGTACTGCAATTTTTCACTAGACAGATATTCAAGGAGGAAGCAATATTGCCATTTTAAACCACAGTCAAGTGTTTGTGCGTTTGTGGTGTTACTCTTGGTTCCCCTTCATTTCCAAAGAAAGAAAAAACTCCTGAAAGGTTGTATTTCACAGAAGATTCAGAATATTCAGTGTACTATAGTCAACAGGTCACATTCTACACCATATTTTTTATAGATTTTATCTAAAAACACTGATGAAGGAAATACTTTTACCTTGGTAGTTTTGGTTCAGTTAAATAGAAAATATTCAATTTTTGTACATGTCTGTTTGCATATCTTGATTTGAAGCCTAATGAGGACCCTGTCAGATAAAATCTATAAAATGCAAGTATCAGTATACTCAAAACTGCCCTGTACCCAATTCATTTTCTGAGGTTTGAAATCTTGTCCATTTTTAATCTCTTCTGGCATCATTTTAAAGCTGTTTCCAGTCATTACTGAAATTGCAAGAAAGTCCTTACTTTGTCTGAGGCTTGAAAAGTCTGGATATAAAACTAAATAGACAGAAGGTGATATTATTCTGTGATCTCTGTTACTGCTTGCTGTTATCTATTTGTAGTCACTGCCTGTGATTTCACTGATGTCTCTGATGCTCACTTCTGTTTGTTTCCTAAAAGTAAATGTTTCTTAAACATGTAATAACGAACCGTTTGGCTTTTTGCCATTTCTTGCATCTAAAGATAAGAGAGAACCAGCTGATCAGTACCTCCAGTGCAGGTGTACAGTGTGACATGGGGCATTATATGGAAAATGGGCATTTCAGCAGTGTCCCTGCGCAGTGCTGTTCTCTGGAGTGGATTCTCTATCTTGCTTTCATTAGATGTGTGCAGCAGTGGCAGCTGTGTTGGGGACAAGGTACAGCAGCACAAGTTGTGTTTCTGCCTGGAAGTGGCTTTATTTAATTGGTGGATGAACAGTCAGAGTCCACTATTGGCAGTAGTCCTATTATTGTTTTTTTTAACTAGAAATACTTCAGTGATGGGCACTGAAATTCCAATGAGGCAGATGGAACAGCAGCAGAAAGCTTTTAGATTTAACAAAATTAAAGTCTTTGCTTTGGCAAGACTCTCAGTTCTTTTTTCTGTTTTAACTTTGTTGTTAGGGAGGAGAAGAATGTTGCTCTAATTAAAGAAATTAATTGCAAACAGGTGTAAATATTGTTAATTCTAGTTTGTGTTTATCCTTTCAGCTGCATCTGCTAACAAAGCTATATAAGCATTTCCTTTGTGAGGCTGATCTTCTGTAATTTTGATGAGATTAAGTTAGCTCTTTGACTATTAGTATGTAATTCCAGTTTTAATTGTATTGCCCTTGAAATATTATTGATGTATTCATTGTAGATTTTCATGCTTAAAATAAAATGTCCTGTTACTCATGAACACTGCTTGTTTTCTGTTTCAGCTGAACTGCCTTACCTCATTCTGGGTTCTGTGCAGAAAGCCCTATCCACTATTAAAGAATTGTCAGCTTTCTGGATGACTGTTCTTGTATCTACCTTGTTCTGAATAGTTAAAATATTCTGGCTTTGAAATGAATATATTTTCAGAAGCTTCTTCTTGCAGTTAAAATCCTATCAATTTATTTCCAATGTTTTCCATTTCAAGTGTTCCTTTATAGTTATCTTGATTATGTATTTTCTGTTTCTCTTTTCTCTGTTGCTGTGAGAAAAATGCCCTTTTGCATAGGGTAATTTCACTTTGTGATACTGTGCTAATTCTTACCTTTTTACAAAAATTGCATTATCTTTCTGGTAACAAAGACAATTCCTACATATTCCTGCTTGTGTATAAATGTGTCTGTTCTTAAAATAATGGAGAATGGTTTGGGAGTTTTGGTCATTTGCACACTGCAGGATATTGAGAACTAAAGAATACTTGCAAATACAGCAAGCAACCAAAAATATTATTGTAGGGATTCTAAGCAGATACAGTGTCTCTGTTCCTCCCTCTCTGTTTCTATAGTACCATTGCTTATTGAATGGTTGATACAGAAAGCTAACATGGATGAATATTTAGAGAATAGATGCATCATCTTGAAATGTGAATGTGCTAGGAAGTGAGACCAACAATATTTAATTAATGTTTTAACATTTCTTAAACTGATCCAAACTAAGAAATAGATATTTTATTGTAATTTTGATTTAGGAATTAATGCCTAATCATGCAAATTAACTTTTTTTTTTTCACAAATGTGCATCTGCTGGTTTTCTCTACCATAAATGTGACGTGATTAGTTATCTGAGACTAAAAGTTCTATAAATAATTTAATTATATTCCCAAAATCCCCCTGGAAGGAGTGCAACTCAGATTGCCAGCAAAAGCAATGCTAGCTTGGATCGTGTACAGAAGTCGGAGAGGACCTGCCGTGCTTATTATTCAGTTTAAGTAACTTCCTGGTACAGCGCTATGAAATCAAGATACAGGAACCCAAACTTTAAAACCTCTGTTACAGCATTTAAGTGTGTGAAAGATTTGATGGGTTATTTTCTTGTCCCCTTTGAAGAAATCAAATGATTCACTAGGCTTCAAGCATATGATTGAATGGCCTTTTTTTTTCGCCAGGGAATTTGAAATGTGTTATTTTTAGGGAAGCACCAAATCACATCTGTATGCCTTAGTATTTAAATGTTTAAAATACTAGCTTTGTATTAGTTAACAAAATTGCTGGAAACTGCTTTTTTAACCACATAGAAGTGGAGCTTCTCTTTCTGAGGTAGCTTTAGCCTGTTGCTGGATGCTGTAGTGCAGATGTTGTTCCTTCTCTAGCTAAACTGAAGTCAGAACAGAATTGCAGTATGCTGAGAGCAAAAAAGCTTCAGGGTTAACCCTGGTCTCAGTGGGCACATTGATCCCTTGGAAGAGAGTGTCTGTGTGTGTTTTGTCTAGCTCTAGTCTTTGCTTCTTCAGTGGAGAAACATAACTGCCAGGTAATTAACTTCTTTTTTGACAGATCGTTTTCCTTCACTTAATTAATTTATGTACAGATTTTAAACATTCTAAATTCTCAAAAGTCCCAAATTCTGATGCTAATTCCAGCTAAACCTGTGACACCTGTGCTCATTTATCTCAACCATGCAATCTCTTTTAAGGGCTTGAATTTTCCTTTTTAATCTGCCAGCTCACATCACAGTGTCTCCTTTCAAAGTCACTCATGTGTGCTCTGAACACTGATATCATCTGGGGCTGTGGCAGGCTGGAGCCCCATGGGTTTTATCTCTGTCTGCCATAATGTGCCTATAGTAGGCAAAATTTCTGGTATAATCATATATTCTTTGCATTCTGAAAAAACTGTCAGTTGGTTTATTTCTATGGCACAGTTAACCAACAGGCAACCAATACAAAACTGTAATTTTAAAACAATGTTTCTTGTGCAGTTGGTACAAAGCTACCATGTAAATACTGGACTTTAGAAATGTGTGAAGGAATGCAAATTTTATAGCATTTGTGAAATGACTGTGCTGTTTATCAAGCAGTGGTACTGGGGGACAAGAAATGTACAGCATGCTTTCGTTTTACCTTGAGGGGGGGGCTGCTTGCAAGTTGTATATTTGTTTCCAGGGTTTTACGATATGAATGAGGCAGTGGGACTGAAGTCTGCTGCTCCATGAAGAATTCCCTGCCCCAAAGCTAGTAGGATAGAAATGCAGCAAATTTGCATCCTCTGTGTTAGTCCTGCTTCTTGGAGATTTAATTTAATTTAAGGGTCATCCAATCTCTAGAAATATTAATTATCAGAGCTGGCTTTGAGACCTTGGCAAAATGATATGAGGATTCTGAAATGCTTTAAGAGAGAAATTGGATAGTCTTTCCTTACTTTGCAGTTGAAAGCTCCTTTATGTTTTGTCTGAGAAGTCACTATTGCAGGAAAAGAGCAATTAGGCTGGGTTTTTTACAACTATGAACTGAGTTATTGCTTCTTCCCTCTGGGAATCAGTTGGGGATGAACTTGAAATGGAGATAACTATGAAGCCCCAACTTTAGGGCTTCCCGTATCTGAAACTTTATCATAGGAGAATTGTGTAGGTTCTGAAGTTCCTGTAATGCAAGAATAAATCCTAACCCAGTCATGTCTTGTCAGAAAGGTGACTGGATAACTACTAGAGGCTGTATTTTATGGAGGCTGTATTTAATTTTGTAAAACATGTCTTGGCAACCAGAGGTTTGTTTGAATAAGTTATTTGAAACAAACATACAGCTTTCAGATAGCAAGGAATTGCAGTGTCCTGTCTAGAGGCAAAAGAAGATATTAACCATTAAAATATACAGCAGATATAATAACCAATGTATTAAAAATTCTTAAAACATTATATTGGGTTTGAGTCTCTTAAACATTTTTTGTTTGGTTGTTTTGTTTGGGTTTTTTTTTTTTGTGGGAGTTCTGAAAACAGAAGGATTCCAAAACCTTAGTATGTACCTGGCCTATGAATCATCAGCAGAATATGCCTTTTTTAAAGAGGAAATTTAGTTTGCATGTTTTTATATATTTTTGTCTTCCATGTGTTAGAAATATTTTCAGAGGCCTTTCCCAAATCTATATAACACCTGCAATTTTTTTACCCAGAACAAACAATACTGTTAAGCATAAGTAGCTAGCTGAGTTCGTGGTTCCTGTACTTTTCAATCTGATTTGTGGGGTTAGCTTGTTTCATACATACTTGTTTAGTTCTGAGATATTTCAGACACAGGTCCCCATTAGTATTTCCATTTTAACATTAATAAAGCTTTTAATGGTTTGATTGACCATTCATATTTTATGGTATGTCACACACTGAGAGGGCTGAACTACTAAATATTAATAATAATTATTTTCCCCATTCTGTCCTCTGAAAACAGGAGTGCTCTGTAACTGGACTTCAGGAGTCATCTGGTGCAGGACTGCGTAACTCATGCTTTAAATTTGACAAGGTTGTTGTAATTTTTAAGAATGAGCAATTTTCTGCTAGGATCTGTTTCCCATAGGACCAGAGGAAAGGGATCCAAATTCCCTTGCTCCAGAAAATTTGTTCAGATGTCTGACGGTTTTTGCTTGGAAATGGTCACCCTTCCCACTGTTTGCACTTCCTTGTGTGGAAGTTTGTTTTTCTTTTGGGTTGAAATAAACAAAGTGTTGATTTGGCTCTGGCTGTCTTTTCATTACAAGGTTTTTTGAGTTTGTTCTCTCCTCTGTTTTCTGTATACAATTTCAGCAATAGTGTGATATTGGAGGAAAAAGACAAAAATAAAATAAAACATTGCTTGAATTTTTTGTCTATTTTCATTTAGTTCTCTGGTTGAACTCACTGTTGACGATGGATCGAGGAATTTTTCCTTCTTTCTCAGGATAACTTGTTAAAAAACATGAATAGAAATGAATGAATGAAGATTTACCATTTTCTAGTATGGTAAAGTTGAAAACAAAGGAGGAATGCATTTGTATTAGGAGGTGGAAGTGAAGGACTTAACCTTACATCATCTCTAAGGATGTATTTTGTTAATAAGCAATGAGGTATACCTGTAGCTCGAGGGCTGTATATAATATAATTCAACATATATATATATATATATATACAGTGGATGCCAATTAGTGGAAACCTCTGTCAGCCAACATCAGAAGTACAATGCTGAATGTACTGTTTAATACATTAAGCAGAGTCTTCTGTTTCTTCTTGGTCATAGGTAAAGCAGTCTTAGGTATAGTTTTGGTTCAAGCATGGCCCCACTGCATACAGACATTCTCCCAGGAGCCAACTACGCTTTTGTGGTTAAACCACAAAGTGTGTGGTAAACTGAACTACTGTCTTGGTTTCCTTCATGCTTATGGAAGTGAACTATGAGGATTTTACTATGTAAAAAGGAGGGTGCAAATTAAGGGGTGTGTGATACCCCAAACATTTCCCATTCCTCTGAAATGGGAAGTATTTTGTAGGGTTATGTTTAAATTCCATCTGAAAAGTAAAGATTTCTGTGACTCCATGCAAATGTCAGTGTCTCTTGCCCCATCTTAAGTGGGAAGACTAAGTAAATTTGAAGTCCTGTTGTTTATCATCTGTCTGAGACCGAATGAAGGACTGTTAAGAGGGAGTCAAAGCCCAGTAAATACAGTCACAGAGATAATGACAAGGTTTCATAGCTGGTTGAAAATAATTTTCCATTTGACAGGAGTTTTGGTATTTACTCTTAATTCCTGCTGCTTTCCCGTATGCAGTTTAACTGAAATGGTGTTAATTATGATGCCAGATAATGAACATCCTGCAGGCAATGGAGTGGTTCTCTCTTTAAACCAGCACAAATGGAGACCTCTTCAGCTTTTAGCTGTGCTGTGAAGTTGCCAATGCTTTGATTTTCCTGCTGCCAATCTTGTTCAGAGAACCAGAGCTTTTTCTCACGTGTCCTACCAGGAAGTCAGCTGGTCCAGATTAAATGAGATGAGTTTTGGTCTTGTGTGGACTTGGGCTTTTGACTTGTGCTGAAACCATGCTTATTTTATTTTAGACTTCAAAGTAAACTCTCAAATATCTTTCAACCCACACAGCTCCCACCATATGGATCAATATCATTGTGATTTTTGATTATTAGGTTAATTTAGAGGTGCTAGTTCCAGTTATTTTTCTCTTTCAAATGATTGATCTGCTGTATTTCTGTGTTTAGGGTTGCAAACTGTGTACTAACATACTTTAATATCACAAACTGTTCTTCAAGCTTGAAGGTACTTTTCTAACATTTACTTCTGTAAACTTAGTATTTGGGGTTAGTAACTTGAGGTTACAGCAGGGGGTAGGTGCTCCTTAGTGATATTCTTTTTATTCCTCAGTGGCAAATATGGCAGGTACAGAGTGCTAGTATCCTACAAGAAAGTAGAAAACATGTTACACATATACTATGAGTGGTTTGATTTAGTTTTTCCAACAGTCTTCCATCTCTTCCTCCTGGTTTCCTTCCTTCTTCTCTGCAGCTTCTGTTCTTGTCAGATCCTGTATTTGCTTTTAGTATTGCTTTTGCTTGTGTATGAGGGAAGCCTGTTTGGTGCTTTTTAATAAAAACAGCAATTCATGCTTTCAAGGCCAGGTGCTTGAAATTAATCTCTTAAATTAAAGGATTCCAGTTCTTAATGTGTGTGCCGAGTGCACATAATTTCTGTGGAAATTGTGTATGACCAGCATTCTATCCCTCTGTGATTTAGGATGCTAATCTTAGGGAAGTGTTCAACTTTGAAGCAACTTGTTATGTTTATATTTTAATAATATTAATGGCAAACACATTTTTGTTCTGATTTTTAAAAGGCCTAAATACTACAAAAGCTAAGCTTTTATGCAATTTAAAATTCTCTCTCTGTGATGAGGCTTTCAGTCATTTCCCTTACTTTACCTATATTTGATAACTAATCTCTTGGTTGTTTGGTAGAATTTGCTTAAATGTTAGTGTGAAGCAGGAGCAATATGTGTAAACTGTTAAAAATTACAATTTGCAGGCTAAGTCAGGAAAGCACAGACCAGCTTCTGCTGAATGGGACTAGGATGTCACCTTCTGTTCTTAGTCTGCTCTTTTTGTGTGTCAGGCAGGTGGCTGGCAATGTCTTTGGTAAGTGGCCTGCCCTCAGGATTGCAACATAAATAACTCCATTAAGACAAAAGGAGGAATAGAATTACAGTATCTTCCGTCTATTCAGAGTAACATAATTTGGCTGTTACAGTTCTTTCTTAATGTACAATCAGCTAGGAAAGTCTCCTAATACCCTCTTCAGCCTGGGAATTTTATCTCCTGTCCTTTCTCATAGATTAATGGAAATGGGCTTTCGAAGAGCTGTGAAACAGATGTCAAAATTGCAGCAGAGAGCAGTGACAAACTCTGCCTTCTGTGTTTCTTGTTATTGTTGGATCTCAGCATGGTTTCAAATCAGGATGAAAGGAACCACATCAATATAGCAATTTCTTTTGTTTGTGGTGGATGTTTATTTTAAATGTTGGCTTCAGAATATTTTTGGTACATTCAGTAATCTGTTAGGAGAACAGGAGGGATTTGGTTTGGGTGCTGTAGCTGTGGTGTGCTGCGGAGTCTTGTGCCTTATAGTCACTAATGTGCGTGGTAGTCTGTAAGAAATGGAAATGCTGCCTGCAGTTCTCCAGCTTTTCTTTCTCCTTGGCTCTGGAAATGAAAAAACCCCAAATTTGGGAACTTTAAAAAGAACTTTGTTCTTCATTAGCTTACATTTTTAGTGTTTATTAAAAGCTGTCATATAATTCTTCCCCGCCCGCAAAGGTGTAGAGCTCAGATCTTAAGGGATTTGTTAGTCTGGGAGTTTGCAGTTTGGAAACTGTGCAAAGGTAAAGTACACTGCTAGTTTTCTTACTGTTAGAGAATGCTTTTTCTGTACAACTTCTGCAGTCTAGTCTGTTCTTTACATATTATTCTGAAGTTAAAGTTTTTTAGGGTTTGGGAAAGAGGAAGATATCACTATAGAAAAAACAAAATAAAACCAGAGAGTATTCATGAAGTGTATTCTGTTGTGAATATCCTGAATTTGTGTAGTGCCTTTATTCATAGAACATCTACACATATGGTGCAATTATGGACTAGATTAATGAAAGGTATTTTTATCCTCAGCATCAATATTCAGTGTTTTGTTTCTCTTAGTAGTATCAGAATGGGTAAGTTGTTGCACTGAAGGTGTAGCTAATTAGAGAATTCCTCCAGCAGCTCATTTGTTTCCTTATGTTCTAATTAAAGGCAATTCCATTGAAGTTTCATTTCTTTGTCATGACTTTGTTCATACTTGCAATTTTTTCCATTATTTTAAATTAAGATGCAAGATTTTCTGAGCCAATATGACTTATTATTTTTTCAATTTCTGTCAGTCGGAGCAGGCATGGGCTCTTAAGGAGCGTTATGTTCAACGGAGATTAGATTGACATTAATTTACCAAGAAGAAGAAAAAAATTCCAAGAAGGATTTACCACCCATGCTTGCTCTTTCAGCCTTTAACTGAAACAGAACCATGCTACTAATATGTTTCCAATAGTTTTCAGACAGCCTGCAGGTAAATATTGGATGATTAAACCAGTTGTTACTTGGGTCATGGAAGTCAGTGGCTGTGTCCCTGTATTGGCAGTGAGGCACGTGCTCTGTTTCTCCAAATAAAATAAAACATCAGTTTGAATTTACAGTATAAAGGATTGCTTATATCCATTACTTGAAATACGTTTTGTTTTTTTTTTTAATTAGTTTCTAAATTCCTGCCTTAAGAAGTAAGGTTTTGAACCTGTGTGGCACAGTGAAATAGGTCAGTGGAAATGCATAGGAAGAAAGCTAAAAATGTCTCATCGCTGTCTTGCTGTTGTATTTCTAAAATCTTGAAGCCACCCCTGCTTAGTCTTTCCTCTAAGGGATTTGACATAGAGATGCTTCAGTGATTCACCATTGCTATGCAAATGGTTCAGGTATTTTGAGGCACTTTTCCTTCAGGCATCCCATGATGTGTAGCAGGTTCAGATGTTTTGAGACCGTAGGAAATCTCCCCATCAGCTGAGAGGTCAAAAAAATCTATGTTGTCCCCAGGTATACTTCTCCAGTCTGCAGTTACAGTTCTAATACAGGAAAGTACTTCTGAATTCACACTATTGGATGGAGAAAGATTTTGTAAAAACATTGTTTATAGGTGAGTCCAGAGAATTTTGTCTTGCTCAGATAAAATGATTTATGTCAGTACTGGGCAAATCCAGGCACATACTCTTATATATTCAATGTTTTGTGGTTTTTTTTTTTGTTGTTATTCTTGTAGCCAGCTGAAACTGATTGAAGTGTTTACTCTTAAAGTATAAAGACATTCAGCTTCAATTTGAAGACTGTAGTGAGTTGACCCTGGCTGGATGCCAGACACCCACCAAAGCCTCTCTATCACTCCCCTCTGCAGCTGGACTGGGGAGAGAAAATATAACAAAGGGTTCATTGGCTGAGATAAGGGACAGAGAAAGATTATTTGCCAAATACTGTCATGGGCAAAACAGGCTAGAATTTAAGGTATTAATTTAAATTATTTATTATCAATTATTGCGGCAGGATAATGAGAAGCAAAACCAGACCTTAAGAACACTTTCCCCCCACCCCTTCCTCTTTCCCAGCTCTACTGTCTCCCCCAGTGGTGCAGGGAGATGGGAATGGGGGCTATGGTCAGTTCATCACACGTTTCTCAGGCTGCTCAGGGAGAGGAGCCCATCCCCTGCTCCAGCTTGGGGTTCCTCCCAGAGGAGACAGTTCCCCATGAACTTCTCCAACATGAGTCCATCTCACAGGCAGCAGCTCTCTACAAACCGCTGCAAGGTGGGTCACTCTTCTGCAGGGTGCAGTCCTTCAAGGACAGGCTGCTCCAGCATGGGTCCCCATGGGGTCACAAGCCCTACCAGGAAACCTGGTCCAGCATGGGCTGTGCTCCCCATGGTTCTACAGGTCCCTGCCAGGAGCCTGTTCCAGCAAGGGTCTCTCGGGGGTTATAGTCTCCTCTCAGGCATCCACCTGCACTGGCATGGGTCTCCTCTATGCTGCAGGTGGATCTTTGCATCCCTGTGGCCTTGTCTCACAGCACATCCATCTTGGAGCCAGCTGGGATTTGCTCTGTTGGACATGGAGGAAGCTTCTAGCAGCTTCCCACAGAAGCTACCCCCATAGCCACTCCTGCTACCAAAACCCAGCCATACAAACCCAACACAAACACTTAGGAGAATCACCACAATAAATAAACTGTTGAAGATTAATGATCCTCACAGGTAAATATAAGTTTTATCTAAATGTATTTATCACTGCTTCCAACTATTAGATGTTGTTATGGCTTTAAGAATACATTCTATTGCATCTACTATGTAATAATGTATCTGGGCAATTTTCACCTAAATTTTTTTCCTTAAGAATTTAATGCTCATCAAAATACTGCTGTTAGTGGTTCATGTGGACTCTGTGCTTTCTCACATACTCTTCTGACTGGTAGACTTAATGATTGCCAGAGTGGTAAATTATATTTTTATTTATAGTCTTTTATTTCATTAAATAATCAATAATCAGTTTGAAACCAAATCAGTAGTCTTCTCCATCTATCCCTTTTATTCAACCACTGCTTTTCGCCACTCATCCAGAGGAGCTGACTGTGTTCTGCTCTTTATCTCTCTTGTTTGTTGCTGCTGTGATAATAATAGATGGGAAGTTGTCTGTCATACAGCCTCTGGGACTAATTTAGCCATGGTAAGGCTTGTCTGTACTATAGCTCGTGACAGCCTGCACTTCTTAGTGCACTTCATGTTTGTGCATTATATCTGCCAGGTGTCCCAGCAGAACCTGGGGGAGCCATGACACCAATAAACCACTCTGTTACTTTCCCGTTTGTAAAATAAAGGGAGCTGAAGAGAGTTTTCTAGAAGTGGCCTATAAATGGCTTTGGAGGGTTTGTGGGGGTTGCATGTGTGGCACAGATGTGAGCAGATGGCTGCAGTGAGCAGCCTGTGGGCCACCCCCTGGGCATGGCTCCTGCCCAGCCTGGCTGGAAGGGCTGGCACTGTGCTTCTGACTCCTGTTTGTCACATTCAGAACTCCTGTCTCCCAGGAACTGCCTGATCATGGGCAGGCATTGCACACCTGGTGAGCCCCCAGCAGCAGGGCCCTGCCCAGGGCACAGTGGGGAAGTGAAGAGTTGTGGCTCTGCCCCTTGGGGAGCCGTCAGCTCTGTTCAGGCCATAAACACCAACATTTCACTTGACTTGGCAGGGCGAGCTGTGGCAAGCCATGCCAGTTACACCCCTCAAGGGGCTGAAGCCACCCACGATCTGTCCTGTTCTCTCCATTTGCAGCATTAGGTGTGGAGGTGGGCAGGGATGCTGCCCAGTGTGTTCCAGCTGCTGTGTGCGTGTGCCGGGGCTCCGCCGTCCTGCGAGGGAAACACAGCCAGCGGGCTCTTCCAATGGGGTTAGGCACTCTCACAGTTAGGAAGAAATCCAAACATCGGGATCTGTTTTCTGGCAAATTGCCCTGCAGGAAAGTTTAGTATTTTAATGGTGTTTCTGCCTTAATTTGGAGGGAGGTTATATTTTTGTCTGCTTTACTGATCAGATGGGAATTATTGTGCAATTAAATGCGGCAATATTGAGATTACACAGCTTTTTTTAAAAAGAAAAGTAAAAAAGATAGAAGACATGCAATGCTAATGTAACTTCTGTTTTCTTGGGTGTGAGGTTTCTTTCCTTGTTAGGCTTTCATTCCTTTTTTTTTTTTTTTCCTAATGGAGTTTGGTATATGAAGAATATGCAGCATAGACAAGCTCAAAGCTTCTTTCTTTTTCTAACCCTGTACAAGCTTCTGCTATGCCATGACAGACCTTTGGGATTAATTAGTTTTCTTAAAAGAAAAATTAGCCGCACTTATTACACTACGTTTGAATTTAGCACTGAGATTTCATTTTAGTAAGGTGACTAGGTGTAGGAGGAAAACATCTGTGATGTCTGTCCCAGCTATGTTATCTGTAAATACATTTTTTATAGGGCTAAGCTGTAGATCAATGCAATATGAAAGTTGAATCTGCTGTATCACCTATATTGTTTTTAAAAAAAGAATTTAAGCATAAGCTATGCTTTTCTTAAAATTTGACGCAAGCTTTTGCATTCTGAACGTGCTTTTATTTTTCTGTTTAATTTTGATATTTTAAAAATGTCTTTGTTGGTTGTATATTGATTTTGGAAGATCATGATATATAAACAAACTTTAATTAACTTTACTGTTATGTGACTCTGTGATCTCTAATATGCTGCTAATTTGGGCCTGTGATATTGATGTTTTTATCATGTGCATTAACTGCAAATGGTGGTTGGTAATCGTGGTTTCTCTTACTTGCCTTGCAAATGTCACCTGGATTGGGATTCTTTCTTGTGATTTCTTAGTGACACTGCTGTTGCACTGCAGGTGAGAGGAGTGAGGAGTGCTACTTCTCTAGCACAGCAAATTTCTGTCCTACTTTGTTGACAGCATGCCTGAGACTAAGGAAGTACCTAAATTTTAGAAAACATTTGTCTCCTTTTCTGAAAATATTAAGACTCTAGTACATAATGTTCTCGCAGCAGTTGCCTTTCTGATAGATAAAAATAAAAAGTGATTCCTGAGGAGGACAAAAGCTATCATAAATTCCATTAAGATCTGAACAAATGCTTCTAAGTGTTCTTGGAAATAATAATGCAGAAAAAAATATCTCCTGTTAGTTACCATATGGCACTGCTTTAGATCTTGCTGGGAGGTCTTGACTGTTTTATTTTAATGATTGCATAACCTCTCACTTCAGAAGCTTGTTCACATTAATAGCTGGCTAAGAGAAGCCTGGACCTTTGTCTTCTTTAGAATGTATGGACTTCAGGTTTTAGCTTTAATGTGATTCACTGCAGGAATTCAAACTAGCTTTCCTTCTCAGCTTCATTGCTGGAAGCAGGAGTCTTCATCTGACTAAGCAATAGTTGATTTCTGGTTTTTTTTTTCCTTTTTTATTTTTCTTTCTCCTCCCTAATCAACTGTGGATTAATTTAAAAAAATTCAGGGTCTGAGACTGCAATTTGTGGGGGTTTTTTAAGTGGGATGATTTACATGGAGAACAGTTGACATAAGGAACAGTTGACAGCCTCTAGGAGCTGAAGTTTATCTAGAAGGATGAGAGATCAGAATGACATTTATAGAAAATATTATTACCTGCTAATTGTCTACTTTGCATGTTTTTGGATTGTATGATATACAGCGTAATTACTAGTATTTTAACAAGAACTGCTAATAAATGGGGTTTAGGTGCTGGATTTTTCTTCCCAAACTTCTCTTCTGGTTTAGGTTTTTAAATCTCTCAGGCAGTGGTATGCTCCCTTTTCCTTGAGAGCTTTTCGTAATTTTGAAGCATAATCAGTATTAAGTTTTTTTAAAAATTTCCCTCAACATCTTTTCTCCAGCTTTTCCTCTACATACATCTTCTCTAATTTAAATAGTGTTAGCAGTTGCCTTCAAGACTTTTTTTGTGCATAGTGTAGGAGGAAATGGACTCCAGCAAATTATTGCATTGCTGTATGCTCTTAATCGTGCTGGAAGATGTGAGATGTGGCTTCAAAGACTGAGAAGACACCACACTAATTCTATTTTTTGCTTTTAGACTGATTGATCCAGTGAAATGCAGACAAGGTGATTGGGAGTGGGGCATTATGGGCTGGTATCTGTGTGATTTGTTCTTGGGTGACATTAGGATTGTTTCTTTTTGTTCAGACATGAATCCTTTGCTTCCATAACACAGATGCACATCAAAGCAGTGCTTTCATTGGAAGTGCACTTACTGTATCCTTGATTTTCTTCAGATTTTTTGTTGTTGAATTTTTTTTTGGTGTAAAATATATGGCAGTATAGATATATAATACATTTTTACTTTGCAAGGTTGGTAAATCTGCCCCTCTGACTCTTGTTGAATAATTCACTTTCTCACTAACTTTTTTATTTACCTTATACAGTTTATTTGGTAGAAATACTTGCACTGTAAAATACTTTTTGACATGATTAAACTTGCAAAAAATAAATCCAATAAGCTATTAGATGCACTCTTTTTTATATGGGGAAGATATTTCCTACAGTTCCTCTCCTACTGTCACACCTGCTTTTATTATTGTAATTTATCCATTTCTGTAATGCAGTTTCATGATTGAAATTGTTGTGGAATTACACGCTGTGTCAGTAGGGATCTCTTCACCTCAATTACTGCCAGCTACTACAAGCCTTTTCCCAGATGAAAAGCACTAGCCATGGCACAAACAACAATAACAAAGCAGTTTAAAGATTTGGGTGGCTGTACCATGGGCTTCTAAGATTGCGTGACTGGAATTTTTAGCCCAGTGCTATTCTTCCTTTTCTGTCTAGTAACAAAATTATGTCTAGTAACAAATTACATTATAGTCTTCATTGGCCACCGTCTTAGACCTAGATTTAATGCAGGAACATGTATAGACGGAAGATGGATTTTGAAATTAATGACTTGAGCTTCTGCACTACAAAGTGAGACCAAGTAAATGTGTAGAACTTGCTCATTGCTGTTTTTTAGCCCTGGAACTAAAATCATGCCTTACTTCCCCAGGAAGCTTCATGTTTCCTGATCTTCAGGCCTGAGTTATTTGAACTTCTGGTGTACACATGATTTATGTGTCATCTCTTGTATCTTATGTCTCAAGAAACTATTTGCCCAGCCTGCTGTGTGGAAGGAGCTGTAGCCTTGTACAGCAGCTTTGTGTTGGACCTTGACATCTGCTGGCAAAGTCTCAGTCTGTGAATATTGCCATTGTATTTGTCTTAGGTCTCCAAGTATATTAAGTCACCTAAGTATTCCTGATGTGGAGATATATCTGTTTTACCTGAGTTACACAAAATCTTCAGTAAGTCTTCAATCTAAGTAAGATGATTTTCTTTTAAAATACTGGATTGTGAAGAAAACTCAACATGAGGCAAGCAGTGTGCCAGCATCCCATCTTGTAGACCAGGGGCATTCTTCAAAATATTCAGTATTCTTCTTTGAATATCCAAATACCTTTAATGATACCTTGTGGCTTCCTGTGCCTCAGCATAAAATGCAGGTAAGTATATAAACATTATACTTGTTTTGTAAGACAGACCTTAATTCTGTATTTTGCAATCCAGTTATTTTCCCCTTCCGTAAGGCTTATTCAGGTAATTAATCCTCCTTTCCTCCTCTGTGTTCAAAAATGAATTTAATGCTGGGTGAAACAGACATCCTGAGGCTTACTTGAACTCACTTTTCTCATCAGGTACTAATTACTATTTTAAAGAAAGGACAAGGATTGGAAGATTACAAATATATACCATATTCGGGTATGGAATCTACTACTCTGAAGAAAATGGACTTAATAGCAAAATAATGATATTAAATTCTTGATATTTAGAAATAATAAATTGCAGTACAAACAATCAAAACAATCAAAATAATCCTAATCTTTTCTCTCTCTCGTATACCTTTTTGGACAGTTAAGTTCAAAGCTGTTCATTTATTACTAGCTATGTTCTAATTTTGTGTTTAGTTTAGTTTTTTCCGACTAAGTCACTTTGTGAAGTACTGCTTTCCCCCAATAAATGTTTTTTCCTGACATCTATAAATAAATATTTTATATATTAAATAGGAGTCTGAGTAGATAGCTTCTGTGCATTAGTGGTAATTGGGCTGTAGTGTTGCTGGGTAGTGTCAGTGCACTGCCAAAGGACCACTGCCAAATTGGACCTAAGGGGGTCCTGAACTTACCTGAACTTGTGTAAGTTTTCCTGTGAATTTTTGTTTTCTGTCCTTTAATAGAAGTATTTATGTTACATAGAATGTATAGGAAAAAAAAGAAGTGTGAGGACTCGAAAGGCTTCTAAAATATTTACTTCTGTCATTTAGTTTTCAAAAAAAGGTCTTGTTAATGAACAAGAAGCCAGCTGCAGCAAATGTGTTGTGTGTCCCTGTGAACCCGTGTGCTCAGGTGTGTTAGAGCCAGTGTGGGCTGGCACAAACTGCTTTCTGCATCTGGCCTTGGCAGCAGTGAGGAAGGAGTGGTGTTTATTCTCCAGTCATGCACTTTGGGGTTTTGGGTGTGGGGTTTTGGTTTTTTTATAGTCTCCAGCTCCTTCCTGGATAGAGGTGTGCCTGTTGTGGATTTCTAGCAATTGTTTCCTATAAATACTTTAAAAATGTTGTGTGCAAGCAGTGCCCTTTTTATAGCTACTCTTCATTCTTTGTCTGTGACAAAATCCTCCTAATCTGTTTTGCCTTTGGTTTATTATTTGTCCTCATGTCTTCTGAATCATCTTGAAAAATTAATTAAGTGGTGTTGACAGAACTGGGTAGGCTGTGCCATGGAGCTATGAATTTGGGGTGCTAGAGAAGGTATCTATATTTCTCTTCAGCATGGATTCCTTGCAGAAGTGTTTCTGGGTAGTTGTCCTCCCAAAGGGGCCGTGTTTGGGCACTGCTGCAGAAAGCACTTGCCTTCAGGGAGAGGCTACACAGTTTGGGAGCTGACCATTCTGCTGGAATGACATAAAGCACTCAGGTTCCTTACTGTTACTTGAACATTTTTAAACAAACAACAAAAAACCCAGACCAACTAAACCACCCACAGTGTTCTTGCCATCATTGTTTTGAAGTCTTTGAGTATGTTTGTGGTCAATTCCAGCAGCAGAAGACCACAGATGGAAGTGTTCCTTCAGGGCAGCAAAAAGTCTCTGTAACAAGTCTCTGTGCAGGCACCTCCCAGCAGCTTCAAAAGGGGCATCTATGTTCCAGTCTTTCTTTTTTTTTTCCTGACTGCATTTTCCTTATATCTCTGTATGGCTGGGCAGTTCTTTTTGTCCCCCATCTCTGTTTTCCCAGGGTGCTCCCTGCTCTGTGGAGGGAAGGTTCAGCAGAGCTGGCTGGAGAGAGCAGTGTGGGTGTTGGCTCTCTGCAGCTTATTGCCACAATCACTTTTTGAAACGTTTGCTTTCCTCTGCATTCTGGGTTTGCTTCCCTTGGGCATTTTTCCATTATTAGAATGGTAATGGAAAACAGTTTCTGTTCTCTCCTGGTGAAATTAGTGTATCTTGAAGCAGCTATTCACGTCTTTCCTTCTTCAGGTTTTAGTGATAAAAGATTTAAAGTCTCTTACATTGTGCTGCTCAACGAAATTTTTTGTGCGGCCTTTCTCTGATTTTCTTTAGATTTCCTTTGATACCATTTGCTCCTTTGTTTTGGTGATGTGCCTCCATTTTAGCTGGAAAGTGATCTTTTCTACCAATAGCCCCACATGTTTTCATCTACATTTATTTTTTTGAGAAGGGAGCCTTGGTTCTTGTGTGAACGTTATTTTGGATGGATTTGTTTGATTTCATGCTTTCAGCAGTAATGCAAGGCTCAATATTTTACTTCAAAAACCTATCTGACAAACATTGTGAATTTCATCTGTCGTATATTTATATTCAAGAATGCTTCTTATTCTGAGTCTTTTAGCTACAGAAAAATTACCTTACATATATATTTGTGACAAAGATCTGTTTGGTTTATGCCAAGTGTGGTGTCTATGGAATGGGCCATGGTGCTTTTCAGGTGTCAGAGACACATAGAGGTTAGTGGTTCTTAAGATGGAATATATTAAAAATATATTAAAATACATTAAATATTTAAAAAAATAAATGCTTCTGCTTCTAGAAAGGAAGATGATAGAACTAGAACAAGGGGAATTGCTGGTGGGGATAATAGCTCTTTTTTCTTAGCCTGCCTTATTTAAACAAGGGCTAGTCCCTGGAGTATGTGCCTGGTGTATGAACTGCGTGGAATGTGCACATTAGGTCTTGATTTGATTTTTGCCTTTTCTTTGGTCAGTGTAGATCTGATCTAAGTCATTGCACCCTACTGAAGTACTGCAGAGAGACAAGCTGGGTTGATCTAGGTATTCAAAATTTGTCATCTACTTTTTTTATCTGGTACGAAATGTTTACTTCCTGTCGTTTAAATTTAGTATCTTATTTCTATACAAGTATGTTCCATTTTCATCTGAAAAACTTTCAAAGTCCTTTTGGACAGCATGAAACAACTGAGCTAATTAAATTTGCTTTCATTGAACTTCAGAGGCACTCTTGGCTAATCAGGGATTTTTTCAAGGGTTTCACACAGTGATTAATTTTGTTGTCTTGCTCTGTTTTAAGCAGCCAGTATACAATGTGCATTTAGAGTAACATTGGTTCTTACCTTCTAGAAGATCATGTTTTGTGGTTCAATAGTTCATCTCCACAGAATGGAAAATTTGCCATTTCTAAGATAAGTGAAGCTTAGTTTAAGGACGAAGTTAAAGGAATAGATTAAAAGAGATAAAACCAGGTTATTTTCTTTTGTTCAATGAGGCAATAGAAGTGATTTTTAAAAAATGCTTCAAAAAGGACGTGGCTGAACTTCAGTATACTGAAAGCTTGAGTCTCTAAAGATAGCTCTCTGAAGTAGTAAATTTGTCCTCTTTCCATGCATGTCACTACTTGGTCAATCCTGAAAGCAGGCAGCATGGCTTTTGTAAAGAAAACTAAAGATTAAAAATTGGTGACATGTGCAAAGTAGTAACAGATGATGGAAAGAATTAAGTCAGAATAGTTCAAACAAGGTATTAATAGAAACTTTTTTTTTTTCAAAATATTGTCTGCAAAATGCCTACTTTCAAGGCTTCCGTTTTTCTGTTTTTATTATAACTGTCTTCTTGAAGTGTTTTTTGAGATGAAGTTTTTAGCTCAGTTTATGGGACACAGCTGTCACTAAAGTGTTCTGCCCACCCCCAGTGGAGAGGCAACATTATTTAATCTTAGCATGTTGAATTGCTGCTCGAAAAGGTAAAAAGTTCCATTGAAATTGCTGAAAAATGTATTTGATGCTACAAAGTAGTATTCTGTGTCAGGTGGAAATCCTTGCACAACCAGGTAACATTTGATCAATTTATTAAAATGTCATTGGCTGCTGTTCAAGGCAAACTACAATAACTGAGCTTACTACAGTAGTGATACTGGCTTACAGCACTGCTTTTCATTTTCTTAAGGTACACTGCTGCCTTTATCTAGCATTTCCTCTCATATTATGACCTTCATCTGCCCTTCATCTGGGGAACGTTTTCTTGCTTTTTTCCCCTTTAATTTCTTTTTTGTGCAAATTCCCATCTGTGGATAGGCACCCCTACTTGCCCATCTGCAGTGTGTGGGGTGGTGGAGTGCCCTTACTTGCTCTCCTTGGTTTGTGTATGGGCTGTGTTTGTAGGGATGCCAGTTTCTGGTTTATAGACCCTGACTGTTCTGTGATTCTGTGGAATGCCTGAATTGATTTCACTGCCAGCAGGACCAGCCCTCGTGGCTGGGTGGCAGAGCCGTGTCTGAACCTGGTGGCTTCAGTCTTCTGCTGAACTTCCTCACTGTTGTAGTGAGTGTTTACTGCAGGCCAGGTCTGCATGTGTACTGCCCCCTATTTAAGTGAAATACAATTTGAAATTTCCTTGAGTCTTTTTTGCTGGACTATGGCTCCCTCCAGAAGCAGAGACTAAGAGTGTCTCTGGGAAGGGTCTCCTGGTGCTGTTAAAGGGAACAGTTAAAACCACATTGTTAAGCATGAGGAGAAGGACATGGACATTTTCTTTTTCCTTAAGATAACATGTTATTCCATTTAATTTGTTTGCCAACAAGCTGTTACACAGTGATATTTCCAGTTTTCTTAATTTCTTGAGCCGTATGTGTTATGGATAAACTTGGTCCAGGTTTACAGTGCCTTGAACTGCTGTGGGCCATTTAGGTCTGAAGTTTCCAACTAGTCTTTTCTTTTTGCAGTTTTCCACCAGTACTCTGTCCAGGTGAGGTCAAGTGGTGAAGGCTGGTTTGGGAAGGCATCATGTGTCCTGACACGCTGTTCATGTGCCTGTCAAGGGCAGTTATATAAAACCCCTAAATAAGCTGGCATGACTTCTGACGCAGCCTTTTTGCAGCCCAGGAGGAAGAATGTAGAATAAAGCTGATCTTAGGCTTCTGGATGTAAGTTATAAACTGCATGAATATATCTCTAGCAAAAAAAATAAACAAACAAACAAACAAACAAACCCAGCAGAGGGGCTCTGAAGCTGTCAGCTCTTCATCACAGCCTCAGGGTCACTCAGGGTTTGCTCTGCATTTTCCCCACTGACCCATGGTGGATTCTGCTTCTCTGTGTAGGAGAATACCTGTGGGACAGCACTGTCTCTCACTTGCCACCTCTGTCAGTAAACTGGTAACAGGGAAGCCATTTGGAGATTTTCAATTGGTGATTTTTTCCATAGGGACACTTCATTCCTGAAATTCCTTGTGCTGCTTCATTTTAACCCTCTGGCTGAATAAACAGCCTCCTTTGCAGTATATATGGCATAATGGAGAAGTGGTCCTGTTGCTGTGGTTGCTTTAGTTTTATTCATCAGAGCTGCTGATCAGCTGCAACACAGTTTATAATTGGAATTGAATGGGAATAAAAGCCGCAAAATTCTTTATTTCTCTCATAATTGGGTAAGACAAAAAAAAAAGTTTTATTTTAGAAGATCTGTAAAAGCTGGATGTTTTTAGTGGTTGGTTTGTTTTCTTTGTAGCTGAAGTTTTGCCCTATTTTGTGCAAAAGTGCAGTTGACATTAATGTGCTTGTAAATATATTTTTTAAACATCTTATTTTGAAATGAATGACAAGTAAATCTTCAGCTTTTAAGCCTTTATTTACCCTGCATAATGTGAAACTTTTCTATTCCATGGTCAGCAGCTTGAGTCATAGGCTAAAAATGGTGCAGAACAGTAATTCCTTTTGCAGGTCTTAAGCATACCTCTTTTAACACAGTGTTAAACATTCTAAGAGAGCTCTCATTATATTGCATTGAGATAAAAATTCATTACTGTCTGCTTAAAATAAATTGTGAAAAATATCCTTGCATAGATCATAAGTCCTGAATTCATCTACCCTGTTGAGGTTGCACAAGGGCCTCTGTCATCTACAGCATTATTTATTTTTAAATGCACATCTGTCTTACTCAGAGTCTTTCTCACCTCCCTTTATTATGGTGAGCAGCTGTTTCAGTCTGCAGAACCTTTGCAGTTTTTATAAGTAACAAACAATTACGTAGCTTCTCCATACATCTCTTAAAAATTTAACTACTGATTTAATAATTAATATTGCCTTATGAAGATATGTACCTTTTCTGATAAAGGTATTTTGACCCATTTAAGTCATTTGGAAGAGTGTCAGTGAGAAAATAAAATTTGAACTACATATTTCTGTATTGCAGTAGTTATTTTCTTGGGGATAGTGGGGTCAATCCCCAGTACAACTTTAAACCTCACTAAGGTGCTTGTTCTCCTCTCTTTAAAGTGATGTTTAATAAGCTCCTGTAAATGTTCATTTATTTTTTTTCCACTAGCAAACACATTACAGAGTAGTTGCAAGTTCATAGGTGGCACATGTGATATTTAATCTCATGTAAAGCCTGGATAATACATGTGTAGCATGCAGAAGTGATAGCAAAAGGCTTATCCCCAACACTTGGGTTTCTTAACTTGTTCTTCTGATTAAAGATTTTGGCCTGAAATATCCAGCCTGAGCTTAAATTTTCATTCTGCTTATGTTTTGTGGTACAGAACAGGAGACAGTTTCTGGAGCTTTTCAATAAACCTAGGCCTGTTGTAAATCAGGGCTGAGTGTTTCTTGCCCTACAATTAGTTTAGAATCCTTGTAGGTGCAAACCTCTGTTCTGTTTTCTTTCCCAAAGCAATTAGTTGTTGAGTGCATGCCTTTTGAATGTGCCCCTGATGAGTTCACAGGCTCCTGTGATTCTGTCTTGTTTGTACCAGTCATTTGAGCCCAGAGCAAAGAAGACATCAGTAACATAATGTAGGACTTGAAGGATTTTTCTATGCCTACATTTATGTGGCAATTTGTTTTTTTCCACCTTCTGTTCAGTGTGTTCTAGCACTGAAAAGAGGAGTCTTTGGAGACTTTAATAGAACGAAGCTTTTTTTGTCAGAAGATCCTGCAATGATAAATGCCTTAGAAATGTTGATAGGTATTCTGAAAAACTGCCTATCACTCAAAAAACCATTTAGTCTGCTCATTCAGTGGTGTGTAAACACTCTTAATTTAGCCTGATATTTACACACACACTTTGAATATTGAATGCTGGGAAATACTATTTCTTCAACTTTGTGTGGAAAAAATTGGTGAGGTAAGATTCTAATGAGATGACCAAGTTGCAGTGAGTTGAAGATGGACAGAATTTTGGACAGGAATATGATCTAGTGTTTTGCTGTTTGACATAATTTTTGACTTCAGTGATGCCTGTGGAGGTAAAAAACTACCTTTGCCTAATCTTTTATTTATTTATTTCTTCTCTCTTTTGTCTGCCTGTTTTCAGCTTCCTCTGAAATTTTTGTGCTAGTATCTGCAAGATCAAAGTCTTGGTGTAAGTGGGAGTGTATCTGATGATATATAGCAGCTTCCATTCTTAGGTTCAAATATGTAGGGAGGAGACAACCACCTGAAGTGTTTCCTAAACCATCTGTGTGAAGTGTTTGCCAAGACAGGAGACAGATAATAAAATGTATATCATCAGTTTATAGTAATTTTGATGCCTGTCTCCATTTGTATGAGATATATGAATTATATAAAGAATATATGTGTAACAGATGCACTGTTAAATCAAATATGCAGTGTGCTATCATAATGAAATACCCTTCTGTCTCTTTTTTACATCTGCTTTCATTTGAGGTGCCATGCAGAACGTGTGAAAGAGATAGACATGTTTGGTGGGTGTGTTCTGGCTTACCAGGTATCCATGGCAAGAGTGCAGGCAGTGTGGGAGGACTGGGGGCTTGCTAGAGAAATCAGAGATGGACGAGGCAAGGATCGGTCAGATCTGCTGGGAAGAAGAATGAAGCTGCTGCCAACTGTCCAGGAGGAATTTGGCCATTTGAAGGGGAGTGAGCATGAGGAGGTCAGAGGAGGTGCAGACCATGTGTGAGAGGGAACAGGATGCTCAGAAGTGTTGGAGAACAAATCCCATTTCCATCCTGTAGCTGGAACCCTTTTTCTCCTCACCAAAAATTCAGTTAAGGCAAACCTAGGACACAGCCACATGCTATCACAGTTCTCAATGTGCTTTTGCAAATTTACTCACCATCTTTCTGCTGTTTGTTCTACAAACACATCAAAATAATGTAGTGGTTTAATTCCATGTTAGTGATTTTTTTTGTGTTAGTTTGTTATTTTTTTTTTGAGGTAATTCTTCTCAAAATTGAGTTGATTTTCCTATTCCATGTTGAAATATCCCCAGAATAACACATAGGAAATAAATTAATCTCTGTCAACTGTGACAGAAGCCTTTATTTGGCTTTAGCTAAGTAAGACTTTATATAGCTTTATTTAGCAAGATGGGTTGACTATGAGCCTAGCAAAATGATTTTGTTCTTTTTTGGGGGGGAAAATTAGTAATACTTAAATGCAATTTAATATTAAATTAATTAAATCTGTTCTCTGGTCTCATGTAAATTCTTACTGTTCTCATGCAAACCTCTTGAATCCTCCATTTTTCTAGGCCATATCCCTCCTTTAAGCTGCTTTATTCTACAGCACACACCCTACATAGCAGTTTTCTATTTAACAACTGAATTTCTTGTATTGAAGACATAAACATAGTGTGTCCTTTCCATGTGAGACTGTTAATAACGCTTCCCTTCTCCCAGCTGCAGCATCTGTATGGTTCTCCAAAGTTCCAAATGCTCTTTTTTTCAGTCACTCATGGTATCCTGGCTCATCATCTCTCCTTCACACTGAACCTTTTTGGCTGCCTGAAGCCACGTGGGTCCTGCACTGAAGCACTGCCTGGGGACTGAATGAGCACATGGGTGCCTCAGAAGTAATTTCCACCTCACTTCTTGCACACTGTAACTGTTCCTCTGTTTTCCACTGCGCTGGAGCCCTCGAGTGAGCCCTGCCTGTTTATTTCAGACTGTGATTTTGATATTGGAGTTCCAGGTAGCTCAGCTACTGCAGAGTGGGCAGCCACTGATGCAGCTGCTTTGACTTTGTTTGCTGCATGTGTTTCTGGATGGATAGAAGTGGGTAGAGAAAATGTAGGAAGTAAGTGAACCTAGTGAAAAAATAACTGAGTGCTCAGTGTTGAAGTCGGGGAGTAGAGAGAAGTAAATTTATTTTCTGCTAAGGGAGAGAAAAGAAAATGTAGTAAATATAAAAAAACCAAAGCCCAGGGGCAAGAAAAATAAATCCAAAAGAGGGAGAAGATAAATTACATAACTTCAAAAAAGATATGCCTCAGGAGGAAAAAATTGAACTCTGGGTCCATGGAGTGGAAAACCTAGGTTCAGAAAAAGAGATGTAGAAATAGATAATGCTGTATGTTACTGTGGCATTACAGCTTCTTGTAGAGAAATAATAGCTGGAAAGTGTAGGAAAATTCACTTTCCCAATTCACAGCACCAAGAACAGGTTAATGGAATAGACATGTGGTGGTGTGATGTCCTGGTTGGGGATACAAAAGTAATTTATGTTGCTTACCAGCAACAGGGCACTGACATAGAGGAAAACCAGATACCATTAGTTAAGATCTCCTCCCATGTCTTTGCTTCTTATTGCATCTGGAGATTTTGTTAAACACAGATCACCTCTTGTTCCTACAGGATATGAGAATAAACATGAAATTGCTGTTCAGAATGAACATTTGTATTAAATAGCCTAATGCAATTTGCCTCAATTTTTCTAATTTGATCAGAACATAACTTAGCCTTCATCATAACATTGTTAGTGCCAGGGGACATATTTTAAAGATTGTGGGGAGCACTTAGGATCATTTTAATCTGATATGGATAAGTCCCATTAAACAATTGAGCTAATCTTCCTGCCAAGACAGCATAGTATGCTATATGCAGATGTATGAAGTTTCATGAGTAGCAAGTCCAGTGAAGTTTCTCTGTTAAATTTAATTTCTTTTTTCTTAATAGTTGCTTGTTACTTGCATGCTGTGCTGCTCTACCCCATCTTCCCCCATTTTCCTGTCTTTGAATGGACACAAGTGCTATCTCTGGGCTGGAAATGGCAAGTTGCTGGCCAGCCACCACTTCTTGGGATGAACCACCACTACCTCCTTCCTTTTAACAAGGTCTTTGATACACTGCCTTTCCTCCACCAGCCTGCCAGCTTTCCCAAAATATGCAGGCAGGTTGTTTGTACTTAGCTTTTTACAAAATTTGTCAAAGTAGGTTTTGTGCTCAGAAAATTTCAGGGCAGAGGGCTGAGTGTTAGCACAGCTACATATGCCTGATTTCCTTAGGAAGTTAGCTAAAAATAGTGTTATGCTTGAATATTTATCTACAAGCCAAGACACTGACATCATCTATTGTCTGTGAGCCCTGTTTGTGAACAGCAGAAATAAGCAAGTGTGCCACTTCTGTAGGTGTCACTTTAGAAAAGAGCTGAAATTCCCTAACCTAGCTAGTAAGATTCTCAGTACTTTCCTACTTAGTTTTTTTAGCAACATGCATCCTACATTTTCCTTTTTTGGTTCTTTTTGTTTTACATTTTCCCTTTTTCCTCTTCTTTTTCCCCCTTTCATTTTTTTATTTTTTTTATTTTTTTTTTTTTACATGACAACTGTTTTGATGCAGTCAAATGCATAGACAAACCATTGCATATGTAAATACCCTGTAATCATTATTTCATTTTTTGATAAACTTCTTGGGCCTCTGGGCTAGGTAGTGTGCTCTGTGTGCCAAGAAATACTTTGTCAAGTGACCTGAGTTTCACAGAGTTTTGATGAAACTTTGGAAGTAATAATAATAATAATGATAATAATAATAATTAATGAAAACTGTCTGCAGACAGTTCATACCTCTCCCTACTTGCTTTGCCCAAATCCAGAGCCACTTTGTGTGTGTACATTCTCTATTGCCATGATGGATAGAGACAGTTGCTGTTTGAGCAGCAGTCCTTGAACAAATGCTTAGATTTCCATAGAATTAGACTTTTTGTCCAGTATCTTCTATGAAATACCTGCTAGTTAACAAACAACTGAATTTTTTTTCTCTTCAAGGGCAGTTTATTTGTGTGAAATGTAGCACTTAGTGGAACAAGCACTAATGAAATACTGTGTCAGAGACAGATGATTTGGGTGGTTATTTTTATGCCCTGAATATTACCTTCATTTGTTGTTACAATTTTCCTGATTTTTCTTCTTTCTTTTCTGTGTGTAAGCATGGTTTTTAATGAAAAAAACCTCACAGGGAAATGAGTGCTGATTGCTATTTAATGAGGAATTAGAGATTAACAAGACTAACAGCTAAGCTACTTTATTTACTTGGTAAATACACAGTAGTATAAGAGAGCATACATTAATGAATTTTAAGATATAGCATAAAAAAGCTGCTCTGACAGCATCATGTGTTTTGTTCTCCATGCAGACCAAATGACACTGGTCAGACATTTCCCTATCTCAGTTCATGCTAAGACTTGACTTGAATAGTGTTTATTCATGATCAGTCTCTAAGAGCTAATTACTAGCATAGTATATTTTCCCATTTACAAACAATTTGCAACTGTTTTAAAGGACTATGTCATTGATTTTATTTTAGGGAAGCTGACAGCCAAGTAACTTTTGCTGTCATATGTTCACACTTGAATTGTAAAGCAGGAACCACTCGTTCACTTGAACATCTTAGTGCCCCGACAATAAAAAAAATAGATATTTATTAATTCTTGCTTTCTGGAGGCAATTAATAGATAGAAATAAAGAAATAAAAATAAGAAATAAATAGAAATGAATAAAATTTATAGAAGTGAATAAAATAAAAGAAATAAAATTTTAGAAGCGATGACAGGGTTGTACTTGTAATGAAAAATTCCGAATTCTGAGTAGTTATTTAAAAAGTTATTTAATTTGTTAATAATATATGCTCAATTTTTCTCCATAGTGCAGTGGAGATTTATTTATTTGTTTGTTTGTTTGTTTTAATTTTTTGGCTAAAAGTCTTTTACTTTAGATGACTACTTCAATAGAAGCAGTTTGCTAAGGTAAAACTGGAAGAGAGGAGCTTGGTTTTAAAATGCCATAGTGGTCAGCTGTGAAGCACAGTTCCTGTTCCTTTAAGTTTTTTCTGTAAAGGAAGTCCAGTATAACATTCCTTGAACATGTTATGGGGCAGATGGGCAATTCTGTATGAACTGTATTATAAATAATATATTCAAAAATACTAAGAGCCAAGAATCAAACACTTGAAAAATAGGAAATATCAACACTTAACATTGCCTTTCAAGCTTAATTAATCTTGTTATTCCCCTCCTGTTATGCACAATCCAGTCTGGACACTTTCTTGCCTTATTCAGTAGCATTCCTCACCTAATGGACTGCTTTTCAGCATCTTTCTCATTTGTTTGTCACAGACCCAGGTCTCCTACTCATCAAATCTTGTTCCAAGGTAAGTTACATAGTAGTGCTGGTGGACACTAGCATTTTTACTTGTCTTCCAGGAGTTTTATCAGATTTATCCTTATACTGCAGATGGTGAGCTGATATACAGATTAATTTTGGAAAGGCCTGCTAATTTAGTCTTGTTTCTAAGCACCCAGGAGCTCAGTTTACAGTTCTGTGCATTATGTAGCGGTTCATGTTCTTAGTAAAGCTGCTGTTGTTGGTTGAGAGCTGCAACTCTTGATTATTTTGGCTGTTTTTTAATGAGGCCTTAGGAAGAGCTGGACATAGAATCAGGGAATCCTTTAGGTTGCAATAGACCTGTAATATATTGAGCCCAACCATTAACCTCATGTTAAATGAGGTTAACATGCCAAGTCCAGACATGCAGCGCATGAGGAGCCATGGATTGATTACCTCTGTGAAGTTTGGGGTTTGCCTGGCAGCAAACAAGCTCTGTCTGGAGGCAGAGGAGCCTTTTTCCTGTCATCACTAGAGACTGGTTTCTCTTTACACAGTCCACTGCACACCTTGTTTTCTGTGACGACAGGGAGAAATCCTTCAGCTAACTGATATCTTCATTTGGTGCCGCAGGTTTGTCCCTGCAGCTGCCTCTGTAACCATGGGGGAGGGGGAAGTGTGCACTTGGGGTAAGGAAAAGCTCTCAAAATGAAGGAAGCCTGATGAAGGCTGCACCCAGACCAGAATACTTTTGCTGAACTTCCCAAAGTCTCGGAACTATGCTGAAAGGTTTCTGGTCACTTTTTTCAAAGTTTTCCAAAGTAATAGGGTGAAGTCTGCACATTGGAGACATAAGCTTATCAGCTGAGAGTGTTGGGAAGCCTTTATTATTAGCCTTGCCAAATACAATTTTTTTTCAGAGTGCGGTGCAATAAAATACTCATACATTAACATTACCTTGTGTGTTTATTTCAATTGTGGAACTGTACCTTGAACAAGTGATGAGAGTTTGCCTATTCTGACAAATAGGAGATGCCCAGATATCTTAGGATATTTAGGGGAATAATTAGGGTAATGATTCAAGTTATTTCAGAATAATAGGCTACACTTTGAATCCTCTGTCCAGTTCTGGGCTCCTCAGTTCAGGAAGAACATTGACATAAAGGAGCAAGACCAGAGAAAGGCAACAGAGCTGGTGAAGGGTCTGGAGAGCAAATCATATGAGGAGCTGGGAATGTTTACTCTGGAGAAGAGAAGGCTCATGGATAATCTATCACTCTCTATAATGCCCTGAGAGGAGGTTTGTAGCCTGCAGGTGAGGGTTTAGCCTCTTCTCCATGGCAACCAGTGACAGCATGAGAGGACGTAGTCTTAAGCTGCACTGGGGCAGGTTTAGGATGGAAGTTAGGAGGAATTTATTTGCAGGAGGGGATGACTGTCTGGATGAATGGACTGTCTGGAGAGGTGGTGGAGTCATTGTTCATGGAGGTGCTTAGGGAAAGACTGGATGTGGCTCTCCACATGTGGATGATATAGTGGTGCTCATGCCAAGGTTGCACTCAGTCACAGAAGTCTTTCCCAACCTGTTTGATTCTGTGATTCTTTTATGTGTACTTAACACCTTGTCATTTTAGTTTCACATGCAGATCATCTCTAATGCCATTACTTTAGGTTTTCTTGTCTCCTTTCAGAGAGAGGAGACTGTTGTGCCATGTGTTTTGATATGCAAGCACAGAAGAACCACATGAGGACCACCTCAAAGAGGTTCCTATGGAAGGGGCGGGCATGGATCTCCTCTCTCTCTGGTGACCAGTGATAGGACCCAAGGGAATGGCATGCAGCTGTGTCAGGGAAGGTTTAAGACTGTTACTAGGAAAAGGTTCTTCATCCCATTGAGGAGGGTGGTTAGACACTGGAACAGGCTCCCCAGGGAAAGTGATCAGAGCACTGAGGCAGCCAGAGTTCCAGAAGTGTTTGGGCAATGTTCTCAGACACACAGTTTGACTCTTGGGATTGTCATGTGACTTCATTAGTGTATCACTGGCACCCTGATTCCCACATTTGTGAGCAAAATTTGCTGTACTTCATCATGTCATCAGTCTGACAGCTTGGGAACTCTTCTGTTGCAGTGTCCACTTGGTACTTTAGGGTTCAGAGCAGAATAACTAGATGGTCTCAGTGGTAGAGTATCAAGGGAAGTCGAGTCAAGTAGTATCAAGGTAGGGTCAAGGGAAGCACTCTTCTGGATTAATGTCCTGTACTGAGGTGCTGACATTTCCAGCATAACATTCCTAACCATAAATGTTACTAGTGTTCAAGGTATTAAATCTGCCTGAGTTGTATACTGCATTCATTTAATTTAACTAGAAAATACATCCATGCAGTGACAATGTCATACTTTAGGAGGATAAATGGTGTTAGAAGTTTTCTTACAGAAACAGATATTGAACATGATTGTGAAATGACCCTTGCGGGCTGTATAGGATGACAGACAAGCTTGCTTCTTTGTTTTCTTTACAAGGGAATTTGAAATTGGTTTAATATACTTAGAAAAATCACAAAATCTATCTGGAGAACTCTCAGATAATACTGTAAGTGTTTATGCTTCTAAATGCAAAAAGGATACAGGTTCTCTCTCTATAAAAGTGTAGAAAAAATGGAATAATTTCCTTCAACCTATCAACAGTATCTCTCAGAACAGAACTTTATTTTGTATTACACAATTCTGGGAGAAATGCAGATGGTCTGGTTGAGTGTGGCATGCTCTACTAGTAACATTTTTTTTGTTTTACTATGGAATACAAAAACATGCAGTTTGCCCTGCTTCATGCTAAGCATCTCAAGGTATTAAAATTATTCTTAGTAAACAATTTACATTGCATTACCATTTTAGCAGTAAGGAAAACAAAAAAATGTAAAAAATGGTGAGTTGTTATTCAAAATAATAAGTCAAACTGTTAAACTTCTATGTCTCTTATGGAGTTAAAAATTGTTGAGACAATAGTGAGGTACTGTATCTCTCTGTAATCTAGAAAGTTGTTTCAGCCTATTTATTTAAGTATTTTCCTGGTTTGGCAGGAAGGAAAAATTGATGCTGTCTGCTCAAGGTTGAAAGTAAGAGGGTAGCAGCTAAAAGGAACAAAAGAACCAAGCTGCTTTTAAAGGAGCCAAACCAGCTGACTGTTTATTAATTATTCATGAAGAATATGTTCATGTGAAGTCCTTCATTGTCTGAAGTGTCAGGCTTCCTGATGAAATATAATAAAGCTCTTGGTGAAAGGTTTCTATTTATACACCTTCAAGCTCCAGAAGGGATGATTATAGTAAATAAGACCCTGCATATTTTTGAATGCCTGATTTGTTGTTTTTCTGAAATCTGTTTTGTAGCTGTTTTCCCTGATGTACTTTTAGGCTTTTGATCTTCCAGCTAATCAACTAAATCTATATAAATGTAGAAGGAGTGATAAAATTCTTAAGTAAAATTTCTTCCCAATGAATGAAAGTTTTTTGTTTTCTCTTTTTCCTAAAAACTAACAACCCCACCATAAGAAAGTGGAATCGTATTGCAGGTTTTTTCTGCAATGTCCATTAGAGTGTTAATTTTTAGTATTTTTTCCTCTCACTTTTGTCATACTTTATTTATTAGCATCTTCAACACTTTGCTTCTTTTAACGTTAAAAATAATTAGGTCGAATCAGCTCTGTTAAAGCTATCTATCACCATGTCACATAAAAAAATATCAATTAAAAAATAAATAAGAATGACAGGGAATGATTATGGACTTTTAAGTTTACTCCTTTCCTGAGTGGCTTACTGCCCCAATTGCTGAGTTACCTCAAATTTCTACCTCCTTTTTCCCTTTTCCTTCACATGCATCAGTCAGTCTCTGCTCCCTGTTGATTTTATACCTCCTGCTGTTTCTCTACATTGCAGGCAATTTTCCTCTTCAGCTGTGTGTGGGGAGAGCTAGACTTGTGGGAATTCAAGCAAGATGAAAAAGAGAACACCTACAGGAGGACTATGTTGTTTTTAATTAAAAATCCTCCTGAATTAACTCTAAGGTCTAAGGACAATCCCATTTAAATAAAAAAAGAAACATCTTTCACAAGCACCTATAGTGTCTAAAACATTTTGGCAAGGGAAAAAATGGTAACAGATCAAGCTATCAAAGCTGGAAATGGAGAAAGCCTGATATTTGTATTCCCTTTCACTAATGGTTGGTGACATCTCCCTTTGAAATAATAAGCATAAATTTGCTTGTGAAATAAGCAGCATATGTGGTTTAAATCTAGATCTGTTTGCCAGTCTGCTGACATAGTCATTTGTGCCACTGATCATTGTAGCTTAGAACAAGCAGTCTTCTCCAGCCAGTGTAGTGTGGCAGGATGATGGTAGAATATCCATTCGTTTGATGCAGACCAGGGAATTTAACTGTGTAGTAGCAGCTGTAGTGCATGATAAATTCAAAACTGCAGTACAAGATATGTGATCCTAAATGGAAAGTTTTACTTTGCATTTTCAACTCTTTATTAATAGAAACCTGATTTTGGAGCAGTTTGGCAGCAAGATGTCCATTCCAGCAGCAGCTGTAGAATAGGCTGAATTTGTTTTATATTGGAATGTGTTTTTAGATGGGTTTTTATGGGTTAGATAAGCAACTATATTCAATTAAACTGCACATAGGTGAATCTATTTTTGTTAGAAGATGCTAAATGATACCATTTTATTTACATGAAGATGAGGGTCCCCAAATATATGTCACCACTAACAATATGCAAACTGCTTCAGAATGATAGGCTGTCTGATATATAGCAAGGGTAACTTGTAGTGATATTTTTTGCTGCCTTTCAAAGGTGTTAGCAGTGATAGTTGTACTTGATAAAAGTATACACTTGAAACTGTGCTAACACATAGCTCACTTTAAATGTGATGTATGTCAGGCTCTATTTGCTGGGATGTAGCTGCTAGTGTAAAGTACACTGAATTTCTTCCAAATACAGTCATCTACTGTTGTTTGGTACCCTATGGCTATCTTGGAAATGTATTTTAAACCAGCTTGATAACTGGTTTATTTTTCTCAAGATTTTCCCCTACACATTGATGCCTGAAGTGGAGGCCTGGGGACTTCTAAAATGCACATAATTCCACTTTTCAGAGAGTGGTAACTTCTGGCTAAGATTTTGTAGCCTATTGTGGTCTAGGGAGTATTTAGAGAGACATTATCCAAACATTTTATTAGCCAGTAAGATGTGATCAGATGATTATTAAAAGGCTGGCAGCATTGGAAATCGTCAGGAAAGGCTGTACTAGAGCACATGCTTAGATGGAATGGGACATGCATAAGAGGGGAGAACAGTCAAATAAGTGATGGATGATCATCACCTGCTACTAATTAGACAAACTTAGTTATACTTGGAGATGGGGAAATTGTCATATCTATTGTAGAAGGGGTTACTTTTGATGACCTGGCTAAGATCATCCTATTTAAATTTTTTGTTTGGTTTACTGAAGATCAAGGAAGTAATGAAATCCAGTTTGGAGGGTAGTTTACCCAAAATCTGTTGCAAAGTTCAATTCTATGCTTCTGAGAGCAGAAGAGTTAATTTTCCAACACTGTAATAATATTTTTAGTTCCCAAAATAATGTTTATATACAAATGTCTCAAGAGACTAATAATCTCATCAAGAGAACAGAGCAGACCCTCAGATGGAAGATAACAGCTGGGTGGACACTAGGCTGCACCTGTAGTGTTGAGAATGTAAATATTTGCAGGAGATATTGGAGTGAACTAGAGAGAAAGTATTCCATAACAAGATATTTCTTTAACTTCTGCTTTAGGTCTGAGTAGAAATCAAATAATAATGGAACCATAGGCTCCTCTTTTAATTTATATTTAATCAAGGACCTTTAACAATAAACTGTATGAATCTTCATCTGCCTACAAATAACAAAGTCTTGAGATAACTGACCATTGTGGAATTACATTCTCTGTGCCCATGTCTATTGTTTCTTAGGCCTTTCCTACTCTTCCTTTCATGAACAGAAGATAAATGAAGCTCAGGAGTTGCCAATGTGGAAATGAGAAAGTTAGAAATTAAGTGAGCCAATGAGATACAGGGGGTGGATTCTCTCAGTACAGGGCAGCCTGGATTATTGTGAAATGTCATATACATAAATTGACAGTATTAACTGCCTTATGGCCTCTGCACTTCACTTGCTCGTGTGTTCATTTGTAAGTTTTTAAAACTTCTGTTGAGAGTTTTGTTCAACAGAAAAGCATATGTCATAAGGAAAATTAACATTGAACCAACCATCTGTCTGTAAATGGTGAAATCTGTGATAATGCAGAGGTTTTACATAGTTGCCAAAAACTTGGAGTTCATGTGTTTTTTTTTCATTTTAGGCAATATGAAGGTGGCTTTAAAAATGCTCTTGGTGGTTAATTTTCTTTTCTTTCTTTTTTTTTTTTTTTTAAGAAATCCAGTAAGGAAAAAATGATGTTGGTAAAAGAAAGGGAGGCAAATAAACATATTTTGAAAGGTTCTGTTCTAGTGATTTTATTTTTTTATTGCTTATTGGTTTCAGTGGGGGATTGAAGGGAACAATTTTCCACTTGATTGTATGTGTGTTTTTTATGACAGTTGCAGACATACTAATTCATTAGAGAATGGCTATGAAATTTTTCTAGTGATGAGAAGTGGGAGAGATGGCAGAGAGAAAGATTTTCTTATGACAGTTAAAAATAAGAAAAATTTACTTGTGCAAAAAAACATTTTAACAAAAATTCCTTACAGTTATTTGGAGACCAATTTCTCTTTGTTTTGGTCACCCTGGAGTCAGAAGTGAACAAAGCTATGTTTTTTGAAAAAATACCCTCTGTAAAAATATGATTCTTCTGATACCAATGTGACCAACTTGGAACGAAAAGTGAGAAAACGAGCTTATGGCTTACCAGAAGAAAAAGATGTAATTCTGTCCAATTTTCTGGAAAATATATAACAATTTTCTGATGTTTTCTGGTTTTGCAGGTTTAAAAAATAGGTGTAGGCCAATATGGATTGCTTATATAGTTTCCTGAAACTCAGGAGTATCTCTTTGCATGCTTGCTCTTTGCAGTGTCAGTAAGTGGAAACTTACTCACAAATGATGGATTTGCCCAATGGCAGAAATGTAGGAATTTTGATTTGTGTGTTTTGATAGTGTGCTGTCTTTTCCAGAGTTGATCTGACTGGTCAGATTGGTGGAATTTACACTAATCAATTTGAACACTCCTCAGTCTCAGGATTTCAGCAGTGCTGGGACATGTGCTATGCTTTCTGTATCTCAGGAAGCCTTTGTATTCTTTCTTTCTTGGCACATCTGAAAGATTTCCTGGCTTTAGGCCTATTGTTACCCTGTCACAAAATAGACAGGGTAACAGCCCAGCTGCCTTCAGCTCTCAGATCTTTGCTAACTTCCAAGGTATTTGGAACCTAAATATGACAGTGTCCCGGATGCCCATCCATACTGGTTTTCTGAGACACCCAGTGCATGTATAGGATGTTATGTGCCAACCTAAACTTTTCAACTATTTTAAGATTTCATTGCTTTTTACTTACTAGTGTAAATTACATACAGATTAGGCAAAAGTCTCTACCCTCTGGTGTTTCCTATTCTGAAACTCAGCTTTGGCTGAGGAAGAAGATCCACAATTCTTTCATAAGTGCACCCATTTTCACCCCTTCTCCATCTCAAACTTGTCCACAGCCTGCCTGTGCCAGCTCTGTCCTCTTGGCTCATTTGGTATTGTCCAGTCCCCAGACTGATTTTTTTAGCTAAGTTTTTCAACCAGTCTCATTAGTTCTTCAAATAGTTGGTTCAAGTTTGGATGTTTTAGTCAGTCCTTTTAGTTTGGTGGGTACATACTAAAGTCTGCTCTAGAAGGGAGAGAGCAGAGCAAGCCAGGATATGGCAGCTTAGTAGCAACTTCTGAAAATCTGAAAGTTGTCATAAGCTCTATGTAAGCTCTTCCTCTGAATCATTACACATGGCTATTGATTTGAAATTAGCTTGTTTTGCTTCAGTCCCTTGCTGACTGCTTCACGAGCCTTGAGAGGCAAAATGGCATTCTTAGATCAAGAAACAGCTGCTCTTCTGAAAGGTTTGAAAGTGTCAGTGGTCAAACCATTAGGAGTTCATGGCAGAGTTGAATGCTTGCCCTAAATCTCAGCTCTCACAGCCTTTTGCCTCAACTGCAGCGACAACCTTGCATTTACTGAGCTGAAGAAATGACAGTGCTGGAAATGCTGGCAGCTGATGGCCTGGAACATGGTGTGTGTGCCTAAAACATGAGGCACATGGCAGACTTTTGTGACGGTGACTCAAAAATTGCTCCTGTCTCTTCAGTCATCCTGGTATTTTGAAGAACTGAGATATTGTGAACTTTCAGAATATATTATCATATTCAGTTGATCAGAATAATTTACGGTATCTGTTGTCATTGTTGGTGACAAGTGACTAAGATCTCAAAAAGATTTCAGGAATATCAGCTCTTTTCCACTTATTTATGTGGGAGCAAATTGGTGTCCAGTTGTGGAAGTTTCATTTTCATATCTTAAAGAAGAAATGTAAGGTAAAAAAAGGTCAAAATGAAAACATTCATAAAGTGTTTTTCAGTATGCAGATATGATCATATTGAGGACAAATAGTTTTCTGCTTTTGAAGTCAGACAGATTGGAGACAACATCAAGTTTTAAAGCCTGAGAAAGAGAAAACAAAGATGATGCTAATGATTTTTCAAAGGCTGATACATTTCAGCTGGATTCATCTTGCTGGTGTTTGTGCTGTAAAAATATGTTGAGTTGAACCTTGTCTCTCTTCTATGCTTTTCTTCAGTTCTGTGAGTCTTCAAACAGAATAATTGGGACTTTTCTTAAGACTGCAAAAGTGAATGTTAAAACTTCCGTGGTGTTTTTGAAAATCTTAGCCTATCAATGAAAACAGACTGATTCATTGAAAACAGAAAAATTGCCATTTGCATCAGTGCACATGGAAGAGTGATGGATAAAGGGAACAGGAAGACCTAACACTTCTGTCACTGGAGCTACTGGTGTGTTACGTGCCTGAGTGTTTATTGAAAAAAGGCCAAAGTTCAGCCGTCCACAGATTTCAGAAAAAGCTGCCAGCAACAGTGACGTCAGTGTCAATTCTGGTGACTGTATTTTACAGTGACTGATCTGCTGGTATTTGGACTGAAATCACTGAAGATATTGGATAGTATAAATCGGTGTAAATCCATTAATTTTTTTTTTTTTTCTGATTTGTTCTTATTTATGGCAGGACAAAGCTCAGGCTGTTGTATAGATGTCATGTGTGTTGTAATTGTTTTTTAATTTTACCCTCTTGCCTTTGTGGCTTTTGGTTTTTTGGTAGCTTTTTTGATGATATAGAGTATATAGGAGCTCAATTGTGATTTGAGCTACATGGATGTGTACTTTGGAGAAACGTGCTGTCAAGCTTTTGAATGCAAAAGAAGTGGCAAGTTTTCAGGCAAGCCTCCAAATCCCTCCCACATATCTGGAGATTATATAATCAAATTGTGTGTGTGTTTCATGTTGCTAGGACAAAGTAGAAACAGCAAATTGAAATTAATTCTCATTTTGTATAAGGAGGCTGTGAGGTGCCAAATTCTGCAGCATTATTACAGCAAAAGTAGTAGGGAATTTTTTGAGGGGGATGACGAGGATGAAGTACAGATTGGATCCAGACTGGTCACAGACAGTAGGTAAAGCCGGTCAGTCAAACCATTTTTCTTCACAACTCTCATGTGAATGAAGGGCAGGCAGAGAATGACAACTCTGTTGCCTTCTAGACAAGAGAGTTTTCTTTTGTAGGTTCTCAAGAGTCCAGTTGTGCCATTCAAATCATAATACAGCACTGTAAGGTAGTGAGTGAACATTTAAACATCATGGTTTGAGGACTTTTTGTTTACTTGTTGTGTTCCAGTTCTAATTTGCCTCTCTAGCTGGCAACGATCAAGATTTACAAAATGTGGGAAATCTGTTTTAAATAATGTTTGTCAGAATGCAAACCTTACATTGAACATTTTTCTGTATCTAATTTTTAGAAATATGAACTTGTGGTATTTTGAAAAACATTGACAAAAATTGTTTCACCAGGGTCTTGGGATGTTTAAAAAACAGTAGCAGTTTTGATCTGCATTTACTGAAGTGTTATCTGTGTCTCACTGAGCAGTGCTATGCTTTAGGTGTGTCAGGCAGCCTGGTGTCGGTACCTGGTGAAGTCAGGATTCAGTCCTTCCATACAGCCAGAGCTTTGTTGAAACTTCACTTTTTTGTATAGATGCATTATAACCTGTACATTGAATAACATGTGGAACAAATACCAGGAAAAATGTTCAGCAGGAGTTTTTAGATACTAACTCGAGTTAGCCTGTAGTTTGGCACCTCCCCTGCCCATTGCTGGCTGGGCTTTTGTATGATAATAACCCAGATGGAAATTGAAATCTTGTGTTCCTTTCATAGGTAGGGAGGGCCTACAAAATGCTCTGCATTTAATCCATTTTCAAGAAGAAAGAAGAAAACAACTCAAAATATAAAACACAAAGCCTAAAGAATATATTTTTTTCTGCAGAACTCGAAAATCTAGTCATTGTTTTACAAATGTTTAATCTATGGCTTCAGGGTAGATCTCTACCAGTAGGAAAAGGAAGGTTCATGATGAATTCCTCTTGGGCTTGTCCAGGTCCTTAGGCAATTTCCAGTGGATCAGCCTGTATTTAGTAAGAGATGGTACATGAGCATTGTTCCAACCAGAAAAATTATAACATGGCAGTGCACTGACCTCAGAGTCAACTGGGGCAGTAACAGGGCCTGTAGCAGATCAATAATTGAGCCCTTACTGAACATTTGGTTTGGACTTGTTTCACTTCTGACTACTGTGTTTTGATTCTTGCAGCTGCTGTACAAGACATGCAGTACTTCCCTTTTCCAGAACAAGCAGAAGGACAAATTCTTCTGAGGATGAAGAGCACAAAGGTGCTCTCTGAGGATGAAAGTCCATATACTGCCATAAATTTGATTCTGGCTGGACAAGCAATCTGATTCAGTGGAGACAAGTTAATGTTAAACTGTGAGGCAGTGACAGCTTTGCTCCTTGCTTAAAAATTACATGCTTGCCTAGCAATTTCCCAGCTTCGGGTTTAGGTAATTCAGATATTTTGGTAGCTCTCAATAATAAAGGACCTATTTGGTTTAATTTAAGATGTTTATTTTACTGGTTTGTCAGATTGCAGTGTAACAGCATTTTAATGTGACTGGTGCTGGTTATACTGAATTTCTGCCTGGCCTTCTCTCCTGTCTCTTCTGTGAGCCAGTGGCAGAATAATAAAACAGGAACGTAACAATATTTACCCTAAGACTGCACCCTGGGAATTCCCTGAGGTGTTACTATGTGCTTTCTAATTATTAATGAATTTGTCTTCTAGGAACCTCTCTAATCTCTTTTGAACTTATTGATATTGTAAGAACTTCACTGGTGTGCGGAAAGTAGTTACACAGCATTAATGTTGCTGAGGAGCCTCCTCCTTTTGTGTGATTTGAGGATGCCCATATCTAACTGCATTTCTTCTGAATTCCTATAACATACTTCCTGAGAAGGAATATTCAAAGCTCATAATATTGAAGAGGAATTTTGAATGCTTTTTCCCGTGTGCCCCAATTTTTGCATTTATTTACAATTACCATTTTGTCAACCACTAACCAAGGTATTTTTTGCAGTTGATGCCATTTGTGACTTTCTGTCCTGTTACCTACAGACTTTGCCATCTTAATAAAATCACTTCATGGTTTTGAATGTATTGAAAAATGACAGAGAAAGTCACTTGTAAAAGTGACCATTTCATCCTGTGCTTCCTTTCCAATCTTTTTTGTAATTTGTGCCTGGCCTTTCTGAGCACTCAGTGTTTGCTTAGTTTTAGAAGCAAGTGACCTTGTTAGAGCCTTTTGATAGCCTTAAGCTGCACCAGAGGAGGTTTAGGTTGGACATTAGAAGGAATTTTTTTTCAGAAAGGATGATTAGACATTGTAATGGGCTGCCTAGGGAGCTGGTGGAGTATTTAAGGAAAGAACAGACATAGCTCTCAGTGCCATGATCTAGATGTGGTAGTGTTCCATCATAGGTTGGACTTGATGACCTCAGAGGTCTTTTCCAGCCAAGCTGGTTCTGTGATTCTGTGTATCTGCCAGATCTCCCTTATGCAAATGTTTTTTATCTTGCTAAGGATAGGACTTAAGGAAGTCTGAGAGATGTAACCTTCCATTACAAAAGCCTGCTCAATTTTCCCACTCTGTATCTGGATACTTTCAGTATCAGGACACCATTGTTACAAATACGTTCTTCAGAAGAGTAGGACCTTCAGGTAAATATCACATGTCAATTTTCCAGGTAACTCCTGAATATATGAAATTGGTTTGGGGTTTTTTTTTCACATTTAAAGGGAAGTCAGAGTTGGATTTGGTACCTGATTCTGTACATACAACACATGCCAGTAAAACCTCTCCTATGATATCAACTGACATGTTTTAACAAAAAAACCTCTGATAATATTTGAGGTGAGGAACTGCTGTCCAGATTAAAATGACTCACTGTATTTAATTTTTTTTATTGCCAGATTAGACATAGGCCTTTGAATTGGAAAAAAATCATGTCTGCTTAGCAATTCTTTAAACATTTAATCTATGGTATGACTAAATGCATTCCTGACAGCTGTACAAATTGCTAATGATGTGGTTTTTTTTCCCTGTCAGTAGATTCCCTCAGTAGATTGTCTTGGAGGAGACTTGATGAAATCAGTCTGATTAGCATGCTGCATTAGGTATTCTCTTTTCTGGTTTAATCCATTGTCTTTCTGATTCTCTTTTTTCATAGCAACTCTTAAAGCAGTGTTCTAGGCTCACGTGTGATGGTTTTAGCTGTTTCTGTGGTAGCAATTCACTGTTGCTGCTTTCTGTGTGTGTGTCTAGTGGGTTGAGCACAGGTCTGAATTTGGCACATTGAGCTATTTAAAGCAAAAAAAAAAAGGCTCAGAAGAATTGAACTTGGTGAATTAAATTAGCATTTCCCTGGCAGGAAATAATAGGGAGTGTTTGTTCAAAAATGTTACATTACATATGGCCTGACATTTGGATGTATCTTTCCAGTAGCCTTTGTACCTGGAACAGTTCCCATAATCTGGAAATAAGACACTGCTTAATAAGTAAGCAACACATAGTGTCAATGTGAATAGTTAGAAGCATGGCTGGGTTAGTGTAGTGCATTATTTTATATATTTTTAAAATTAGTTTCCTGGTATGTTTGTCAATAAATGTATCAGGAAAGATAAATGAGATCTATGTCCATCTCTGTGCCTGAGGAAGAAGAGAGACCAAATTGTTTGATGACATTACTTGACATTTTAGTAGATCCTCCCCTGAATCTGGAAGGCTTCTTGGGGCTACACGTTTCTCTGAAAAAAGGATCAAGTGTTCAAACAAGTTTAATGTATATGCATGGTTTTGAGAAAAGACTTAAAGACCAATGAAGATAAACTGATTCTGGAACTTTCTAGATTAGATACAATCAAAGAAACTTATTCTGTCTTTCCCAGATTTCTTATATGCCCGTATGCTGTTTTTCAACAGGACTCCTGTCCTGCCTCATCCTGTGCTGAGAATGGACTGGTCCAAGTAATGCATCAGTCAATGCAGTGAAGGAGAGCTTGTCTGTAGGAATCCAGTGTGATTTGTTGGTGAAATAAAGATTGTATATGGAGGACATCAAGACAGAGTGGGATGTGAGGACAAAGAGTCCAGGTTCATTCACGATGCATAGTGACCAGTCAGCAGCCTGTGCTGAGTGACACAGTCAAATCAGAAACTTTACAACCAGGAGAAGAGTAATTTGTTTTAGCCTTTGGTGACTGCATCTTGGTTTAGACTGAGTTTGTCATCACTGGTTCCATGTATAGACAATGGGAAAGGGTCAGTGTGTCCAGACTATGATGTATCTATCTGTTCTATCCCAAACATTTATTTTAGGATTTTGTGAAATAGCTGCTAAACACATGCACTTCTAGAAGTGTATACTTTGTTTATTGAGGGGCAACTGGATGACTAGCTCTGAGTTAGACATCTAAAAAGTAACTGTAAAGTTTGGACAAGATAGTCCTGTGACCCCCTAAGTATGTGATCATCTTTTTCTGGCTGCCTAGATTGATGCTTGGAGTCTGATCTACAGAGGTATGGACTAAGTGCAGAATGGCACTGGGCTTTTAATGGGGCATTGGCTTTATTCCTTTTCCTCAGTTCCTCATCTGTAACAGAAATAGCAGTACCCCCTTCAACTTTTTTGCCCATGCTGCACATAATTTAACCTTGCTCTGTGACTTATCTTTGGCGTTCTGTTTCACAGTGCCTCTCCCCCGCTTCTTACCAATGGCACAGGCATCCCTGTTCTGGGTTTAATCTGTAAGGCTTTATCTGCCTGGATTTAGAATGGCTGCATTATTTGATCAGGTCAACCTCAAGACTTGAGTATTACATGTGATGACACCTGACTTGGGAAAAAAACCAAATAGGAAATTGCTTTTATCCTTTTTTCAATTGTCTAGGGCTTTTATCAAGAGCTGGGGAGGTGCAAGATACTGAATCTGAAACTAGTTGCTTCACTGGGACTGGGCATTACTAGTCCTAGGCATTGAGCCAGTGTAATCTTGGAAGTAATTTCATCTTTGGGACAAGAACAGAACATTTCTGTAGGATTTTGACTTAAAAGTAAATTTAAGACTTTTTGACTAAGGTAGTGTTCGAGATGACGATAAATTCATGGCAAATAACAAAATACCACTGGAATCTCACTGGAAATGGTAGCTCCTATAGTGACAATTCATAACATATTCAACTTTTGTAAGGTTCTTCCTCAAGATCAGCACTTAATGACTCTGAGCTGACTCTTCTGAGAAGAGATGTTGATTAAACAACTGAGAGACTTAAATGTCAATTAAAGATCTGTATCTCTTTTCTTCAGAGATTTTCATTCTTCCTCTTTTTTGTGTGCCTGGTATGTGGGCTGCATGAGTGTGGAAGTCACAGGGGTTTAGGTTTTAGAAGGTGTAGTGTCTGGAGCAGGGGTAATGATGATGTGGCTGCATCTGAAGCGGATGCGTGCTCAGGAAGCAGTGTGCTACCTGTTCTGCCATCAGACTTTAATGACACTGAGCCTTCGGGGCACGGGGGCAGCACAACAGCTGAGCAAGGCAGGTGTGTGCATATACAAACTGTGTATGTTTATGGGCCTTTGCATACACTGACAGATGTAGAGATTCACTGATAAGAGGTTTGGAATATAAGGTGACTCGCAGTTTTAGGTGTCAATTTGTATGTATGATTTTGACACTGTATCTTGGTAGCTTGGTAATTTGGTTGCCATGTGAATACAAATCTGCAGGGGAAAAATTGAAAGCCTGTTATTGTAGTTTGCCAGATGTCCCGGGGTCCTCTGCAGCAAAGATTACAAGTTAAATTTTTGCATAATAAAAAGGCAGCTACTGTCCTTGAGGTCAGACATGTACCTTTGAAAGTGTTGTATAATACACTTGCACTGAATTTTCTGAGAAACCAGGGTCGATGTTTTTCTCTTTGTATTTCACAGATTACCAACTTACTTTAACTTTGGGTCACACAGCTCAGTAGGGAAGCAAAAGAAAAGAAGAGAGTCTGGAAAGATGCCATTTTCACTGGTACTTCTAAAAATCATTTCTGTAAGGGAATGAGGAAGGGTAAACTCATCCTACCCTGCTGGGCTGGTGTGAGAGCTCCTCAGAGCTTCAATCAGTATCATAAGATGCCTTTTTCCAGATGTAGAGTTGAGCTGCAGCTCAGGCTTGTGCCCTGGTTTGCAGAATATAATGAATCTTTAAAGTCATGCAGTTTCTTGCTGATTTGTGTGGCAATAATGTCTGTGTTTTGAGGAATGGTGAAATGCATGCACCTTGGTGCAAAGCTGCAGATAGTGTTTCAGTCTGAGATTCAGGCTCATAATGTCAGCTCAGCTGTGAAATGATGATGATTATGCTGCTAACTTTGTATTGATCTGTGTCTTCAAGTAAAATTGCCTCACTTTGCTGTTGGTTAACCCAACACTTCTGCTAACTGGTATTATGTGTTTGGCTCAGTGACAATAATCCCCTGCCAGCTGCTAACCTCTAGGTTAAATCTGTGGCAAGAGCAGCTGGGTTCACAGGCAGCCTTTCTTGGGGCAAGGATGGCTTGATGTCTCTTGCTGGGAGAGCATGGTAATACTGTTGGAAACAAGTGAAATAATTTGGTATGGCATCAGCTGGTGTAATTTGTTTAGATCTGTAATGGTACTGTGTTTAAAAGATTTTACATATGTCATGTAAAGTAGGTATCATAATGAGTGGTAAGTGAATCACAATGTAATTTTTTTTCTGATACATTTATGTGAAGAAAAATAACTTGGTATTTTTTTTAATTATTAACTCTTTTAAAAAGTCTTTCACAATGCTTTATCTTCCCTTCTGTTCTGTTTGCCTTTGAACCTAGTAGGGCAGAATAAATTAACTTTAAAGTGGTGTATAAGCTAAGTAAAAGTGTGCTAGGGAGAAAGCATTTGTGGTGCTCAGTGTCACAGGGGCATTAGTGAAATGCATGTATTTTGGTTTGAGATTAATAGGATAGAGGCTTAGTTCCTTTTGTTGTTACATGTACTGTTAAGTGGGGCATGAGTGATGTTTACAAAGCAGGTAGTAGCTAAGGAGTTAATAAATTCTGCTGGAAACGGGTGATGGAGCAGTTCAGGTGGTGACATTGTGTTGCTTTATGTAGAAGTGCACTTGGAGTGGTGAGACACCAGCCAGTATTCCTGAAGGTGGGTGCAGTGATGGGATCACATCCAGTGCGCTCTAGCTGGCTCCATGGCATTTAACCAAGGAGGGTTAATAAGAGTGAAGGTTAACTGGGAACATTAGAACTGTGTTCTCAAGTGCCCACAAGTGTGGTCTAGTAACAAAATGAAAAGGTTATCAGTGAGAAAATGAGCAGGCAATGCGCAGCAAAGCCCAGGAGTGCAAAACAAGGTGCTGTTAAAATAGGCACTGTAGTTTCTCTCCCCAGCCTACATTACTTAAGGCAACCATATCATATATGATTATTGAGGGGAAAAAAAGGTTTTGTGGAAGTGTTATTGTTTACATCACTTATAATATTTAGAGCTGACCATGCTTTTGAAAAAATGAGAGCAAGCCTTACTCCGTGTTTGTATTCGAACAGCAGAACTGAAATGCCACATGCATTCCTTGGCTTTTGCTGAGGAGCATTTAGAGCAGTTTTGCTTGGCTTCAGCTGTGTGTCCCTGACAATGTGCTCACCCAGATGAGCTGAGGCAGGTGGCTGTTTGCAGTTCTGAGACCTTTGAGGGGAGGCTGCTGCACCTGCTGGGTCTGGCTCAGGCCACCCGTGTCTGCTGGGCTGAAACCTGCTCTGTCCTCAGCACCAAGGAGTCAGAAGTAAAGGGAGGTCTTGTGTGTGATGGACTTGCAGGGCTCCACTTGCTGTCCCAATGTAAGCTTTTCATTCCAAAAGTCATGTTACACTCTCAGTATAATGAAAATAGTGTTTCAGAGTGAATTTTTGTCCATGAAAACCTGTAATGTCCTAGGTAATGTTTTTCCTCAGCTCTTGAGTCAGTTTATGTGTATTCCAGCATGCCTGCTTGATGTCCCTGGATATCCTGCATATGAACAAGTTTTGAGCCCACTTGTGATTCTTGGGCTAGGCTCTTTCGAACTCTTCATTTAATTAAAAAAAAAATAAAAATTTACAAGACTGGTGGGAGGCTTTCTGTGAGGACAGTTTTCAATTAAAGTTATTGGTGTCCTTTATCCTGTAGCATGCCTTGGGCATGCTGTCAGGAAGGAAGGCAGGCATATTCACCCATGTGCACGTCACCATTCTTGCTAACTTTAACAGGAAACTGAAAATCCTAAAAGCACTATATTTTAGAAGTTGTTTCATTTTGCTGGCCTTAGATTTTCAGATCAGTGAAGTCAGATAAGTGAAGGGAAAGTCATATTCTTGTATATCAAGATATTTTGATCTAAAGAAGTGGCTTTTAGAGTAGACAGTGTTCTATATTCCATTATTTTATTTTATTTTATTTTTCTTACACTTCAAATGTTTCCAGTAAAATGAATCATGTTTCATGACCTTGAGTGAGTGTGTCCAAAGGACAGTGAAGCCTCTGAAAGGACTAGAGCACAAATGTTAGGGGAGGGGGCTGAGGGAGCTGGAGGTCTTTGTCCTGGGGGAAAGGAGGCTCGGGGAAGACCTTATTCCTCTCAAGAACTCCCTGAAAGGAGGCTGTAGTCAGGTGGGCATTGGCCTCTTCTCCCAGGCAATCAGTGATAGTACAAGAAGAAATGGTCTCAAGTTGTGTTGGGGGAGGTTTAGATTGGGTATTAGAAAACAATTCTTTACTGAAAGGGTTGTCAGGCATTGGCACAGGCTGCCCAGGGAAGTGGTGGAGTCACCATAGAATCAGAATGTTGAGAGTTGGAGGGGACCCTGAAGATCATCCAGTCCCAGTCCCCTGCCATGGGCAGGAACAGCTTCCACTAGACCAGTTTACTCAAATCCTTATCTGGCCTGGCCTTCAACACTGCCAGAGCTGGGGCATGCACAACCTCCCTGGGAAGTCACAGTTAAGTGCTCCTTTGAGCTGTAGACTTGAAGAAAGGGTCAAGCTGTTAGCCTGACTCCAGCCTACATTATGTCCTCAGTTATCTTCATGTGTAGGTCCTCGAAGGAAATGACCCTCACTGGAATAGGTCTTTAATTTCTGCTTTGTGCACACTTTGAAACACGTTCCAAAGGCTTGGAAGTGTGCAAATTTTTTTAAAGCATACTTAAAATCTTACAAAGCAGGAACATATATTCTTCCAGCTGATATTTGTGTTCACATTAGTATTAATCTCAGAATACTTTGTACTTAGATTTTCTCTATGAGTTTAACTCCTACAAGAAACAGTATTTAGTGTCTCCATCTGAAGATGTTAATATTCAAGAACTGTTTTCATTCTCTTGGGTGTTTGCTATGCAACTTAGGTTGCCTGAAGGTCATGCTGCTGTTTTTGAAACGTGGTCGTTGTAGGCTTCATTGAGCTGTGTAGCCTGTCAGTGACAGGACCGTCCCTGGAGGTCTCTTAGAAACTGTGGGTGTGGTGCTTAGGGACATACTTGGACATCCAAGGGGTGGACTTGGCAATGCTGGACTAATAATCTTACAGGTCTTTCCCAACCTAAGTAACTCTATGATTCAATGTCTCTATATATTTTGTTATACTCAAAAGCCAAAGGAGCAGTATTTGAGAGTGATGGAAATTCCTGTATGCACAGTCTTGTATGTTGTGTTAGGCACTTTTTACAGTGGATAGTTGCATTTAAATAAGGGCAATGCTCCTGATTTAATAATAGTGCAGAACTGTTGCTCTCTTCAGTCCATATTGAATTCTGCATGTAATAGAGAGAAATGGTCTTTTCATCTCTATTTTCCTGTAGGGAAGGGAGAAGTGTTTGCATTAATTTTTATTTTTTTTCTTGTCTTCTTCTGTCTTACATGTTAAAAAAACTTTTAAAATTAATCTTGGTTACAGTTAAAGCAAAAACTAATAAGTACAGTACTGGAATGTCTGAAAAACTTCCATGAGATGAGCTTGAGAGGGGAAGGACTTAATTATTGGTATCTTTCATGTTCTAAATGTAAGGAGACATTAAACAAGAAACTCATGTATCACATAATGTCAGATCATTTAATTTGCTCTTGAAATGTGTCTAGTTAGTTGGGAGAGACTGCTGTGTAAGGGAAAGCAAATTCTGAAAAGTGATGCAAAACTAAAAATCCTGCATACAAACCTTGTTCACCCTGTGGAAAATTACATCTGTGATTTACTTCTAGAAGAGAAAATAAATATAGCTGTGACCATAACAACTGCTCTGGGCTGTAACTTGGCTGACAGGTCAGGCATAACTACAGAAACAAACATTATTTGCCACAGAGGGTTTCTTTTATTGATGAACTATCTCTGCCTCCCTCGAAAACTGAGATCAGAGCAGAGCCTGGATAGAGTCACCATGTAATTGGAACTTGCTGAGAAATGTCGTGCCTGTTGTTTGCTTGGAATGGTAGGCAGAGAACACCATAGCTCCAGGGGAGCAAAGATCACATCCAAGTTTTTCCAGCAAACTAGCCAAACCTGAAGGAGTTTACCCTTCCAGGCAATTGGCTCTTGAAAGCCTTCCTATTTCCAACTTCCTTTACTTTTAATAATTCGTGTTAAAGTGTACTGGAACATGATCACAAACATTTGTTCTTGCAAGAATACTGTATGCAGCTGAGAGGCATTTTCATTTGTGGTAGGTTAGTTGCTGCTTAGATTAGACATGAAGTATTGTAAAAAGTTACAGCTTGATCTTGTGTTCTGATACTGGTAAATCTTTATGGTGTGATTATGTGGTGTTTGAATGACACTGAAACTTCTAGTAGTAGATCTCACATCTTGGAAGTTTTAGTGTAAAAGCAGGTGCAGTCACTATTACTAGCCAGTGAAATCAGCCTGTGCAATTCAGTCTTGTTTTGGCTTGAAGGTTTTGAAAACCTCTGAACAGAAAGCACCTCACTGCTTTATTTTTTTATCCCAGTGAATTATTTTAGTCCCGGTGTTTGATGCATCCCATGTTTTGGAGACATTGATGTATGGAAATCTCAAATGGAAACTTTACTGCTAGATTTAGTCATAGGGCTTTCCAAATGTAAGGTTTTATCATGCCTCTTTTGCATAAATTATGATGCTTTAAAATAAAATCTAAGAAAATGGATAATTATGGTGAGGGAGCCTTTTCCAATCTTGTTTCTTTGCTCTCTGTTCTATTTTAGTCTTTGTTTTTATCTTCATTTGACTAGAGACAGATAAGGGAGATCCTCTTAGCTGAGGTGTCCTTTTAACTCTTACCAGCTCCTCAGGGAATGCTAATAACATAGTGATGTTTAAGGGAGTATTTTCATTACCGTACATGTGGCTAATTGCTGTTAATAGAGGGGAACAGCCCACCAGAGTAAGAAAGAAGCAAAAAGGCATAAGGTGTAATGAGACTTTTTGGAATTTTTTTCTAGGTTCACTGTTGGGGATGCTTATCTCCCTGTCTGTGCCTGGAGAATACTGTTTCTGTTTCTCTTCCCACAGATGACATCAGCTCATTCCTGTGGGCTGGTACAGTGAGAGCAGGAGCAACAACTTCGCTCTTTCTGCCAGTTGGACTAATTACAGCTGTGGTGCTGCTGGGGCACAGAGGTGGCACAGGCTGGGAGTCAGAGCTGTGCTGGTTCCCACCCGTGCTGGGGCACAGGGAAACCCAGCCTGGGACATCTCAGTGAACGCTGTCCCCTTAGCTCAGGTCACCTGTGCTTCCCTTTCCCTTTGCTCCTGTGGTGATTGTCTTCCCTTCCGTTTTGACACACTTCCTGGAAGTGTGTAGGGCTTAGATATTACTCGTGGCTTGCATTCTTGTAATTGCTCAGTAAGAATCTTTGTGGTCTTTTTGTTGTTTTCCACCCACTACAGGCAGTTTCTCTGTAGTGCCAGGCTGTGGGTGGAGAAAAGATGTCAAAGAAGTAAAGTAATTTGTGTAGTGCCTTGTCAACTCAGTTTCCTCTGCAGCATGCCCTGAATAGGTCAGTTCTTAACCTCAAGTCACTTTAAAGAATTCAATAAAATAATCTTACAGGATGAAGAAATATGGATTAATTTAATTTTGAAGCATATTATAAGTCATTAATATGGGACACTATCTCTTTCCTAAATGATAATGGTGGCTGTGCAGTGGCAGTGATAGCCTGTGGTCCCAGGGTAAAAGGAGTGAATTTCACCAGGTTATTTCAGAACTGAGTAAGACTAAAACCAATGCTTTACTCAGTTTAGATTTTATTCTGTTATCAAATCAACATCAGAGATTTGGTGTTGCAAACTTACCTGACTTTCATTGTTCAAAAGGAAGGAAATAACATCTTGTTTTTGTAACAGAATAAACACGTTTTCAGACCTGCTCCCTGTGCTGCAGCCCACGTGCACTGTTAGAAAAGCAGCGACTGTGTTGGTTTTTCCTGTTTGTATCACACAGAAGCTTTGATGTGTATTGCTCAGAAATTAGTTGCTACAGCACCCATCCTTCATTCTGTTGTCATGCCCTTTCCTATCACAGTAAGATTCATGAGTTGAAGAAACAATTGGGTTTTTGTTTAAGTTTTGCCACAAAAGATTTAGTCTCATCCTTTACTGTTGTTACCTTGTCTAATGTGTTCTAACCACAAGTTTGATAATGTACCTCTTTCTGAAGAATTGCAGCAGAGCTTGGTGCAGTTTTAGAAAGTTTACAGATGTGCTACTGGGATTTGCTGAGCTTTTGTTCTCAATAATTTAAATATTGCTATTTCTGAAGATTTTATAAACCTTAGGCTTGAGGCCCCTGGGATCATCTGATCTGACCTGCATATGAATCATAAACAAGTAACTTGCATAAGTTATTCTTAAATTGGACCCAAATACTCATGATGGACGAAAGCCCAAAGATGTTTGGCTGAAGCAATCTTCTCGAAAATGAAAACATCAGAATAAGCTGAATGCATGTTCCTTGGGTGTGGAGCTTCACTTCCTAATTGTCCTCCCTCTTTTATCATCCAAGGTCATAATTAAGATCTTTCTGCTTTCATTTTCCACCATTTTTGTTATATTGTGTGCTAGATTAGAGAGAGTTTTCAGTACTTATGAAGTTGTATGTGAAGAGCAGACACCTCCTAGTTTTCCTTTTTCTTCGGCTACAGTATCAAGACTCTCAATTGAAGTCATTTTCAGCAGTCTGTCCCTCTTGTAGCTCACCTCTACAGTCATCTAAACTTTATTCTTACTGTTTGCTCTTTAAAAAGGGCAAACTGAGGCTGTGTTCAGTTTTTTTTTCAGTCATGCTTTTTAAGATCTTGTTTTGAGATTTAAAATCTTGCTGGGCTTTAGCCCAAGTCTGAAGCCAAACTGTTTTACAGTTTGCTTCTTTTTATGGTCAGATTTGAATGCAGTTGCTGTAGTTTTAGGAATTAAATTGCTTATACTGTACAGGGTGAATCTTGTTGGGGTCTTCTGGTGGTTGTCTTTAACTTCAGCACAGTTATGTACCAAATTAAGCTATATGTACAAACTACTCTTTTTTTTTTTTTTTCTCTCAGACAGCATTTGATGTGATGCATCAAAATGGCCATTATAATAACTGTTATTTTGGCTGTTGCTAAGCAAATAAGAGAATGCAATCTTAAGTGTATTTGCATGTATTTGTAACTATTCTTGTCCAAATGCTCCAAAATTGTGTGAATTCTGTTAGACATATGAGCTCTTATTTGATGTGTGTGTGAGTCTGACTTAGCCTTGGCTAATGAAAAATTAGGTTTCATTTAAATATGCAACTATAAGTGACTCTATAAATATAGATATATGCATGTGTACATGTATTTATAGACAGAGACCTTTGGTTCCTAATCTTTAGAAAACAAAAGCCCTGAAACTTTCATGGGGTACCAGACTGTTGAGGTGTTTACAGGATGTGGATTATATTTTGCATAACTTAACAGTCCTTTGGTAATGGAAAAAAGAAAACCCAAAACAAACTTGATCTTTGAACTAGGAAAAGATATAGAAAAATATTCCAATTCTGTTTAATGGGAAAGAAAACTACAGTGAAAGATTTGGGCTATCTACTTTGGACTATCTACAAGGCGATGGCTTTTTCTATTTTGGAGTGCTGGATAACTGTTGGAAGAAGTATCCACTGTTATTCTTTAATTTGAAATCTGTGATGAGTTGCAGAGAAGGCTACTAGTAATGGAGAATATTTTTCTGCAGGTTTTGAGACTTAAAATTCTGGCTCTCATTTTCTTCTCCTTTGAATAACAGACTACTGCTTGTGTGAGTTTGAATCTCTTTATCTTTGTTTCATAACAAAAGGGGTATACCTTTCCTATTATGGCTGCTTTTCATGGTACTTTTCAAATACTAGAAAGAACTAGTAATAACACAAAAGCAGTATGAATATACTACTTTCTTTAGGGTGGAGTTAACCTTTTTATGGGTAATGTTCCCTTTGGTGATGAGTTACTAGCTTTAGATATTTGTGTATCATTTGATCTCTTTCACGTTGTTTCATGTTTTCTAGTGACAGATGTGTCAGGATTTGTTGCCATATTCAAAAAGACATTTGTTTTAAATTTGCACAATGAATTAAGACATCTAAGAACCACCAGAGGCTGAAATCTAACATGTTGTGAATCATCCGTTCTAGTACTTCAGTGTGCCAGCAGGGGTGTTCTGGAGTGATGTGGTGCCACAAGTGTCCTGTGGGATACTGGGCTTTGCCTTTTCCCTGGAGGAGCTGGGAGGAGTCGAGTTGCAGGTGCACACCAAACAATGCTTCTGCCTGCCAGACCTGTGCTGTTCATCAGAGGGGCGTGGGGGACCAGCCCCTCTCAGCAGCATCTGTCCCCTTCTGGCCAAGTTGTGCTGGGTAAAACAGGCTTTGCCTTTCCCCATACCTATGCTCTGCTCCTCTTTGTTCTGTGCAGGCAGCTGGAGAAGGACAGATGGATGTGTTTGGTCGTTGCAGTTGCTGGGGAGGATGTGAAAGAAGGGACGTGGAGAGAGGAGGATGTGTGCTGCTCTGTAGGGTTCAGTGGTGGGAATGAGCCATGGTTACTCCCTGGCTGTGGACTGTTTGCTCTGCCAAGATGATTAAAAATCCCTGGACTGTCCACTGCAGCTGCTGAGATGGGGTTTTGCTGGCCTTCTTTCAGCTCCTGTCAGAAGAATAACAGTTTATCTGAGAGCCAGTGCTTTTTGGTAGTTCATGCTTTTTTCAGACAGACTTTTCAGTCCTCTGTTGGTTTACTGCTTCTGCAAAATACCACCTTGTAACTCAGGCATCTTGTCTGTAAGATGTGGCAATTGGTTTTCCTTTCTTTACAGCCCTGCAAACAAACTGTGAGCCTGTACCAGGTTCTTATTATTCTCCAAGCAGATAATTTCCTAGTCTTGAAGGAAATAAGTGCTTTTCTTGTTTTCTCTGTTTCGCAAGCTGGATTTGGTTTTGTATTCCTGATCCTATTTTATTGACTGAATTTGCACTGCTGTACTTTGAAATGTTTGTAGAAAAACTATCTGTAGTGTTATAAAAACAAAAAAGTTATCTTTTATTTTTTATTTCTGGTGATGTATTGTGCTGATAAAAGATGAAGAGGTTGATAAAAGATAATGTATTTTGCATTTTTAAGTGCTGATTACTTTTCATGTTAGGAAAACATCTTGAATTCAGCTTAACAGAAAAGCCATCCTGAAATAGACAGTCTATACCAGCATTGTCTATCTCAGTGGGTGATTATTTTTTCTTCTGTATGTCTAACTAAGATGCATAGAATAACATGAAAACACTCTAGTTCATAGTCCTTTAAAGTCAGAACTCATAGCATAAGATGACATTCTTAGGATCTTCTCCAAACTTGTCTGTGATTTATGGGAAAATCAAAATAGCTTTCCCTTGAAATCCCTAGATTCCCTGTCCTTCGTGGCATTGATGGTGATGATAATAGTAATAAGAAGACCATTTGCAACTGAGAAGTTGCACTTCTGCATTTCTCGGTTCTTCCTTGTAGAAAGAAGAACAAGTTTTTTCCAGAAGTTATGCCTAGGTTTCCAGCTGCATGTCAGGCTGCTCATCTTAAGGGCTACAGAATGCAGGGAGGTGAAAAGGAAACCAAGAGGGCATAAAAGGGAAAAATACCAAGTACATTTGTAAATGGGTGTGATTTGTGTGGTGAGGAGAAAAATGAAGGCAAGTGGAAGACGTAGTAAATTATTAAATAAAATAATTTAATAATTTAATAATAATTTAAGAAGAGCAGACTATGGGCATGGATGCTGAAGGAACAGGGAAAGCTCTAGATAGAAGATCTTGACCCTGGGGCAAAAGGACTTTGTTTTCTTTTCCTAAGACAAGACCTGGGGCTTAATTTCCACTTTTACTGAGCTTTCACAAGGATATGAAGAGGGGATGGAGAGAATAATAGAAATGCTGGGATAATCACAGAAGATGAACATCAGTGCTCCTATATAGTCTCACATAAATGCCTGCTTAAAATGCAAGAGAATGTGCATTTGGAGATAATGTAAGAGAACTAAGAGAAAGCCACACTGGCAGAGCAAGGAAATGCTAAAAAGTTATGTGCTATTTTAGTTGCATGTTTTCCAGTGGATTCAGGCCTGTAAACTTTAGCAAATTGGTAGTGAAGTGGAATTTGGGAACAAGTAAATTCAATGGATTTTAACCTTGGTAAGGAAAATCATTCATAGAAGTTTGTATAATGCATGATAAATTTCAATTTGTAACTGGTAATTATATTTTAGAACTAGTTTTGGTTTTTTGGGTTTTTTTTTGTAGTTGTGGGGATTTTTTGGTTTTTTTTTTTTTAAGTTGTTACAGCAAACAGAGTGTTAATCTGTGAAAGTGCCATGTTTTTCTAATCTTGACCATATAAAACACTGGCCTAGATTTTACTTGTTTACATTCAGTTGCAATAACTTTTTTTTTTTTTTAAATTGTGTCTAATCTTGGAAACTTGTCTATCTGTAGAGGGTTATGCATTTGTTTGTAATACTTAATTCTTCAGTAATTACATATAACAAAGTGTGTTCCTGTGCCAAGCTGTGGCTTTGGGGCATGGTGGGAAGAAAGTGATGGTAAATGGGAAATTCCTTCTTGTGTACCAGCTTCTCAAGCTGCTTTATCTGTTTTAATCCAAAAGCAGTCCTTAGAACTGAAGTCTAATCCCAAAGCTGTATTGATGCAAATGATTGCATGCCAAAAAGAACCATTTGTGCAAAGAAGGATAAAAAAGTGGGCCTCTAGATAGATTCTGTTTTACAATATCTGAACTTGGTGTTATTAAAAAGAATGAGAAAATCTGTGTCTGCCATTGAATAGTCATAAATGGGTTTTGTGCTGTTCTTTCTTTCCAGATTTGAACATGGAATTTAACCCATCGGATCATCCACGGGCCAGTACGATATTTCTCAGTAAATCACAAACAGATGGTAGGTTACTGAATTTATTACAGTAGTTATCTCTAAACCCTTTGTTAAAATGCATGTGGTAGTCCTTTAATATGTAATTGCCCCCTCTCCCCCAAAAAGAGGCATTTAGAGGCATCATGTTAGAGTTTTAAGTAGTCACGTCTTTAGCTAATTGTCTTGTCAGACCAGTAGTAAAAATATGGGTGAAACTTAATATAATTGTATTTTAAAAATATTTACTCTAAATCCAAAATTTTTTGTGTAACTGTTTCTTAATTCTTTTTAAAACTGAAAATTAGGCTTCTGAAAAAATGTGTAGAAAGTATTTTTTTGGAAAATGCGAGTTTATATGAGCTAAGAAGACATTCCAGGGTTTCTGTGATCTAGATGATACTGTAAATGAGTTCAGTACTAGATTTTCTTAAAATAACTCCCATCCTACCCAAACATTCTCTCTTCCTCTCTTGTTGTTACGGATTTGATATAATCATGTTTGTCTGGAGTTCAGTTGGGTTTTTTTTTATACATAGACAAATTGATCTCTAATACTAACATTGGTTAAACAAGCCTTCTAATAGAGTTAGTAGAATAGAAGCCATTTACTGTGGCTCTTTTGTTGCCTGTTGGACATGTATGACATGTTAGTTTAGAAATAAATGAATAATGGTTACAAAACACATTATTTTCTAGCAGGACTTTCAAACCAGTTCCTGCATTGTAATTCTGACTGTTCAGTATGAATTCTTTGTCTTCCTTTCTGCTGCCTATAAATGCTGCTTTTGATTTACATAGTAAATTGCAGTGTCAAACACATCACTTGAAAAATAATGTAGTTTTCACTTACTGTATATTTTTTGCTAGCTTTTGAGCATGACTAGAAAAAAGAGGATATACATTTAATCCCTAATTGAAGAGTTGATTATGTGAGTACCTCCTTTGACCTTGAGATTGTCTTTCTGAATTCAGCCCTGGCTCTGTCAGTGCCTCATTATATGGGTTTGGATGCTATTTACCATACTAATCTGGTTTGGTAGTCTGAAAAATGAATATGATAATATTTCCATAGTTGTATTATGAGGATTGATGTCTATTTTATAGTGAATTTGCTGTTTTGAAACTGTCTAATCCCATATGGATGCTACTTATTTCTTGTTACAGCTTGTTGGAAGAAAAGACAAAAATAGGCCCAAGTTAAAACAACTAAAATTTTGACCAGACTGGATGATTACTCTTGTAATATGAGCAGTTAATTTATTGCATTATGGAGTTAATTTTAAGCATTTTATAAAAATTTTTATACCCATGCTAGAGTTGGTCTATGAAACTTTGTTCTAGTTTAAGTAATGTGAAGAACATATTTTTGAGTAAGAACAATGAATTTAGTGAAACATAGAAATGTTATCAATGGGAGTGCAAGATCTGTTCAACTGTCCTTGATACATTGGAAAAAATACAAAGGCTATTTTGTTTGTACAAAAATAAAAAGATTCTGCAAACATTTATCTACTGATGTATTGCCAAGAACCATCGTGTTCTGGTGGGACAGCTCCCAGTACCAAGCATTTTGCTTGGCTGTACTTTGGGCCCCTTGTTGATCCAAGAGAGCTGTAGGAGTTACCACACTGTTCAAGGATGTTGCCTAACCAAAATGCTATAAAGTGCTTGTTAAGAGGAAAATAGAGGGATTTTTTTAGGGCATGTAGGGTTGTAATCTGACAGGTTGCTGTGGAATCTGGGGGACCCCCAAGACTTCCTCAGATATAGAAGAGGACAGCTGAGCTGGCTATGTTGAAAAAACACCCGACTTGGGCAAATAACTGCTCCATTATTTGAATAGTATTGGGCTGGTAAACCTTCCTGTTGACTGTAAGTGAAAATGTTTCTATACATAAGACCTGTGGTCATTTAAAATATACATTATACAATACACAGAGAGTTGAGTAGCATCAGGATTCAGGGTTTCCTCCAGGATCTGGCTCTGGCTGTGAGCATAAATCTCATGGTTTTACAGTGGGTAATGGCCAAGTCCATCACTAGAGTGACTTGGCAATTTTACCTCCAGACAGTTCCATGTTTGGCTTTCTATTAGCTCTGTGCTCTTTGAGCCTCATTGGTAGTCTTATAGCATTCTCCTGGAATAGGAGCTGTGCTTGACCTGCTCGTGATCAACATGTGAGCGAATAGCAACAAATAAAATGAGACAGGATGTGGCATCTCTGTTTATTACGTGGTTTCTAATTGTCTTTGTTCTGTGAAGCCTGGATGCCATGCTAAGTATATAAATAGTCCTGCCCCTCGTAGTCATTAGTCTGAATGACTCTTTAATTACCTGTGCATTCAGTGAATCTGTATAAAAGTTATAGTCATGATAAATATTAATTTGCTTCCTAGCTGGGGGAGCTTTTCTAAATGTTTCCATTTCCTTTGGGGATTTTCATGTGTGTGGAATTCTTCTTATTTGGGGAGCTGGTTCAGAATATTGCCTGTTATGTTTTTAACTTTTGTGAGCGCTTTATGCAGGTTCTTCCTTGTTTGCTGAGCTTGGCCAGTGAGCTGTGGGTGACTGGAAACCCGTGCACTATTTAGCGTGTGGCTGTGATTAACCCAGGGTTTCCAAACAGCACTCCAGCAATGTAACTGCCTTCCCTTTATTTATTGCAAGAAGGCAATATTTGCTCCTCCAGGGTGCTGATAATGGTGTTTCCTGTCAATGGGTTCCATCTGTGTGCCCCTCTCCTAACTTAGATTGGGCTTTACACATTCAGTGTACTGGCTAAATTTTGCTATATCAGTGCAACAGTGGGCTTCACACAAAAAAGATTTTCAAACTGTATTTATATAGGCAGATAGAAGTGGAGTAAGCTGCTTGTAGACTTTAATGTTAGCTGGGACCAGTCTTCTCAATTAAAACAAAAATAAATGAGTTACCAACAATGTTGGTAATTCCAGCTTCCAAAACACAAGACGTTCTTATAGTTGTAATCCTCAAGGATTTTGTTTTTGACCCTGATATGATTAGCATTAAAATTAGTCTATAGAAATGGTACAGTGAAAGTTTTTATTACACCTCAATGAAAAATACATATATCTATACATATACTCACAGGTGCCTCTGTGTGTATTTCCTCACTTTTAATTTCAGGATCCTTTCCTCCTATTGCAAAAGCTCAGCAATAACAGTTGAAAGTGCCTGCAGCAATAGGAATAGGTCATTGACTGGAGAATGAGGAAAACTGAGACAATTTGGCAGCATCTCAGGCTCCACTTGAAGTTTATGTTGCTTAAAAAAAAGTAGAAGTTTAATTGTTTATACTGACTCCAAATCTGTTCGGCTTCATGTCGTCAAAATGCCATGCCTGAAACCTAAAATCCTGGAGTTGCAGTTAGGAGTTTATGCTGCAAAACACTGGCTAATTCTAACAGGATGGTCTGGCCTGCTGCAGACCATACTGAGTTGTGTGAGCAGTGAAGCATTTTTAAACTGACTGAAGGCAAGTCATGGAATTACCTCTTTACAGTCATTTTGCCTTTTTGTGCAATAATTGACTTCCCATTGTTTGAAGTGGGGGTTGTGATTACAAAAGAGAGTGGTTGTGACAGAATGGGTTTCTGCTCTGCCCAGCTCTTCACTGGCATGTGTGAGAGTTGAGCATTACACTACGGCAGAGTGAACCAGAAGCACAGAAAGAAGCAGCTGCCTTCCTGTAGTGCCTCACCTGAGCGGCCAAACTGACTGAATTTCTGTTATATGGGGAGTCAGGGAAAGGAGGTCAGCATGGTGCTTGCAAAGATGTGCACAAGAAGTGCTTGAGCAGGAAGAAGGGAGGGGTGTGTATAAATACTTTAAAATATTCTTCTGGAGACTGGAAATAGCAAATGGGATTGAGCTGTGAGTGATATTCTTGCTTTGGATAGGAAAGGATTGTACCTTCCTAGGGAATTGAATAAAGGATACAAATACAGAAGAAAAAAACTAAGGGGAATAAAGGTCATTAAAATGGAATTTGGAGTATATGTGCAGGCTGTATTTGTAGGATTTCAATAACTTCAAATATGGTATAACTATTTGTGATTAAAATTGTTAATATTTAACTTGAAAATTTCACAGCTAATAGGTGTTAACTTTGAGTTAAGTATTATATTAGGTTTCCACACAGCTTATCGGAATTGTTTACTGCCTGTACATTGCAATATGTGGTACTAGACAAGTACTTCAACTGCTCATAGAAGTATCTGACATCATTTTGTTGTTCCCCTGTAGATGTCTTGTGTGTTTTGCTGGTGATAAATGCAGTGTGTGGAACTTAAGTATAGTGCAGTGTTTTAGCAGGATTTCAAGAGTTGAACAATTTACTAGGTCATCAGAATTTTTCCACTGTTCCTGTTTAATTCTGTTTCTTATACAATGTCCATAATTGTGGATTTGAGCATATTCTAAGTGACATGGCTAACATCTGTCATGTGTGATTCTCCTTTCTGCTCCCTGGGAGGAAAATTATGTAAGGATTTTTCAAAGTTTTTTCTTATTTCTTTATTTTCATTTTATGTCTGCATTAAACACAATTATTTCACAGTATTCACACATACAGGCTTGTTTATGTGAGATTGCTTGCTTATAATAAATCACAAATAATGGCTTCTCATCCAACAGGGAACGGACAGTTCTCCCACCATTGTGAACACTCTTATTTTGCTAAGTGCATTGGGTTGCATAGCTTCCGAATCACGATGCACCAAAGTGCATTTTATCACCTACAGCATGAAACCATTATTATTTTAATCCTGCAGTTTGATTTATGTGTTAGTTGCCTCCAGAGTTGTATCCTAAATGCTGTGGTATTTTCACTGGAACAGAGCTCCGCAGGCTCTCTACGGGGTGAGTTAATTGGGTTAAAGAAGTGCTTTAAAAAAATTAAATAGAATATATTTAATCAGCTGTAATAAGCATTTGCCTGACAATTGAGACTTTATACATCTATCTCTCTTTTTGTTGCTATTTACTTTTTGAGTGTTTTGGCTAATTGTGGCTTTGACTTGCAACCATTGCTTGTGGTGACTGGTTCATACTCACCAATGAAACATATTTTCATTGTTACATCCAACATGAGTAATAGTTTCAGGCTTGTGCCTGATCATTACAGAAGACAGTGGTGTAATCCATATGGTTTCAAGGCTCCTTTGTGGGAGTTAGTGCACAGTAAGCTGTGATGAGAATTTGCTAACTCCGTGGTGTAGCTGTTTAGGTGCTTTCATACCTGCAAAGTAGAGTAGGCCACTTTGCAGCAAGGTACCTTGCATGAAGGCACTGGTGGCTCAGGAGTACCCACACAGAGAACTGGGGAAGAATGGCCAAGCCACTGCTGCCTTGGACTGCAGCTTGCTGCATTTTAGCTTGCCCATGTGGACCAGCACCTGGTGAAGTACCCAAATGGATGAGAATTTTAACCCATCACCACACTAGTGAGCATAAATGCCTTTCTGCATACAGATATATGTTCCTTCTGTGTTTGCTATATATATATTCTTGGTTAGTGCAAAAGCAATTATAATGTTGCACGTAGATAGTGTCCTGTTCTTTTTATTATAAATGGTGTATAAGAAGCTTAATCGGGAAAAATAGTCATGTAATATTTCTATCATATTTTGTGTTTTTGCAGTGAGAGAAAAACGCAAGAGTCTCTATATAAACCACGTAAGTGCAAATGCCTCGCTATGCAGCTTTCTCCTTGTTGTCTATATTATACAGTAAATGAGAGTTATCACACATGATTTCCACATCGCTGAGGGGTGCTGATGCTTCACATGTCTGTTCTGCATCAGGATCCCAGAGTATAGGCCTTGACTATTAGTGGAACAAATGTGTTGGTTTGAAGACAGTGTTATGCTCACAACCAGTGTACGTAGATAATTGGTATCTGGGAAAAAGCGCTGCGCACATTGGTCTGATTTTTAAAATTACTACAGAAACTCATGGAGCTTTAGATTATATTTGTGTGCAAGTTTGCATTGGCAGGGAGCTACAGCATTGGATATTTACACAGTTGTTCTGAAGTGCTGATGCAAGGTAAATGTGGATTGACATGTGCTACATGCTGAGTATGAAGACGGGAGTTTGATGTGCTTATATACTCTGGGCATTTTTCAATTCAGTTCCCTTCTGTTTGAATCCAATTCTCAGTGAAGCTGACAGCAAATACCCTGTAGCCTGCTTTAGGTACAGGACCAGGCTCTTCACCTCAGTTAGTGTTGTTTGTACTGCTGAAGCACCTGGAACTAGTGTGGTTCCAAGCATGTGAAGCCTTGTGCTGAAATACATGGAGTCATGGCTCAGTAAAACTGAGAAGGAAAAGAACTAGTTGTCTACCAAATGCTATTTGCCTTAAGGTGAATGGGGAGAAGCTCTCAGTCTGGAAATTCAAGCTGTCATTTCATTTTTATGACTACTATAGCTGCTGAAACAAACAGATGTAGTTTATACCCACTTCATCTCTTTGTGCTGAGGTGAACTGTTGTGTAGCTCCAGATAAACTGGATTGGGGCACAGATGTAGGTGGACTCAGCTGAATGCTGAAGTGGGGCTTCTAATTGTGATTGACTCCAGGGCTCACACCTGCAGAAAGGGAGGGAGCCAGGAGGGCAGGAATGAACTGCTGTGTGGGGTGAGAGGGCAGGACTGCTTCATTTGTTGATAGAATTGGTCGGTTTTAAGTATTTCTAAAACTCCTGCATGACCTCCAAAGCAAGCTGAGATTTTCAGTTTTCCACGAGTTAAGATTCTGAGAAGTCATGAGATACTGTGGGACTTACAAAACCCTTAAAGTAGTCCTCTCTAGGTTAGCAGATGTTCTTGGTCCTCATCTTCTATTCCCCGGCAAAACATTCCCATTGTTTATAGTGCATGGGAGGGTAGTTTGTGGAGCAGTTGTCTTGTTATAAAATTACTTGGAAAGCCAATGTACTGGGTTCCTGTAAACCTAATAATGTGTACTCAGTACAAACCATTTAATATGTAAAAATTATGTTGTGAGTTCTGATTCTTCCATCAGATTAACAAAGATGACTGTTACAGATGCTGCTGGAAGCACACTATTGCATATCCTGGTATAAAGAGGTTTTAGGTTAGGCTGGACATATGGCAGAAAAGGGATGGGTGATCACATTACTGAGGAATTGTGTTGTTGGGAGCTCGGTGTACCAGCATATGCAGTTGATGTGCTAAGTGCTCTACCTCTTCTTAATTTATCTTTACCCCCCCCAAGTACCATTCAAAGTATTGGCTGAGGTTGCAGTAGTGTAAACTTCCCTCTGTGGTTTACTGCTGCCTTAAGTCTAACTTCTTTGTACTCATAAAGCTAAAAATAACCTTTATGAAGCTGAAGTCCTTATCATCTCTGTGTTTTTACAGGTCAGTTAAGTTTTTTTATGCAGTACTCATAGATAAACTGTATTTTCAAACATGTCCTGTAATATTTAAGTTGTTCCTTCAGCACACCTGTGAGTATTCATTCAGCACCTTCTAAATTTTCAGTGTGCTAAACCTGATGTACAAACTGGTGATCATTTTTGAAGGGGAAGCCATGGCTTGTAACTGGAAACTGTTTAGGTTTTCAGACTGCAGGGAACCATCATGGTTTTCCTAGACCACTTTGCTGGAAGAAATTTAAGGAATTAGTTATATTTAACAGTTGTATGTGACAAATGATGAGTTTTATTTACATGGTACAATGGTTTATGATATACCCTAGTGACTGATTAGTTCTTTTCCACTGTTTCTCAGTGTGTGCTAATGGGAGCTATTGCTACTCATCTGTTTCCCTGTTGATGTGAAGTGCTGGGTCCCCACATCTGCTCTGGAGGGAACATTCCAGAGGACATAAATTCTGTAGTGTTATTTTGTCTTTTTTTTAAAAGAACTCTTCACCATAATGTAACATCTTTTTCTTTTGTGGTTTTTCCATGATGGCATCTTTTTTGTTGTTGTTGTTTTTCATGCTTATTCTCCTTTTGTGGTAAATAACCAAGATGAGCAACAAAATATTTTTATCTTTTTGTGCAGTATCTGAATAAGTGGTTATTTTGCAGGCAGAATTGAATTTCTCCCAAGTGATATGGGGGGCTGGTAAGAAAGAGAAGTGTCAAAAAAAGCTGTGGATTTTTTTTTAACTGCTTGCTAAATTCTGTGTAGTAACAAATGAAGATAATAATTTCCACAAAGGCAGTTTTGAATTATTACTTATGAAAAAAAATAATATTGACTCTTCCTCATTTAAAAATGCACTTTCTTAGCATGATCACACCTCTGTACTTTTCCTTTCTTTCTTGCTTTTGTTTGTAGAATATTTTATTTGGCTGAATAGTTTCTTGCGATCCCCAAACACAAGTGGTGGGTTCCTGCTTTGATTTGTTGCGCTTTGTCAAGGGCTGACAATTGCCATGTTTCAGATTCACCTTGTCAGTAGGTGTGATGGAAGAAGCCAGCAGCTGTTCTTTTTTTTGGGGTGGGGAAAGAACGAAAGGAGGGAGTGACAGAGTGTTATGGAGGAGCTGTCATCTCTCAGTCTTCCCACAGAGCCCAAGGAGAGATGACAGGTTGGGAATGGTGCTGGAAGTTCCCTACCTGCAGTGTCCCTGACCTGTTTGCTTTCTTCCAGCCTGTTTTAATTCCTAAGCAGTTGCAGCAGACTCTGCTTCTCTTTCCCATTGCACTGGCAGTTGCTGTTTTTTGTTATTTTATGTTGGGTTTTTTTATGCTGCCTTGGTGTGCACATCTTTTAATCTGCTTAGTCAAGCTGCTCAGAGGGATAAAGATGCAGACTGAGATAGGGGCGTTTCCTTTCTCAGAGAAGAGAGGTTGCATCAGTATCTCTGCCTGTACAAGGAAAGCAAACAGGAAGACAGACACATCTTGTGTTTTTAGAGGAGGTGGTGGAGAAAGAGTGAATCTTTTATTATTGTTCCTGTAAGTTGTTCTTTTTACTGGGTTTTTTTGTAGAGGAAAGGAGCAGGGTGGGGGGAGAAAAAAGGTTTTTTCTCTTTCAAGTTTTTCTAGAAATTTTCCCTTTCAGACAAGGAGAAAATGTTGTTAGCCCAAATAATCTCTTCTAGGCAAGATACACTCTCAAAATGAATCTGTGTTTATGAGCAGCAATACCCCTTAAAAATAAAAGGGGTATTTTTCACATGCTGGTGTATTTCTGAAGGAAGGTAAAGGATAGCAAAAGGAAAAGCAAATAAATGGAAGTAATGTCTCATTTTTGCATATTTTTTATTCTGGAGACTCTGCCAGCCTTGTAGCAACAGCATCCTTTCATCATTGTCTTTTTTAGGGGTCTGGACATGGCTTCCACTGTCTGCTACCTGGCAACTGGATGTTCAAATGCAAGCAAACTAATACTGTTTTTATCATTCCAAGTAGAAAAGTTAATGTCTGTGTATAGACCAGAATTATTTTTTTTCATCATCCTGGGGAAAAGTTACTGAGCAACACTCATGTTACAACCCTGGGCAATGTAAGTGACCCTGTGGTGATCCACATCAGGGTAAGTTTCTTCCCAGACACAGTACTGGGGACTTGCAGAGGGGTCTTCTGCTGTATGTGGTGCAGCAGGACCAATTTCTGTGAGCCCTTTTGCATGCTTGGAATGATGTACGACACTTAGTCCTATGTAGCCCCCAAACTTTCCTGTCAAATTGAATAAAGAGGCTGCTCTGCTTCCCTGTTGTAAAACTACTGGACACATGACTGATAATCAAACACTTTCAATTAGTGATTAATGAGTGAATAAGATACATGCTGAAATGGGAACATAGTCTGAAAAGTAGTTTAATCTGTGAAAGTAAAGCACAACATAAAAGTGAAATGTTTACAAGTGGATTGCCTGAGGCTGGCTATTGTAAAGCTTATAACTGCTGTCCAAGTTCCTTAAGATATTTTAATTGATATTCCTTACTTGAAGAGAAGAACAAGATAAACTGGAAGATAGATTAGAGGCTCCTCAGGTACTCTTGAAGTTCTCCTAGAGATTGCTTAAGGTGATCTTTGCTCCACTCCATTGCTAAATCACAAAAAAAGATGGTCTAGAGGGGGCCTTTGTAGGCCACCTGGTCCATTTAGCAGATTCCCTATGCTGATGCCATTCCTCATAGATGCAACTTAAGATTCTTGCCATGCATCTACTAAGTTAAAATTAACAGGATTTCTTTAATGGCTTACTTAAACTTACTGTTGGAAATGTGTTTTTCTTAGCTTTTCTTGTCCTCTAGGATGAAGAATTTTACCTCTTCTGTCAGCAACAAGGCACTAGGTTATATGAAGTGATAAACTTTTTTATGGGGAGAAACAAAAGCTAACTTTTAAGTTAGAGTGAGAACATGCAGGAGAGTTCTTTTACAAGGGGCTATGTAATACTTGCTTTACTGGGAATGTAATAAAGTCCCTCTGGTGAAATTGCACAACAGTAGTAATTACATGCTTTGTAAATATAAGCCTTTGAGCTGATTTTAACATTCAAAGAAATAGATAGTCTTTCATGTTTGTAAAGCAGGGTGCTTTATCAGTGGTTAAATAGGGCCTGCATATGCTGCAGAGGAGTTTCCTGGTGATTGCTGAGCCCCTCAGGAGCTCAGTGGTTTGCTGACATAATTTTCTATAGCTGACATGAGTAAGGACAAACTTTGACAGCCAAAAACTTGCACATACAGATCTAGTCTAAGCTAGGCTAGTTTTGGACATTATCAAACATTGGTGAACTGAGGACAAAGTTGAATCATGAGGATTAAAGAGTATTACTTAAGAGTAGTTGGACTGGTTTTTTTTTAAATTTTAACTGTTGGCAGAAGAAGATGAACGTACAGTGGTACAGTTTTCTATTACTTTTGTTCTGGTGAATATATCTACACCAAAGGTAGACAATTTTGCTGTATTGACATTGACATTATGCAAGATGCAAGTAAGTGCAGAGCTTTGCAGAGCCATGCAGAGAATTGTGTTGCATGGTTTGCTTGATTTTGGAAGCACTTTGTTGACCTGTAAAATCATGTTTCTTCTGTGAAAAATGTTGCCAAAACTAAATCATGTCCTGAAGGAACAGAAGATCCTCAAGATAGGAACATCTCTTTTCCATGTCAGAAGCAGTCCTGGTATTTTTGCTTACTGTTGAAATTTGGCTTCGCGTGCACTTTTACGTGCCAGTTTTTCCTTTTAACATCTTGGCCCGCCTTTGCTGCCTGGAAGCTAATGGGCATGTCTGCACAGACAGGTGCAAGCAAGCCACAGTTTTTCCATGGGGGAAAATATTATTTAATAGGAGCTTTTATAATCATGCACTAACTTACACCTGGTTTGCAGGAAGAAGAGACACTACTGTTGTTATTTAGTACAGAAGCTCCAATTATCTTTTGATGGACAAGTGCAAAAGAACCCTGGAAAAGGCTGAAGCTGCTTTGCCAAACTGGAAGCTGACTGGCTGAGGGCCAGTGCTCATACAAAAGCTGTATAGCTTCATTAGGGGAGGGTTATGCCCAAACAAACAAGTCCTGCTGAGCATCAGGGCAGAAAGCCACCCTAGTGCTGCTGAAGAGGCCAGAGCTGGCCCTTCTGGTCAGCTCTGAGTGTGGGTTTTGGGCAATGTGCACCATCCATTAGATGTTTCTACAAAACCCCTCTGAAGTGCCTACTTTAATAAAAGAAATAGGCACATTCCTTCTTTCCCCACAAATTTACATTTAATTTCTAGGTGATGCTTCCTGAGAGAAATTAACTCTTTTGTACATTCTCATTGTGAAAAAGTTAGCAATTCATTGTTATTCCTTATAAAGCAGGTACCTATAAGCAGTTCTGCAGTGTTTATATGATTTTGATGGCAAACCAAGCCATTGGATTTCTGATAAAATGTTTTTATGTAAACTTCAAGTAAAAACCTGTAGTTCAAACATCTTAAAACACACAGGATTTGGAAAATTGGAAAGCATCAGGATGAAGCTGGAAGAAAATAAAGCAGTGATATTTGCTTAGTACTTGCTGTGCAAGGGAAAAAAACTGCTAGTCTTAAAAGCTAGGAGCACCTGCATTATTGGAAATTGAAGCCTGATCTCTTAGGGCTTTCTCTGTAACACATTCAAAAACTTAGTAAGTTATAAAACAGAGTTTTCTGTTCTCCATCTTTTCCTGTTAAGAAAGAAATTCCACAAAACTCCTATTTTGTATTCATTGTCACTTATAATGTCAGCATTTCTTAGTGAATGTCTTTGCTTGAAATGAGAAAAATAGCAACTGTTTCTGGAGTAAAAATCCTCTCCACCAAATGATAGAAGATTGGTCCAGAATTCATCTCAAGAGCTTGTTCAGTCTGGTATCTTGTCCAGGAGAAGAAGCCTGCATCTAAGCTATTCCTGAAATATCTTTTTATCTTGTCTTTGCAATTTCCAGTGATGGAGATTCTATCACTACTCAAGTCATTGAAGCTATGCCTGCTATTAGAAAAAGGTGGTGGCTTGGGTTTTTTTTGCCATTGCCTCTTCTCACACTTTCATGCCCAGTCTTAATTTTCCATAGCTTAATATAAGCCTGTTCTTTCTTATCCCATCCACAAGGGTTATGGAGAACAACGTCCTCTTTTTAGGAACTCCCCTCAGAATGACTTTAAGGCCATTATTTTTGCATTGTTCCTGGAGAAAACCTTTCCAGCCTGCCAGATTTCCCTTGTAACTCAGGTTTTTCAAATCTCTGATTGACGTTGATTCTCTGTCCTCCAGCCTCTCTGAAATAAATTCATCATTCTTGAAATACCAAGTATCCAAAACTGGACATAAAATTCCAGCTGAGCGGAGTGGATGGGTGCTCTACTCTGTTCCATATATGGTAACTTTATAAATTCTATTGATATATTGCATTTTTTTAAAGAAAAATGCCCTCTGCAAGTTAATGCCAGCTGGAAATTAAAAAAAAAATACTTTGACACTGTGATCAAAGTTGTTGCTTAGTATTTTATGTGGAGTACACCGGATCTTTGTGGAATGTCCCTTACTTCAACCCTCCAATTTGAAACTGATTGATGCCTGACCAGAATATAATTTTCCAAGTAGTTTTTACCTGCCATGTTTTCCTTGGTTTGCCCTTTGGGAATTTTATGTGAGATGAAGTTGGAAGTCTTGCTGAAGTTGAGAGGCGTGACTTCTATGGAATCTCAGTTTGGGTACAGATACAGTACTGAAGCTATTCAAAATACATGTAAAGTGAATCCCTCTTATATCAATGAGGTGCTTTGAATTAGTGAATATTTGTAATAGCAGAGGTTGTCAAAGTTTCACATGTGTCCTATGTTCACTTTTGCATATGAAGATTTACAAAAGGAGGTGTACCAGTCTGTCCTTTTCCCCATGCCAGCCTTATGGTGGAATAGAACCTTAGAAGGATCTCATTAGAGAGTTTGGCTAATTTCTCCAAAAGCTCTAGAGTAATTCTCAGCCCTTCTGTTTTTTTCCTTAATTAGAGCCTCTTTGACTTATCTAAATGGGAGCATTTTTGTGGTCAGCTGTGATGAATTTGAAATACAAAGGCGTTAAGCTCCTGTACCATTTTGGTCAGGACATACCCCATTGAAATGGACCCAGAAGAGTTTGTCTATAGGACAGTGCTGAATACTGAGCTGATGGTCAGTAACCTCTTTTGTCCTTTGCAAGGATGGAGAAGGTTCTCATGCAGCATTTTGTGGGGGCTCAGAAAAATCTGTTTGACTGAACTGTGGGACTTCATATGTCTCCCAGCTTAATCAAGATAAAATATGAAACTAAGGGTGTTTTCCAGCAATTGGAAAAGGCAGAGGATCTGTTACCTAAAGTGTCATATGGCTGCAGTTAGACATCAGAGTAGAAGCTGGGAATGTTGATCTCCTGACAGGTCAGTTATTCACATGGCCCAGGTGTGTATATTTACCCAAGGGTGTGGGTTTATACTTGGCACCATTCTTCTGACTGGGAGAGGTGCTCCTTCCTGCTGAGCTGTGAACAGAAAGTGAGGCTTGAGACACCACATATTTTCCTGAGGTGTGAAAAGTTCCAAGCCTAACCGAGTGTGATGTGGGCTGAAAATCCAAGGAGAGTTCTGTGATGTGGTAGTTTCAGAAATAAGGTGCGTTGCTCTAATTATTGATGTGTGTCAAATGGTAGCATGCTGTTTACATAAGACAGTTTAAATCTGATAGTGGTTGCTACAGAGTTATTTTCTGTTTTTTAATTGTGCTTCCCTTGAATGAATCCAGTATATTTATCTTAAATTTTATCTAAATCTTTAAAGCATGTTGACTCTTATTATGCAGAAAGAAAACTTTCCACGTGTTGTTTTTTTTTTAATAACAATGCTGAGATGTATGTACATCCCCCTTTTTCCCCCCAGCCACTAGAGTCTAATTTTTGTTGTTTTTAAGTTGTTTTGCCTTTATCATGCCTATGAAAGGTACTCAACAGACCAATGCAGATATTTAAATTAAACTGTGGTAGAAAAAGAGCAATGAATCACCAGTCCCCTAGTAATTCTCTCTGTATGCATCAATGCTAAATAATAAATTTTATGGCATTAATATTCACAGTGCTTCTAGTTTTTCTCTTTCTTGCCTAACATACAATAGCTTGGAAGGTAGATGGATTGTCAGCTTCCAAAGCATTACAAAGTGCCTTTTCAAAGTCCTGAAGGATTTTTGAAAAGGAGTATTTTTCATTTTCTTGGTAAACCTTTTTACTTCCAAGAAAAGCAGTTCAGCCAACAATTTTATTGGTCAAGTAAAGGACTGTAATAGAATTTGTTGGTAAGCTTTCAGATAATTTTTTTACAGATAATGTTTTTACAGTCGTGGCAGCTTCAGAAAATGTTGGGTTTTTTTTTTTTTTTTTCAATTAACAGGAGACTTTGTGTGTTTTTTCACTCATAGCTGTGAAATACAGAAAGATGACTTAGATGTGTGTAGGTTTTACCAGGAGTCTGTCTGTCTGTGTAGTGAATGCTGTTAAGAAGTCAGCTGCCTATGGAAAGTGGAGCATTGGTGAGCTGATGGGTGCTGGCACTTGTAATAATATCTGTTTTGGAAACTGGGCAGGGAAAGATGTACTGAGGTAGGAGTCACAGGACTGTATCCTGGATACTCAGTTGCTCTGAGCTGGTAAATACCTGTGAATTCTGCTGATGGTATTGGCATTGGTCTCTCCACTGAAACACTGGAAACAACATTAATTGTAAGATGAACTAAAATTTCCATGTTGATGTGCCAACTAAATTTTAAACCCATTCTTTTGTGAGTTAAACATGTAATTTGACTGATCTTAACTTTCCTGACATAGGTTCTTGGTCAAGTTATTTGCTAGTGTAGATGGAATAAGCAAAGATAGAATCAAAGAGGATTAAGGACTGTGATAGCTATTAGCTGATGTGATTGAAACTGGCCTCTTTAGCCTGGTGGAGTGCTGGTTACTCTAAACAGCTGATGAAGAAGCTCTCTCAGCAAAAAATATTTAAAAATAAATAGTGTTCTCAAATGCCAGTTTTTTGGCTGAATTGTCCAGTGTTTTTCTATGGCAGTGCAGAAATAGGATTGAAATATATCGAAAACCTTTTCTATTAAGAGATTTTTTTATTTCCTTATACTCTTTTCTTCTGTCCTTGGATCAGTTTTCTTCCTTTCTGATAATCTATTATTGATTAATTTTTTTTTCTGAATTCTTCTTATTAATTTAGTAATTCTAATGTAAAGACCTCTTTCCCCTCCTTCATTCTGTTAGGAGCTTTTTTGCGGATTTCAAATCTTTTTTTCTGCAAGCATGGTTTTATATCTGTTGCTAAACCAATCTTCATTGCTCACATGATTTCTTTTTCACTCTTCCATTTACTCTTTTGGAATGAGGACAGAAATATAGGTCTTATTCATCTTTGCTTTCCAAGTGTATTGTATGTATTTGACTAAGCCTGCAGAAGAATTTTTGCATGATTTTGGGGAAGGAGGGACTCAGAGGATTTGGGACTCGAAAGCATTAGCAAGACTCAGGCAGGAATTTCTGTGACTTTTGCACTGTTAATTATTTCTGAACTTTCTGAACTGCTTCCAAATGTGATCACATTACTGTGTGCGTCATTGTGAGAGACAGAAATTTGTCTTTTAAAAATTCTTACGTCTCCCCCCAAAAATGCTTTGGCATTACATAATTGCCATTGTTCTTTTGCATGTTTTTCATAGCATCCTCCTGGGCAGTTGAGAAGGAAGTACAGTTCCTGCTCCACTATTTTCCTGGATGACAGCACAGTCAGTCAACCAAACCTCAAGTATACCATCAAATGGTGGGTTTTACAATTTATTTATTGTTGTTACCACTTACATTTTATGTGTGAATTTATGTATATGTATTTCTGAACCATTACAAAGCAAACTTCAAAGGTCTTAGTTTTTGAAGTAATACATTTATTTAATCAGTCATGCTCCAGAGTTACTAGGTGATGTCTCAGATGAGCATTTTAAGTTTCACTGGTGCCTTTTTATTTTTGGAGAAAATGAAAATGATATTTGTAGAGTATTGTACTTTACATTTTGTACTATAAGGGGAAAATAGAGACCAAATGCTCAGGCATTTTGTGCTCTTTGTTAATGGTTGCTGATAGCCTCTCTTGAGTTGTCTGTAGTTGTCTGTTGGTTACCTCAGTGTATGCAAATGCAAAAAATTATTAAGCCATTATCTCTGCTGCAGAGGTGTTTACATGAGAGACAAATCTATTCAGACTAACACATCCAAAGGAGTTTGTGATGTTGATCACTAAGACAGTCCGTAATTTTTCGGTTAAAGGCAAAAGATGGGAGAGGAGAAAGGTTTTGTAGTTAAACTGATACCTGATTCCTCAGCTCTTTCTTTCTGAAATACAGTCTTGCTTTTCTTCAGGTTTCTGTCACTAGTAAATTAAAAATAGTTCTGATTAGCACTTGAGAAAGGTTTTGCATTTCTGAGGTGTTTGGGTTTTTTTCCTCATTGACTCTCAAACTCTTCTGCTCTAAAATCCTCTGTATGCAGAATAAGTGCAGCTTTTTGGGTGGGTTTTTTGGTCTCTTTTTGCATCAGAACTGCCACAGCTCATGAGAAGAAGAAATGGGTTCAGCTGCAGCAGCCAAGAAGCATTTTCAGGAGGTCCACAGGGCTGGCAGAAGCCTTGTGAAGGAGGACACAGAAGGATGAGCTGGTAGTGGGGAGAAGGGTGGTGTTTGGGTGATCCTCGGGTGCGTGGTGGGGGGCAGAGTTGTGGGGAGCAGAAGAGCTGGGAGAGCCAGTGCAGGGATCAGGTGGGAATTGTGCAGGGCTGAGGGCAGGCTGCCAGCCTGGGAAGGGTTGGAAGCTGCAGGGGTTCAGAGGGCTTGAAAAGACACTCCAGAGGGTGAGAAACTGAACTCTGGCACACCAAGTCTCTGCATCTTCTGTCTGGCTGCACGTTTAACAGGTTGAAGGGTGAGGAGATTGTAGATTATTGCTTTTGTAGTACAACTTCATTTCTTTCTTCCCACCTTGCAGTCTCTGCAGGAAAATTACTATTACACATAGGTAAATCTAAGAGGGAGGCATTTTGCTCAGCTCAGTTATCTCTTCTAGGTCATGTTATGCACTCATGTGTTTAAAATATTACTGCATCCACTGCAGCATCTGCTGCAGGAGGGGTGGCTGGGGTAGGGTAATGGAAAGCTCCATAATCGTCATTTCTGCACTCTTAGTGCCAGCTGAACCAGCCTATGAAAGGTAAAAGGAAACTTGGATGAGTAGTCTATTACAGCCCTGAGAGACTTTCAGATTCTGATACAGAATTAATACTTTCTAAATAGTAAATACTTCCTAAACTTAATTTGACATTTTGTTACAAAGGCAACCATATGGGCACCAAGAAGGGCTGTGCACATACACTCTTGCATCTGCTTTCATAAAGTGAACTGGAGCTTCAAATGTGTTCCTAGGGACATAATTTAAAATTAAATTTTAGGATTAATTCATTTTGTGAATAGCTTTCTGTCAAATCAAATTCATTCATAAATGTGAGTTTTTATTCTGTTCAGTAACAGCTGTGGAGTTTAAATGTCCATGGTACACACTATGTCTTGATTCCTTAAATATATGTTTGTAGAAAAAAGTCAAATTTTAAAAGAATTTACAATCTAAGAACTTCTAATGCAGACAGGTAAAAGTTCATAAAAGTTTAGTAAAATGTATTTACTTGTAACAGAGAAAAATATTTTCTACAGTATGGCTGTTCAAAAAAATCACTAATCAAACCTGAAATAATTTAAAATTCTACTAAAGTTTTAGCTCAAACATATTCTTTTCCTGACATGCAGTATCTCAGTTTTCATTTAAAAATTCTGAAATAAAACCAGAGAGCAAACAGTTGACTCTTTAAAGGTCTTTTAGGGAAAAGAAAAGGGGGAATTTTGGATCAATATAAGACATAAGCATCTTACAGTGAATCACTGGTGAAACAAACTGTCTACAAAGAGAATCAGTGAATTCCCTCCTTCATCCTCTTTCCCCTTTATCTTATATTGGTTTTATGCTACTGCAATAAGTGCTGGCTCAGCTTCGTTCTTCAATAAAAATGTATTGTGAGTAAAGCATGAGCTGGGACTTGGAAACTGTAAGATAATCATAAGAATCCATGCTTTAATTTTGTTCTATCTCACATGTCAATGAGATCAGTTAGTCGTGTATGTAATCAAAGTCTTAACTTTCTGTGAATATTAAGGACACTTTTTGTCTATATGCAGAATATAAACAGGGGTGCTTTGGTGTGTGGCTGAGAGTAGGGGAAATGCATAATGCACTAAGTTATTCAGGGAGTCGTCTTTCCTGAGTTAAAATAAGTAACTTGATGCCATAAAACTGTGGGAGCGTGGTATTTGAGTCTGCTGTTTGAGCAGCTACATAAAGACAGACACAAGCAATGGATTTAAATATACAGTCGTAAACCAAAGGCGATTAAAACATTTCATGTTAACCTGGCAGCAAAACTAAAGAGAATGTCCAGTGCTTGTGATGCTTTGTCTTCAACCTTGGAAATCATTAGGAGTTTAATCACTGAGTTTAGTGGAATAGGGCAATAAATGGAAAATATGTGCAACTTGATACATGAAATCTGAAGATTATTGTAAAGTTCTTAATTACTTGTAAAAAGGATGTAGTTGGAGTGTACAAAAAAAAATTATAAAATTTTCTGTTTACAGCAGTTTTCCTGATATCTAAGAGTGAACAAAAGAAATATACTTTTTTTTATTACCATATACTGTTTGTCATGCTTTGTGCTAGGGCTTAAATTTGCACGTAATATGACAGAAAATGTAATATGGCAGTCCTGAGATATTAACTCTGTATTTTTCTTTACAGTGTAGCTCTTGCAATATATTACCACATCAAAAACAGGTATGTGAATAATGGAATCTTGTACTGAAAATATATTTCACTGAAACAAGTGAACTGCTCAAACCCTAAAAATCCATCCTTAATTTCTTTCAAAATGTTTTTGGGTAGTAGTTTTCTTAACTCCCAGGCTAGCTAACATTTTCTATATATATTGTTTTACATAGAAAAATTAGAATTGGAGGATTAAATATCATAAAAAATAGAAGTACAGCTCAACATTGAAAAGCTCTGATGATTCAGTGTTTGGTTTTATATGCATTGGGCACTTCTGTATTGTTGCATGTGTTGCAATTACATGTGGAATAATCTGAAGAGCGTCTTTAAGTTTTATATTTTTAGCTAGGCCTTTGAACTGCACATATCAGTGATCAGTTAGGATTTTGAAATAAAACTCATGAATTATACAGTAAGAGTGGCATTGTGAACAGATGTAATGCAGTATGCCTCAGAAAGAGAGCAGGTCCTGGCCTGCCTCTCCTGGTGTAGTATGTTTTAGATCTCTGCTCAGTCAAGTTGATTGAAATTGAATAGAAAAAAAGGTTCTCTCAAAAGTAACTTGGCACATACATGAGTTTTCTTCATGTTGAATTGTGCTTTTGTATCTTAAATTTCCTGTCCTCATGATACGTCACAGAAGCCTAAAATAATGTCTCCTGACATTTCTAAGGAGAGGTTGTACAAATAATTTAAGTGACTTCTGTGTCCATGGTTTTTCAATTGGCCTGTTCAGAGAACTTGGCTTAGATCTTGATTTACCAAGCCACTTAGACATTTTTTCTTCTGGAGTATAAGAAGTCCAACTAGAACAAAATTAATTACTCATGAGTTTAAAGTTCAGCTCGTACGTCATTCAGGACCATGGTTCAGGTCACTGGAACCCATCACACTTCATGAAACAAGGCTGACATCTCCAGAGAAACCTTTAAATGTGCACAGGGGCAGAAAGGCTTAGGGCTTGGTTCCCACTGAAAGTTCTTAGAGGACTTTCCAAGGCATCAGTGGGCCTTGGACTGAAACATGGCAATATATAGAGCAAAAGCTGGACTGAAATCTTCTCTTGAACTTTTAATCTCATTTACCAGGAAATAAGGCATGAGTGGTCATGCTTGGATTACTTGTTTATCCATCTGTGGTTCCTTGTCCCCCCTTTTTTCCATGGTCCCCAGATTAGTTTGGTTAACTAGTCGGTTTTTGCTATGCCTGACTAAATAACAGAGATCTCAAAGATAATCAGACTCCAAAGTTTTTTGGAAATAAATTATTAAGTGCTCTTCTAAGTATCATGGCAGCTGAGTAAAAGGCTTGAGAGAATTGGGCACATTAGAGACTACAGAGGGTAAGAAACCTCAGTAAGAGCTCACAAGTGAGCAAGAAGGATCCAGAGCCAGAGGTATCCAGAGCCACAATGTACCAGACTTGCTTTATGCTGTTTGCTATGAAGCTGATTCCTGTCTGCAGTAAATTATGCCCATTCATAGGCTTGCAGAGCCTGATGCAAATTTGATGTACAACTGGTAGACAGAGAGACCAAACCTTTATAAAACAAAGAATAGTGTGTCAGCATCTTCAAAACAAATGCATTCTGACTGTTACTTTCTTGGGCAAGTTGCTAAATCCTTTTATTTTCAGGATGGAGAGGTAATTTATTCAGGAAACTGGCTGCTGCTGCTTTCCCTGGAATGTGCCTGGGGTGGGGAAGTGCTGTGCCTGCACTTGGGACTGACAGTCCCAGCAGTGATGCTGGAGCGAGGCTCATGTGTGTCAATTACAATTCTGAAATGAGGAGGGATGTGAAACAACTGTTTGCTCTTGGGTCGTCTCTGATTTGGGAACGGAGGGACAATGTGATAACAGCACTCAGTTGTGCTTGCTGCTGAAACAGCAAGAGTAAAACATATGTTCTGTTTCCTGCTATTATAGGCAAAAAGGAAGTTGTTGACGTATGTGTGAGATTTTGGTTCTTTATGGGGGATGGGGAGTATGAAACTGCTGTGGCCCTTTGACTCTTGGTTCGTTTGGACAGAAAATGAATCAAGCATCTGCTTTTTCCAGAGAAGAACTTGTTTAGACAGTATTTAGTTGGTCCTATTCTCCTGTATAGGAGACTTAAACCAAAATTACTTGATAATATTTCAAAATCTCACAAATCGAATTTTTTTGAGAAGCTATGCATGAAATATAATATTTTGTCACATGTTTCTCACATTTCATTTGATTGTAACATTCTAGTTATCACTCCTCCCTTTCACAGTGTCTCCTATCATGGTTATACTGACCAGTTTTCTTCATGTTTTTTTTGTCTTAGCTATTCAACAAGTGATAAAAAACTACACCCATCTTGTTTTTGAAGGAATGTATAAGCATTGGTGAATTTGCTAAAGAAACAAACCCCAGCAAACTAACCACAAAGGATGCTTGGGTAATCAGTAGATGATCCATTTTTGAAAGAGTACAATGTGAATTGTAGTGAAGACAAAAAACTCTCAAGTTTGTTTTTTTTTAAGTAGATTTTTGAGGGCAGTCAGGTGTGATTTCATAGCATACAGCAGCTACAACCTGAAGAAATAGGAAATTATTTCCATTTGCATTGTGAAGTGGCATACTTTACTGTAGCACACCAATCATTTCGGGGAGACTACTTCTGCATTAAGAAACTGGTTTTTTAGGTAGGGGTAAAAGAGTCTGGCCTAGAATCCTTGCTGATAGGAATTATATAGTAATTTCCCCAGTCACCCCAGGCCAGGTGTTTGTTTTGTTTTTTGCTTTGGTTGTTTTAATTTAGGTGCTCTTTTTTATATTAAAATGTGTTTATTTCCAGTGTTAGCCCCATTGGAAAAAAATGGCACCTTCAGTTTGAGTTAACAAATGCATTTTGCAGACACGAGTCCACTGTAAAACTTGTGGTGTGCATGCTCTGAGAGACATGTGCTCCTGAGTAAAGATAGAAGATCTATTGAGTGGTTTGTTTCTTAAAGATGGGATTGTAATAAGTAGGTCACATGGATGCATCTGTCCAGAAAGTGCCAGTTCTGGTACAGTTATACTTCTTGCTTTTGTGTTTGCTACTGTCCTTGCCAAAGTTACCTACAGCAAAAATCTTATGTTGCATCCTGGATGTTAGGCTTGTGAAGTTGCATCAACGTGCATGCTGATATTGAGCTACAGGGATTTCAGAGAAACATCTAATAAAACAAATGAATAGGAGTATTAATTTGTCTGATTTTTTTTTTGAATGTGCTTCTTTTGGTTTTCAGAAATCATTAGTACAATGGAGTTTTTCAAATAAATTAAAAGTGAAGTATGTATGTATTAACTAAAAGATTAGTGTAAAAACAGCATTGCATATTAGTAAGTGTTTAAAATGTTGGTAATAAAGGAGGAAAAGGAGTTGAGAGATTGCAAGGGTGGACATGACTAAGTTAAAAAAAGGAGAGAAGGGGGATAGCTGGACTGATTTTACCAAGTTTGTAGTGCTTCTTAAGCCTCACGATAAAGAGCACAACATATTACACAATGGCCTTACGGCAGAGTAGGTCCAACCTCTCTTTGAAAGTCACATTTCATCAGTATTTCTAAGCACCCTACAGCATGGGGAGTATTGGAGTTTAAATGGTGCACTTGTGTCTATGAGGGTTGTGTGCTGTTGTGCTCAGATAATGACAGTACTTTGGTTTTAATACTTTTTAGGGACACAGACGGAAGAATGCTCTTAGATATTTTTGATGAAAACCTTCATCCCCTTTCGGTAAGTTCATCTGCCTCTCCTTCCCTTTCATGTGAACTGTCTTTTTTTTCTGTCTGCTTCGTTTTGTTTCAGTCACCTATTTGGAAGTATTTCTTCCTTAGAAATCCGAAGTGCCACCAGACTATGACAAACATGACCCGGAGCAGAAACAGATTTATCGCTTTGTCCGGACGTTGTTCAGTGCTGCTCAACTGACTGCTGAATGTGCCATTGTCACCCTGGTGAGTGTCTGAGAGATGACATCAGCCATCTGACAGACCCACTTTTGTTCTCAGAAGTTGTGTTTGTATGATTTAATAGATGTAGATACTGCTGGGGAATTTTTTCTCACTATGGAGACTGAGGTAATTTCTTGATGGGAAGAGATGCCACAGTTCATTTTCATGGGTTAGAGTAAGGGAGGAAGAAGAGATTGGGTAACATGTGACACAAAACCTGGGCTCCTGCCTTCACAGAGTGAGTGTTACAGGCCACCAAGGTGACTCATAGAAAATGTAGGTGGCATAGGTGGTCTGAACACGAGGGAATGTTAAAAGCAGAAAGGCTTCAACTGTTGGGGTTTGCTGTGTCTCACTGTAGCTCCCAGGAGAGACTTGGGAACAGCTGTAGGAGATTTGATAGCAGTAATAAGAATTGATGGAGTATGAAGGATTCAGTGAGTGACTGGGACATGTTGGCTCTCTTCTACTTCCACGATTCTTGTCATGAGATTGAACAATTGTACTCAAGTCTGAACTTTAGCTACTTTAAAATAGCACAGCACAAAAGAAGGTTCAAATTTTCAGCTGGTGTGGATCAGCATAGCAATGTGGATTAAAAGAGCTAAAGTGATCTCCACCAGCTGGGAATTTCTTAATTTTTTTGAAATTTATATCCTGCCAATTCTGACAAGTCTCTTCAGCTTTCAGTCACAATTTTGGCCATGTTCTTCACTCAGAGATTTTAAAATAACAAAATGGTTTTTTACCACTACAACATGTGGTTTCATAACAGCTTAGTTATGCATTTTAGATGGAAGAAGGGGAAATTGGAGAAGGTGAATTTTGAAGCCCAGGCCTACTCATTTCCTCTGTTAATCTCTTTCCCTTGGCTTCTAGGATTAGTTGGCAGGCTTTTCTCCTTCAGACGGTCAGAATGAATTGTACTAGCCAGTAAAGAAAAGGAGTACCAGTCAAATAGTGCAAGAAACACCCTACAGTGGTCCACCCTTCCATTTTGTAGTATTACTCGACATAGTTGCTTGACACAGCCAATATTTTTTTATTTGCCTCTTTTTACATAGTTATACTAAGTGCTTGCCCTTCTTCCTTTTCTTCCTAAGTGCTGTCTGCTGGAGACAAGAAATGTTGTGTGAATCATTATGTTCTGTAATTTAATTAACCCACTGTCAAACACCTTGTTGTATTTATCTGTTATTCAATCTTAAGTTATCTGATCAGTGAGTGCACTGTTCAGTAGAAAGACAGGGGGCTTTTTTTTAAACTTTTTTTAGTAGCATTACCTTTCTGTTACTGCAAAGCATGGGAAGTTCTTTCCCACAGGTCTTATATAACTACTTCCTTACCTCTTCTGGTTCTTGTGTGGTTTCCTTGCAAGTAACTCTTTCAGTGTCATCTCCAACAAAGTATAAATGTTTTTGGTTAATTCATTATATTGCAGAAACAGTTTTCATAGCTGTTAGGGCTTGAAGACTTAACTGACTTGTTTTGTTGTTTTTTTGACCCAATACAGTGGTAACAGGAAAATGTACTATAGCCTAGCTCTCAAAGGAAAATGTATTATAGCCCAATTCTCAGAGTAGCCATGCAGTTATTTATGGATAGATTTGGTGCAGGTGACCATTGTTTACCATTCTGCTATCCTTGCCTGTGTTGTCAGGTTAACAGCACCTGCCTGACCCCCCTTTGCAGAAACCTTCAGAATTTATACATAGTGTTTTACAATTGTGAAATTCTGCTCTCAGTTTCCTCTGTACTTCTAGATCCCATTTCTTTATTTGCTTGTGTCTTCAGGAGGGGCCCCAGACACAGATTGTGTTGTTTCTGAAATTCTCATATGTGGAAACTAATCTGTGAAAAAGCAATCAACCCTTTCCCCCTTCCCACACTCCTGAAATCTTAATAATGTTGATACTGCTGTTTATAAGCCTTGCAAGTGCTTTCAGTTTTGATATCCTGTCTGGAGAAGGAGAGATCAGCATGCCCTGCTGGAGCTTGTGTTTTGCCATAGTCTGGCTGTCCATCAGAAAGCAATCTGATAGCCCTGTCTGCCACTTGTTCCTCCTGGAGGGCTGCCAGGAGGCAGGAAGTGTGGGGATCAGAGACATTTTGAACACGATGCTACAGTTTTATCTTTCTTTCACTCACTCGAATTATTTTTAAACCGTTCTAAGCACCCTTTTTTACTGCCCACATTATTAACATGGTCTGAAGTGTGTGGTTGAATGCACCCACTGTTTGTCTTGGTACATGCATTAACCAGGTAAAAGCAGCAGTAACTATTAGTTCTGCAGCAGTTTGTGTTCAGCACAGGAGCTGAGTAAATGTGAAACTCCGGACTCCAAGATAAGCTATTCTGTAGCAAAAAGCTGGCATTGTGGGGCTTCAAGCACTTAATTAAAACATTTCAATTAAAGCCTCAACTATTACAGCAAAACCAATTTATAATTAAACAAAAAATTTAATTTTCACATAGCCTCCAGAGCTGCCAAGAGATTTCCCATACTGATAAGTGAAAAATTAAAATATCAGGTTGAAACAATTAAATACTAATTCACATTATTTATTTTTAAAATAATACCATAAGAATAAAATTAATTTTAAGACTTGTTTTGCCAATTTAAATCTTGTGACTAGTGGTTCTAACCCCGGTGAATAGCATAACTGTGACTTGACTTATTGAAAAAAGTCACTCTTGGCCCCAGACTATTCCCACCTTTGCTAAAACTGAGAAATGCCTGTCTCCTCTGTAGCATCTCCTCTGGTGCAGAGGTGGGAAGTTGTACTTGTGTTAATCTATTAATTAATGGCAAATAAAAATGTGAACAGGAGTGTTACCCATACGAACAGGAAAACAATACGGTGTTTGCATGTCAGGAGAATTAAATATTTATGCTTTGTTCTTTTGTTCTGTGAAAACAATCCTATGAACTAGACCTGAAGAGCAGAATGGTCCAAGTTTTCTGCTTTGTCTTGCCACGACTTTGAGTTTTATGCAAATAGGCAAAATTTAAGGCTCTTTTAATATACTTCTGTGTCCATAGTGGTTTCAGAGAGGACACATTTTGCATTTGCAAACATGCTGGGTCTGTATGCTGTAGACAGATCAGATACAGTGATATGTAAATGCATACATTACACGAGCTGAATTATTCTGAGAAGTTCAGAGGAGCATGCTTTTGCAATTCCTTACAGAATTCATACTGTGACTAAGGGGATTTGATATTAGTGAATTTGAAATTTGAAGTATGTAAGAATAAATTCTCCTTATGAAAAATAAGGATTTAATTAATCCAGCCAGATGTTCCTGAGTTCTTACTGTATTCTTTGGTCACATTTTCGGCAACTAGGTAAAGAGAGAATACTGCTGAGCTGTATTGTGAAAATTACTGTATTTGTGAAGAATTTTCTTCTGTTTTCCATGTATTTGGAAGAACAGAGAAAGTTTTTTTATTGGTTTCCTTTCACTAGAATATTTTTACTTTTGAATGCTGATCAAATGCTTTATTTAAAAAGTGTATTTGAGTTGGTGTATAAAGTCTGATACTTGTTTAAAAGGGAAGGAAAACACAAAAGGGTTTCCAGAGTCCATGGTGACTCTTGATCTGCAGAGGTCCTTTTCTGCTGGCGCAGTGTAACCTCCAGCCTGTACACAGCTGATGGAAGATGCAGGCTTCCCTGAAGACCTTGGAGAGCAAACCAAAGCAGTGCTTGTTGCCTGGTGTGACCATGAGGCAGCCTGAGTGTGGCTGGGTGTGAGCAAGGCCAGGCAGTGAAGCCAGGAAGGAGCCTGTGAGGAGGGTTGTGTGTATCCACTGTTGGTGGTGTCCACCTTTGTCCTGATCTTCAAGCATTCCTGGGGAGGTGCCAAAGCCCAGCATTTGGCCACAACAGAAGGTCTCCGAGGTGTAGAGAGAAGGTCTCTCAACCTGTGCTGTCCATCCTGAGTCCCTTGGCAGCTGGACATAGCTCAGGGTGCACTGTGGACAATGCCAGGAGGAGCCTCTACTCTGGATACTGCCAGAATAAGGGGACTCTGATCTCTGGTTTTAGGACTATTCTTATCTTTTGACTGCAGTATAATGTATAAACACATGAGTGATTATCAGTTAATATTTACACATCTATTTAGTAAAGTTTTGCCGTAGAGTTGCTAGGATTTGCACTTAATGAAAGGAGACTAATTAAGGTGGGCATTAGAGGGAAGTCTTTTCAAATTGCAAGAGAAGAGGACATTCAAAGAGTGTGTATCTGCTGATGCCTCTTGGGCTTCTGTGTGGGCAAAGAATGAATATTGACCCCAGTTTTAGACTGGAAAGTCAGTGTTGCCTAACAGTTGGAGTCCATTTGACATGGATTATAGATAATGGTCTTAAAAAGAGTAAATTAAGGGGAAACCTGGAGATGTGTGACTTTTCTCCCAGTTCCATTCATGCTTTCTATAAATATCTGTAATGGTACTTTGCAGTTGTTCACCTTTTTTCATAGTTCTGTGACTGCTTTGTTACTTCTGTGTGGTCTCAGAAATAAAAAAATGGGATGAATTTGCAAGGACCCAAATGATGTGATATCCTTTTCCACCAAATGGGTGGCACCAGACCTTTGTAGAATATTTTAAATGCCCAGCTGGGCAATTGCAAGCCGCAGTTATTTCTGGAGAGTCGTGGTAGGGAACTGGCTGATTGCTTAGAACAGAGCATATGGCAGATTAGTGATTGGATTAGAGCCGTGATTTGGCTGTGTGAGACCCGCTACCAATTATAATCTTTTCCATAAAGATATCATTTCAATTTCAAGGCATTTTGACACACTGAAGTTTTCTCATTAGAAAGAGATGACTCTGTATTTCTCCATAATATGTTGGGATGGAAATATCTTTGTTAGTTACTCTGTGCTCCTGCAGTTTACAGTGAGGGTTACCTCACTGAGTGAGTGAGGGAATGAGGTGTTTGCAAATGAAGGTTAGTTTGTAGATTCTCAATTATAGTAATTAAAATAGCAAAGTCATTGTCTCCTTTTTGTCAATGTAAATCAAGTGAGAAATAATTTAACCCACTAGAGTTTTTTTAGTAAAATAGAGATAGAATTTGACATAAAGCCATATAAAAACCACATGGGAGAAGATAATGCTGTGCTCTTGCTGCTGCTTCAAAATTCAGAATTATTCTAGTAATTTCAGTGACCTTCCTCTGTGATTGGCCATTGTTTGAGTGTGCTGAGACTCTGAGTCAGCTTCCTTGGAGGCAACACACAACTGACCTCTTAGTGTGGCACCACAGGGAATTCTAGTACTGCATACAAATATAACTGTGTAATAATTTTGGTTGGAAGAGACTTGTAGACTTCATGTCTGGTTTGGCCTTTTCTCAAAGCACAACCTGATCAGGCTGATCAGGGCCTGACCAGTTGAGTTCTGAGTTTCTCTGAAAATTTCATAACTTCCACAGAAAACCTTCTCCATTGCTTTAGGGAAGCCTAAAAAAAGAACTGCTGTATTTTTAGCGCTTAGACCAGAGCTCCAATGTGATAAGATGTATCAGTGAAGTATTGGAAGTTAATGCTGAGCAGCTTCAAGATGAAGTAACAAAAAAAATCAAAACTTCTGTAAGAACTCCACAGTTTTTAAAAAAATATGTATGATTTTTGTGATTGTGAAATACTGAAATGAAATTATTTGACACTTTCATATTTGGTATATATCCTCCTGAAGAGGGGAAAAAAGAGAAAGAAATCTTCTCCAATATTTTAACTTTTCTTTCTACTTGAATGTATTATATAATGTCCAAAGTCTGCTATAGTATCCTCTGAGATGGGAAACATGAGATGCTGTTTCAGGCTAATTAAAACTGAACTCTTCAGTGCTATCTTTAGTTTTCAGTTTCTTCAAAAGATTTATGTTCTGTTGATTGGAATGTTGTGTAACCAACAGTGCTATCCAGGATCATGGGAAGCCTGACATCTTAGATAAGTGGCACAACACTGGAGACTGTGGTTAGTTGCTTTTAAACACTTGGGAAGAGCAGGATGGATTCACCCATCTGCAAATAACCACGCTGGGGATTAGCTCAAGCTCAGCAGTGGCCCTGCTGGTGCAGCACTGCTGGGCCTTGGATGCTGTTGCTGATCCAGATTATGCCATGTTACAGTTCTGTGTTTGGATAAAAGAAGCCCCCCAGGACTAGTGGCTATAACGGGTGGCCTAATGCTATTTAAGTCCAGGTCCTGGGTGTCAAGATCAGAGGCATCCAAACTAGGTCAGCATGGAGTTCTTTCAGGTCTGGCAGATTTAAAAGCTGAAGAATGTGCTGAAACAAATTGGTTCTGTACTTTTGCTGGACCTGAAATGGCTTTGGAAGCCATTTAAGTACATTCCTGTGGTGCTGCATCTAAGCTAATGAACCTCTCCAGAGTTCATTGAACATCCAGCCAATTTGGGATTATCTATACCCATGGAGTGGTAATTTTATTTAATTAGTATAAATAAAGTCTTTTCTATTCAGATAAATGAATTTTTAACAGAGGCAAATCACCAAATTGGTTTCACTTATGATTAAATAATAATTTGATAATACTCCAAGTATAAAGGTCAGTCATTGTGAAATCTTGGTGTTAGCATGTGGGAAAAGATGGGAAATAATGATGCAATATTGCTCCTTTGAAATCTTAACTCTGTGCAGTGTGCCTTCTGACCTGTGCTTAGTTACTAAAATGTCTCCAGTCAGGTGCAGCTGTTGTCCATTACAGCTTGTTAGACTGACAAACATGTATAACCATGTGGTTCATTCCCAAATGAAGAATGTAGACTAATAATGGAGGTGCCAGACTCTGAGGTATTGAGTTTGTAAATAAAAATGTTTTGACAGACCAATGGCCATTGGCATTTTCCCAATCAGAATTGTATTTTCATTTCAGCCAGGATTTGAATTATGGTACAAATGAGTTTTGAATTACAAATTGAATTTTGAATAGTGTTGTTGTTACTGAGTTGTATCTGTTCTTTGCAAGTTGGAAAGAATTCAGAACTATGTGTTATTTGACTGAAACCACTGAAAGTTTTTGCTCATATCACATCAGTAGCTTTCATCTGTATAAGCAATCTTGTTATCCTTCTGTAAAAAATATCTATACATACAGTCATAGAACTAAGTGGGCAATGATAAATGTGATGAAGATGGCTTTTGGATGCTATGAGAGTGGTTGAGCAGAACTAGTTGTTAAATAAAGGCAGAATAAATCTGAGTCTTTTGGGAATTCAGCTTATGAATGTTTAATAGAGAAGTACTGAAAAGTTCTGCCTCAAAAACCCGCTTTCAGGCACTGCAAAAGATGAAGCAAATTGGAAAAAAGTAGCAATGGTGCAACAGCTTCAATTTGTTTTAAGCTTTAGTTCCATTCTTGAGCATGGATACAGCTGTTAAAAGTTGGTGGAGGCAAATAATATTTTAACCTCTAGACACTAAAAGCTCTTTAGCTCTAGTCCATAAAGGAACACCTGCCAAAATAATCAAAAAGAGAGATAGTTCTTAGACTTACATTTAAATAAAAGAAAGACAAATAGTCTTTCTCACATTGTTTCTTCTGAATTTTTTGTCTTTTGCCATATAAGCCAATTTATTCCAGCATTCTGGGATGCAAATTGCAATATTCTTTTCTATTGTGACCTTTTAAAATTCAGCTTTATTATATTACTTCATAGCACCTACTGCTAAAGAAGATGTAGAAAGTGTTTTGCTGTTGAAAATTAGGGTAGTGAAATTCAATACAAGAGACAAATACTCTGAACCCCATAGTACACTCAAACTCCCAGTCTGTTTGATACAAAACCTGTATTTAAGAAAATGACCCTTGTATTTAAGACACTGTTCAATGTGTAGACATAATTGCATACAAATGGTATTTCCATATCTCACATTTACCATTACTGGGCCAACATTTTCAGTGATTTTTTTAATTTTTATTTTTTAATGAGGTGGAGCCTGCCTCCCTGTGTGTGTGGGAAGACTCACTGTTTTTTGCCAGCAGAAGCAGTTGGTGTTCTCCCACCAGCCATGAGTTTGTTTGGGATGAGTAGTGTAGTGATTAACCACCCCACCAGCCTTCCTCTTCAAACAGGCCGAGAGCCACCTGGCCCTTCTCCAAAAGCCTCTCCTGATTCAGCACATCTTCGCAGCAGCCAGAAGCACCCCCTGCAGTAATGAGTTCATGGCAGATTCTACCTGTCCTGTTCTGATGTCCCATCATGGGACATCATGGGCTGGTACTGTGTCCCACTAAGGCATTGTATATTGAAATGCTCTGAAATGAAACCAGCTCCATTTATGAGGAATAATGAACTAAAATTGGAGACAGTTCACTTGGCTCTGTTGTGCTGCTGTTATGAGGTTGCTCTACATCAGCAGGACGAGAGCTCAAGTATGTACCAGCTTAAATTTCCCCATCTGCAGGCGGTGGGTTCTCTCTGGGAGAGAGAGACAGGAGGAGCTAGAAGGACTGCATGTGTAGCTGGGTTAGCTTGATTAAAAGTTGAATACCTACACTAATGTCACCCTGAGATACACGGATGATGTCACAAATCCTAGATTACAGTGAGTTCTCACGCTGTCTAAGGACCTTATCAAACTTTTACAAGTGTTTGCTGCAAGTAGTCTTGCTCTTTTTCTGTTCTCTCTAAGTTGAACATATACTTAAAACCCAAGACTGAGTAAAGGAGGCCACAGCAAGTGAACAAAATAAAATGCTCATTTAAGGCATGTTCAAGAAAGGAGTTGAAAGCTACACTAAGTGCCTTTCTCATGGAGAGCTGTTTATCATCCTCAGTTTTATTGAAGGATGATAAAGGGCCTTGTTCCAGCAAACAGTGCATCTGGAGTCAAGCCCAAGTTATCACCAAGGAAGCAAGAGGGATTTTTCACAACCCTCAACATGCTATTGGAATATGCATCAATATGGTAATGAAGTAGGTGTAGGAATAGAGTCTTATCAAAGCCCTATTTAATTTTTAATTCTGATTTCTCAAGTGTGTGCTGGTGGGAAAATAATGGCAAGTTTATGCTGCCTTTTTACCAAGGTGTCATTTCATCTGCCATGCAGATGGACCTGGACAGGCTTGAGAGGCTGGCCTGTGCGGTACTCATGAAGTTCAAGGCTGACTGAAAGGTCCTGCATGTGGGTCAGGGCAATAATACAAATACAGACTAAACAGAGGATGGCTTGGGAGCAGCCCTGCCAAGAAGAACTTGGAGATGTTAGCTGGGATGTGGCTGATGTGGCAGAATGTGGCCTGGAGTGTGCTCTTGCAGCCCAGAAAGCCAAAGGTGTCCTGAGCTGAATCCGAAGCACCGTATGCAGCAGGTGGAGGGAGTCTGTCCCTCTGCTCTGTTCACCTGAGTTCTGCATCCAGCTCTGGGGTCTCCAGCGTAAGAAGGGCGTGGATCAGCTGGAGAAAGTCCAGAGGATGATGATGAAGCTGATCAGACAGCTGGAGCACCTCTCCCATGACAGGCTGAGAGTTCAGCCTGAAGAAGAGAAGGCTCTGGGGATGCCTTGCAGCAGCCTTCCAGTACTTAAAGAAGGCTTACAGGAAAGTTGGAGAGGAACATTTTATTGATAGGGCTGTAAATGGCTTTAACCTGAAAGAGGTTAGAGTACATGTTAAGAAAAAATTCTTTACTGTAAAGGTGGTGAGACACTGGAACAGGTTGCCCAGGAAGTGGGTGCCCCATCCCTTGAAATGTTCAAGGCCAGGCTGGATGGGACTCTGAGCAACCTGTCTAGTAAAAGATGTTCGTGCTCATGACAGGAGGGTTGAAACTAGATGGCTTTTAAAGGTTCTTCCAAGCCAAGCTATTCTATGATTCTGTGTCTTTCCTTGCAATATAATTATCTGTTTACATATCCTTCTCTATGTGCCTTTGATTTCAGCCCCCACAAAATCCTTACTTAGTTGTTTTTCTTTCCTCTCTCTTTCTAAGCTAGAGCTGTACATAAGCTCTAGCTTTTTTTATTATTATTTTTTGATGCTTTATATATCTATAAATGTGGAGTACTCATTCTAAAGCTACTAAAACTGGATGTGAAAAGTTGAGATTTTAAAGGTTTGCATTGAAGTAGAGAGTCAAATTCTGCACTGATGTGAAGTAAATTAAGTTCATCTGCTAATTTGACTGGCATAATATTACAGCTTCCATATGCTCTCTGCTTATGAAGCTCCCAGTGTTAGTGTATTGCTTTAAAGAAGTTTTTTGCTTCCCAGGGATAACTCCAGGGAATGCTGTGTTTTCATCATTTGAGGAGCAGTTTTGCTTGTGAGGTTGACAGATTGCCTTGTGCAATATAGAGTGTAAGGAGCTTGTTTACACAGACTGTCTGGAAAGCAAAAGACAGTGTTTTGCAGAGAACCCCCAGGTAGTGCAGACACCTGGGAGATCCATGTGGCACCTTCTTACTGAGCTTTGTGCTTCTGCAGCCTCTCAATACAAGATTTTGTACATCACAGTCTTTTCAGAATGATCCGCTAAGTAAAAAGTCAAACTTCCATCTTCAGTAATGGGCTTGATGCATAATTTGGAATTTCTTGCTTAAATAACAGTTTGCCTTCCTTAAGAAGGAGAACAAATTTTTTAGTGATTTGTGATATTTTGTTTTACAGCATTATAAGATAATGTTAATATTTTCTTCAGCTTTAGGTCGGCAGGCAGGGGGAAAGCTAAAGAAGGAATGGTGTATTTAGGAGTCTGGTGTCTGACCTCTTGATATGGGTAATAGGATCAGAAGGCAAAGGCCAACTAAAGTGGATTTATCACATCCAGTTTTGAGCCTGGCATTAACATATGTATTTGAAACTACAACTTTAGTAATAAAAGAATCTTGAAAGCAGATTACTGTTTTAGAATTGCTGGAATGGGAATAATTTTCTTTTTCATTTCTACTTAATAGCAAAATAGATCAAGTTTTGATTTTGATGCGTTTCCACAGGTATATCTTGAACGACTCTTAACTTATGCAGAGATAGATATTTGTCCAGCAAACTGGAAGCGAATAGTGCTGGGGGCAATTCTGCTGGCATCTAAAGTTTGGGACGACCAGGCAGTGTGGAACGTGGATTACTGCCAGATCCTGAAGGATATCACGGTTGAAGACATGTGAGTGCAGTTTGTTTATCTTTGTTGATGAATGCCACGATCTGTGTCTGTGAGGGTGATGGGAAGTTCTTTTATAAATGATCTGAAGTTTGTATATTTGTGTTGTATCTAAACATGGTGAATGCTGATAGATGGCATGAGGTTGGCTTGACAGCTGCTTACATAGAAGACATTAATTTTTGTTTTCTGGTTGAAGTGTATTTTACCACTGGATATTCATGCACAATAATGAAAATAGATCTACAGAATATTTAAATGTATGGTTTGATAAAAATCCCCATATCCAGGGAGCCTGATGTATTCACTTCAGCATCATTTACTGTCATGCTAATTCTCCACATGGACACAGATGGACAGGTAAGGCAGGAAAGGAAGTTAACGACCTTTAGATGATCACCCAGTTATTTATTGCCATTATTTAAAATGGATGCTTTTGGGCTTTGATATTTTTTCCCCAATATCCTGCTGAATTAGTTTTCAAGATGTTAAAAATCCAGACGGAGTGAGGTTTCCAAAATGAAAGAGAGAGATAAGATGGACAAGAACCAAAATCAGGCCCTTCACATTTCTGTGTGCAATATTATTTCATGCAGAATAATTTGCTAATGGTTCCTTACCTGACTGTGTGGAATCAAAGTGATTTTGCAAAGTTACTTCTCCTCTTGTTCCTTTTCTCATGCTTTTTGAGTATTCAGTAGAAGTAGGGGTCTCCTTCCATTGACTTCTTCTCTAAGGCAAATCTGGGTGATTTTAGTGTTCCTGAAGCTGGGACATGAGCTGAAGTGCTGAACAGCTTGAAGCAGAGTCACAGGTTTAACTGTGCCATATGACAGTATTAATCAGAAATGGTTATAAATGTGAGGTTTGAAATTTCTAATTCTCAGGGCTTTTCTTGAAGGTGGTGTGAAAGGAAACAAAAAAAAGAGGTTATTGTTTCTGACAAACACGTGATGGTGCTACTGTTAGAAGCTGCACTTGAGCTGTATAACACCAGTACTCACATGGCAGACCTGTGCTAACATCGCCCCTTTCTGCACTGTGCATTCCCAAAGACAAACTCTGATGAATCCTTGTCCTCAAGGTTTCTTTCCTTAAAAGATTTTAGGGTTCTCACAAGCTGCAAACCCAGAAGCCTGTGGGGTGCCTGAGGCTCTCTGTATGTAGTTGGTGAGCTAGTTCATGGGCTTCATGTTTAGGGCTCCATGTGAATCCCCCAGCAAAGATTCTGGCACTTATATTCTTGCTATCAGTTTTTCCAAATTTTGTTTTACTCTTATCTGCAATGTGGTGGATTTTTTTCCTTTCTTATTTTTTAGTTAACTGGGACAATACAGTTATGATGATTTTGAAGTGTCTGGCTCTAAGCAAGACACAGCCTTTCATTGTATAAGTAAGGCAGAAGAAGAGCTCTAGGTCAAAATCTTGTATTTGTTTGAATCATTCAGCATAAGAGTATCTTGCAAAACATCAAGCACGCCTTTCAGGGTCGTAAGTCAGCATCAGTGCAGTGAACTGTGCCTGAAAGTGAGCAGGAAACTTGGGAGGACTGAAGTGCAGTGGGGACCTGTAGTCATGTGTGTGGCATTACATTGAATTTCTGAGGAGCAGCCCAAGAAAGCACATGCTAAAGCAGTCTGAAGGAGGTGTATGGGGTAAGAAGGGTATGGTGGTCAGTTAAATTGCATAAGTTCAGTAAGAAATACTTGCATGTTTTTGTCCTTTCTGTAGCTAATCTACTGATCCAAATTTGAGATCTTGGAAGTATGGGATAAAAATCTGAGGCTGTCTATTTGAGATTTTTGAGGATGCTCTTCAAAAAGGGTACAGCCAATCTCTTCTGCTAGTAAAATAAGCTTTATATTATGAATTCTCATAGAACTTTAGGCTTAGCTTGCAAAATGTACAATCTTGGCAGTATAAAAGTAGATGCAAAGGTAATATTTGTTTTTCTATTTATAGGCATCTTAAGGTGTAACTTTTTTACTTGGATTTTTAACTTGGAAACATCAACAATGTGAATTTTAGCCAAAGACTCCATATCCAGACTTCAGTCAGTCTTTTAGTATTAATTAGTATTTATCATTATGTAAACATAGAATTTTGGCACAGAGAGTGAGGATAAGGAAGGACAGTGATTATGATGTAAGAATTATATAAGGGTAAAGAGTGAGAAGGAGAAAAATAATTCAGTGTTGAAAAGCTACTGTACCAGTACTTTTTATCTTCAGATCCTTCTTCTTCTATTGCCAACTGTGCGACTTCTATTTCATATTCCTTGCACACTTGCACAGCAGTCAAAATGTAACTTAAAGACAATATAATCATCAGTCAGTGCCCACTGGTAGTACAGCAGTGCAGTCACTGGGCTCTTCAGCAAACATTGATAGCTTTCACCACCCATTTATTTTTATTTTTTTTTTATTTCCCATATCTTAAAATCACAGTTTTGGATGTATCGCAGGTCCCTGCGTAAGTATTAAATAGTATATCCGATTACTGTGCAATTTATGAAAATTTCCAGTCCTTAATTTTGTTTTTTGGCTTATTTCTCAATGTGGTTTTAAATGTATTGGTGTAGGTAATAATGTATCTGTATACCAAAGCTTTTCAGGGTGGGAGCTCAAACAGGAGCTCTGTTCTGATCAGGTATTTTGATGAACACATTTGGTTCAGCTGCTGGAAAACACGTGATCACCACTGTGAATTTTGGTTGCACATCTGAGGGAAAAATTGCTTTATTCTGTTCATAAAGAGAGTATGATGAAAAATTCAGATTTCCCATGACTAATTCTAAGTGATTGATTATGAAGAGCTGCAGGGAGTAAATAAGTTCTTCAGTAATTTTTTGTGTTGGAGTAATTTGCAGCGTTTATAAGAGGAGCCTGACAAATTTAGGGCAGGGGTGTGTGTGTGTGTGTTGCTGTGGCATAGCTGTGTGTGCAGACCCACCTAGTGGAGGTAAAGTGGAAACTACAATTTTTTTTTCCCCCTGCTATAAGTTTTCTTTCCAAAAAGAAATTATGTTAGCTGAACTGATAAAGGTGCCCTTTCACTAGCAAAACTTTGTGTCTGGATTTGATTGGCATTGCAGTAGCTGCTGCAAGGTGCAGCATCTCTCATATTCCTTATTGGTGTGAGAACACTGATAGAACTTGGTAGGGAAGGTCAAACCTTGGGCTTGGATAATTGCATCTGGCAAGAATAAAAAATGACCTTGGTTTATACCATTTGCAATTTAAAGTAAAATTACATTCAGAATGCACAGTCTGAAATACGTTTCCATGTTTATCTTCTTTCCACAGGAATGAGCTAGAACGCCAGTTTCTTGAGCTGTTACAGTTCAATATTAATGTTCCCTCCAGTGTTTATGCCAAGTATTATTTTGATTTGCGTTCCCTGGCAGAAGCAAATAACCTGAGTTTTCCCTTGGAGCCCCTCAGCAGGGACAGGGCATATAAACTTGAGGTAAGACTCTTTTCAGATTGCTCAGTGTTAAATACATAGGGGGATTGGGAATTTCTGTGCTGTTTCTCCCTTCTCCCATGTCTTCCCAGATACTCCCATGAGATCTTAGAATATCATAAGCCTGATTTTCATAATGGTTTTGTTTATGCTTTAAGTATTCATGGCCGTGGGGACAGCTTTTTGACCCGGTTTGCTTCATACCTTGCCCTGCTTTGGATTTCTTTTCAGTTGCAGTTGTCTGTATTGGCCTTTTGAAAGTGCCCACAAGTTTTATTATTATTGCATTCACAGTCTAGTGTTGTTCATTTGGTTTCTTAAAATTGATTATCCATCTTAAATGAAAGAATATTAATTAACAGGTGTTGCTGAAAATAGCTATTCCATGTTCTTCTGCAAGTATTCAGTTTCATGTGGATCCAAGTTTTTTATCTCCCATGGTGTTTATCTCAGTAAAGGGAGAACAGAAATGAGCATTCATGCCTTCAGTGAATAAGTCATGAATGCTTATGAGATATCTACAGATATACCATGTGCCAGAAGCACTGTTGGATGGTCTGGACCTGTGAAATGCTGGGCACTGTGAATACCATGGACACAGGAGGAATTTAAATTATCAGCTAATTGTGGGCCCTTTGCAAGACTGTAACATATTTTTCCTGATTTTTCAGATCAGTTTTTCAAATATGGGCATTATTGCACTGAGTATGCATTTTGTTACTAATTTTGAAAATTTTCATTAGATGCTGGCTGCTTTTAACAGCACACATCTTTAATTACATAAGATTTCTATACAGGAGGTTGTTTGCCTGTGGGTTAGATTGAGCTTTGCATGTTCTGAAATTCCTGTGCTCCTGTAGAACAGGCAGGCAGTTCTGTGCACGTTTTTGTGGGGAGAAATGGTGCGTGGGAAGGTTAATTGACTTGTTTGTGACTCTAATGGGAACTAAAAGTGGAAGAGCAAGAATCAAAGCAAATTTCATTTAAGTTGTATTTCCCATTCTTTCTAAATATTCTTCCTAAATTTCACAGGCAGCTCCAATAAGAATTTCATTCTCTGAAATGGAGTGTGGTCTAAATTTGCATCAGATTTTGCTTCTATTAAGGAGAATATTTTTTAAAAAAATTGATTGTAATCTTACTTGAAAAGAGGTGCTTTACTGAGTTATGGGATTCTTGATAATAAGTAGTATTACATATATCAAAATTAAGTGAATTACCTTTTGATTTAGCCCACAGTTTCTTAAAACTGTCAGTCTATATCACACACTATGTATAACAGCAGGTTACAAATGAGTTTAACAATGATAGGTCCTAAAACCTTAGAAGAAAAGAAAAATAGGAAATGACTGTCAATAGCCAGAGAATACTGGTAATTCTTCTGTACTAGCTAAAGAAAAGGCATATTTAAAAAGAACTAATGGAATATTTTTTCAATAAATCTGTATAATTAAAAATTTTCCCATTGGGCATGCTTTGAGCTGCCAGCAGAAATTGTCTGTAAATAACCCTGCTAGCCAGAGGATGTCTTCAGGGTAGAGGAAGAGTATCTGCTGTGCAACCAGCTTGGTCTGCCACCTCGTTGCCTCTATATTCTGTGACCAGAAGGAAGGGAACTGCTTTGTTCCCTGGCAGTATGTGGTTGTCATTAGTGTGCCCTTGAAACTACTTGACAGCATAATTTATAGCCCAGTTCCCTGAGCACAGTAAAGCATTTAGCTTGCCAAGAGTCATCAAAATGCATTTGCAGCACTTCTGTAGTCTCTCGTGTGCTGTTCAGACCAGAGTTCCCTGTTTTAAAACAGTTGCCTGGATTGTCAAGTGGAGTAGATGTAGTACCACACAGGCTGTGATTTTTTTGATACCGAGAGAAAAGCTGCAGTCTGTGATGAAAGACAACAGCCTCACAGCAAATGTATTCATGCAGTGGAAGGATTTGCCTTGTGTGATATAAAGACCTTGCTCAGTTCTAAGATTAAAGCAACTTACTGGAATTTGAGATCACAAAAGGTGTTGCGTAGAGAAATGGCTATATTATATTTTTGCTACTTTTGCATTTTAAAGCTATTTTTTTATATCTAAAGCAGAAGCATTAGATCTGACATGGCAGAATCTGCACTGCGATTTCTGCAAACATCATGAAGTTGACATACACATGATGATGAAAAAAAACCCCTAAAAAGACCAAGGACAAGGCTAGCAAGAAATGTACCTCATCTAGAGGAAATGCTGGACAAGATCCATTAGCTTAGCAGTGTTATGAGAGATTGCAGTACATGTTGAAAATTATATCACTTTCTCAAGCATCTGCAGTGCTTGTTTTCTCTTATTTAATGTTCTCACAATTGACACTTAAAAAGCATCTTTGTCTTTTAAATGACAAAATGAAAGTAATTTTTTTTTACCTTTTAAGTATATGTGGACTAAAGCATGGTGTATTTTTTATACTAGTCCACCTAATAGTCAGAAACCATTTTTATGAGCCCTCTTGTTTTTTTCTCCTGCTCTATGGATTCAGACAAGTTAAAAATGGCAAATAAACTTTCATTAGATCACCCAGTCTGTCCACCTGCCAATGATGTTTGTTCAAAACAGCATATGTTATAGTGTGTTTTGTTCTTCTTTTAATTATGTCAAATGTCAAGCCTTCCTTTGCTTTTCCTGAGATCTGTTATCTAATATGGGAGATTTTTTTCTGCCAAGAAGGTTGTTGGGTGTCCAGCCTTAATCCACTATTTTGTAATTTCCTACTCTTGCACCTGGTTTTTCTCCCATGTACTGAGCTAAATATGAGTCAGATTCTCCTCTTTGGGTTATGTAGACAAAACGTGTCTGTCCTTTTGCTGCTTGTGATCTTAGCACTGTGCTTGTTTCAAGGTTAGATTTTCTAAGAGCATTCATTAGTGCACTCCCAGTTTAACTGACTGCATGTTTTCTGAGATCTTTATTGTTAGGATGGTACTTGAGCACATAGTTCAAACCCTTGGAAATCTGTGCTGTTTTCTTGACCCTAAAGATGCAATCCCAGCATCAAACTGACAAAACCAGGAGTAAAGAAGCAGAGAAGTCTCTTTATATCTCTTCAGCCTTCCAGTGTCACAGTGACTTAATTACAGTTCTGTGTTTGTGTGTTCAGAACCCTCAAAGCCAGGAAGAAAAGGAAGATAAAAACAGCAAAATTTGCCTTTTTTGGGTTTTAGGAGTAACTAGTTGTGCTTTATAAATTAAGGAGAACCACCTGCTGTTTGTTCCTGCTAAGTTTCCTCTGGTTTGTCAGTTTTTGGAGGGTGTGCAGCAGTCACAGTCTGTGCCTTTGTGCATTGCTGGTACTGAGCTCATAATCAGTTTGTGCTGCCTTCCTGCCCTGCACAAACATGCATGCAGCCAAAATTTGTACTACTGTTTCTACTATTACTACTACTACTGCTACTGCCTTTCTCCAGCCTTCTTTCTTCTTACTTGTCCCCTCCTCCAGTGATGGAATCTCTGGAGGAGTCATATAACTCAGCAGAGGAACTAACTTTAGTTCTGTATGCATGGATGTAAGAATATATATGTGTATGCATTCTAGCTGAATACATACATTTCAGCCAAGTCCAACAAAATTCCACATGATGGATTAGTGTTGCTGGTTTTTCAGAATATTTTGATTTGACATGAGAAATGGTCCCTTGCAACTGTCAAAAATTGGTTTATCTTTCTAGCAATAAAAGCAAAAGAATTATTAGATAGATGGTACAAAGGTGATTATAGCTATTTTGATTTATTTTAACTGAAGGACAGTAATAAATATTTCCAATTTTCTGCTTTTGTCTTGGGTCCCCATATGTTATACTAAAGTTCACTAACTACCTTGCCAAGTATACTCTAGATGTTGATTTATAACATGCAAATGAAAAGGCATCTTTAGATACAGAGCTGCTTTAAATGGCAGCGTGTTTCTGATCCATATGATTCATCACCATAGCCTAGGGATGCCAAATATTGAGTGCCACTTCCAAGCAACATTTCATTTTGTCTGACCAAGTGCCAGAACAGAAATTTTCCTGTGTCACACAGGCGATTTTGAGGTGATTACCTTCTCTGACTGTTCGATGCCTGAGGTAATCAGTCTGATTTGGCAGCTGAAAGAAGCTGAGCTCCACCTCAGTACAGCCCTTTGTCATGCCATGCCTTGGCACATTATTTCATGGATAAACATTTTTAACCTATTGGATTTTAAATCTGATTGAATTGTGTAAACTCTCTTAGTCTACCAAGTTCCTGGTTAAGTGAAATAAAATGTTATTAAGTGGTTTTAAGTGCATGAAGTTACGATCTAAATGGTCTGAAAAGCAATATGAATACTTAGTTGTGTTATTGTATTCTGTTGTTCTCTTCATGTGCACCATGAAGAAAAACTGTGTTCAAGAGTAGTCCTAACAAAAATATGCATTTTCCAACAGAAAAGTAGCAAGTGTTTTCTTACTAGTGGTAGGTTTTATGTTGTTTTGGGATTTACGTTTGTTTTGTTTTGATTTGTTTTCGAATTTAGTGATGTTTTATGGCTGGCTTGACCAGAGCATTAGGTGAATATGCTCTCAGATGTATGAGTTGTGTGCTTCTGCTGTACGTGCCTCTGTCTTTGCAGGACTATTGAAATTAAAGAACTCTTCACTCCTGCAACTTGGTGTGCTATAGAAGTAAAGATAAGAGAGAAAATGATAATCCATGGAGTCAGGATGTTTAATTATTTGTAATGCCTTGTGTTATAATCAAGCACTTCCACTGGGTTTGTTTGTACAGTACTCTTTATTAAACATCTTATGTTAAGGCACAACTTGAAAGCATTCCTGAGTAAATAAAAAATGCTGCTTTAGTTTGTCATATTTTTGAATTTGACCTTGAGTATTCCTTGAAGAGAGCTTTCTCTGCAGTTCTGCAGTTTGATTGCCAGAGTTAACATCTCTTCTGATGCCAACCACAGCTTGTCTCAACCATATGAACTCTAATACAAAAGCTATTTTAGGGAACAGTAAATTCATGCATGTGAGGTCCGTAATAATTACTATTTTTAAACTTTGCTAAAAACAGTAGAAGAAATATCAAACATTAACATCCAGTATAGCATAAAAGGAGTTGACGCTTGAATGTTTGTCTCTCTCTTCAAAAGGTTTAAAAATGACTATGTATTTATAATGTGAATTAAATTATTCTGAATATGAGTTTCATTTCTCTCTGGCACTATATAAGATAGCCTGGCCACAAAGAAATGCTCATCTGCTTCTGAAAGGTGAGTTAACATCATCTCAGGAGGCAAAGCAGGGTGAGTGATCTGCAAGATCATTTCTCAACAGAGAAAAATATAATTACTACAAGATTTTTAGGGAAAAAATATTTAAGAGCCACCCAAAATTTAGATTTTCCAAATATGGTAAAATTACTAGGTCCCCTGCCCCTCTTCTACCACTGTCCACCCCGCAGCGGCCAGGGAGACAGGGGAGTTAGATTAGCTTGCCAAGAAGACCCTAAAAATGAGGCTCTTTCCCTCTGCTGAGATGGCAGTTGCAGCTTTATTTCTTGGGATCCTTCAGGGTGAGATGGCAGGAGGGAAAGAGAGAAGAGGTATTGATAAGCAGTCCTTTTTCAAGACAGGGGAAAGGGGTGTGGGGGATTTACACAACCAGTAAGGGGACCTGGGGAGAACAAGATAAGGGAAAGCACTTACAAGTCTACATTTTCAGGGGTGCATTTTTACATTTTTGGGTCATACCATTTTTCCTAACTGCTTTACAACACAAATACACTTACAGTTTCTACAGTTATTTTATTAAGTTTTCCATGATTCTTCCCTTATGAAGGATGATGCATCAGTTAAAATGGGTCAGCTCCCTCAGTGAGGTTTGTGATGGTTCACCTGCAAAGAAAAGGCTTGGGGTACGCTGAGTCTTTCTGAAGCTGCCATGTGGGGCAATGCAAATCTTCCTTCCAAGACTAATGAAATGAAAACTAGGATTTGAGGAGAATGTCTTCATGTATTTTGCTTAATGAAGTGACTTTTGTAATTTCACCTGTATGTAGAAATCTGCATTTAGTCTTGCTTTGCCTGTACAGCTGTGGGCAATGTGATCAGGGGTGTTTTCATCTTTTCTCTTTCAGGCCATTTCTCGCCTATGTGAAGATAAATACAAGGACTTCAGGAAAGCTGCAAAGAAACGCTCGGTCAGTGCTGACAATCTGACTGTGGTTAGATGGTCCCCTGCAATTATCTCCTAACAGAGGAGACTGGAATATTCCTACGGACGAACTGTTTCATCCATCCATTTTTTTCAGAGTGGGCTGGGGGCGGGGGGATAAAGAAAAAAAAGACTTTTGTTTTTTTTTATTTTTAAATCTGTCAAGCTGCCTTTACAGTGCCTCCCCATTGTGTAGCACACGAGTGAAATACCTAACGAAGGAGAAATGGAGAAATCGGTGATCAGGAGAGAAGATTGGCAACAATTATTTTCTCACTTCCACCAACAGCTTTACACTATTATGAGGAAACAGAAAATCAGGTGCTTGGAAGAAGAAACAAAAAAAAAATAAAGTAGAGGCAGAAAAATATTTAAGAACTGTGCCATTTTCTATTATTCTGTACTCATGAAGGGAAATGGCAGCATGAAAAAAAAACATGTAGTCAGATGACTGTGCACTAGAGGAATGACATTGGGAGAGTTCCATCTTAAAGGTTTCTCTTAATACCCTTTTTTGTTGTTGCTGTTGTTGGTTTATTTTGCATTCCTCATTGCTGCTTCCCAGGATAAATTCTTCCCCTTGCACAGCAGGAAATACAAAGTCTGTATTTACAGTAGCACAAGCCCCTGAATAAATAGCGTTGGGTTTTTTCGCTGCACTTTTCTCTGTAACCTGTCTTATTAACATTATTCTTCTTAATTATTATGCATATGTTACATTTCTTGTATGCCTTTTATTGTATTTTGAAAGAGAGAACTTGACCATAGTGCTGAACCAAAAGTGTGTACAGGGATCAGAAAATCTTCGTAATTTCATGATGTGTTTTATTTATAGTATACTTGGGTGAGTGTGCCTTCCTGAGTTCTTGGAATAGTTTATTTTTCCATAGTATAAAGATACAGTTGTTAAAGTCTTGAGATGATGATGATAAGACTTGGGCCAAATCTCTGAAATTTGCAACAGATCTTGTGATCCTTCTTGCAGATTTTCATAGCATTAGAAGTTTAGCAGAATTCATCCATTTTGAAGGAGATTTTTTTTTTTTTGTATGGCCTGACAAGTTCATTCCTTCACTCCCAGGTCCATTGTTGCAAGCAATATTCGCAATTTTTATATGTTTACTTTAAATCAAAGTGAGTCTGTTTGTATAAAATAAAAAATAATAAAAAAAATTGTTCCAATGAGAAGGCCTGTAGAAGAGCAGAATGGAAATCTTAACAAGGTATCTGTCACAAGGAGATTTGATTTGGAAGCTAAGATATAAACCCTCATGTTTTTCAGTGTAGGTGCTTATAGAAATTAAAAGTAACTGAACTGTGAATATGATTTCCAACTCGGACTATTAAACTCCTCTGTTGTTATTTTTTCTCTCTTACTGCGGCTGTTGCCCCCTTGGCATTGTAAGAACCTTTTATACAAAATAACTTGTCAGTATAAGCATATTTGCTTCATAACACCGCAGGGTGATTTTTTTTTTCCCCTACAGTTGTTTGTTTTGGTTTTTTTTTGCACAGTTTAGAAAGATCCAGCTGAAAATTCTCAGTTCCCTGAAATCTGTCCTTGCAGCTATCACTGAAGGGAATGGCAGCAGATGTCCCTGATTTGTGCACTACTGTTGTAACCCACAAAGATTCTGTGTTTGTTTGGTTAAGCCCTATGGGCTTTTAGCAGCCTGGGGGCCCAGGGATGCACACTTGACTCCCAGAGTGATTCCAGGGCCTCCAGGCAGGGAGGCACCGACAGGATTGAAGCAGTGAAACCAAACAGTTTCCTGTTAACTTTCCAGTGTGATTTGTTTAGTTTGAGACATGAAGGCTTTGTCCATAAATTCTCCTGATGTTCTTTGGGCCTTTAAAATTATTCTCATCACTTCTTGTTGTGCCAATGCATCAGAACTGTGAGTATCCAAGTCCATTTTTCCCTTGAACATGGAATGTAAGGCAAGTGTTTATAACAAATTACAGCATTTGAAACCTCTTTGCAGATAGTATCAAAAGGAACATTTTCAGAGCATTTGAAATTCATCCTTTATAAGCATAAATTTAGGCTTTAAAATATGTAAAATATTTTGATTTATCAACACTTTGCTAAACTATTTTCCATTTAACTTGATATCAGGAATATTTGTTTTATCCATTTCTGGGTGATAGAGATATGAACTTTGGATTATGTAAAGATATCAATGCATCTACTATAATTTTTGTGAAGTTTATTAAACTACTTTAAAGATTGTATAGTCTATTTATTGTATGTATGTACATACAGTCTGATACTTTAAAAAGTGGATTCCGTAAAACCTGGCTCAGTCTTGTTTAGACTATTGAATATCGTTTTAGCCTTGTGCACTGGACTCTACCTCTGTATAGGAGAATTTTCCATATTCTTAATTAGTACTGATTCTGTGATTAACTTGGTTATGTTTCTTGCACTAAGAATTAAAAAAAAAATCTGCTGTAAGTGTGGATTTTTTCTTTAGTTTTACCATATGAATCCTCTACATTTGGATGGATATTTCTTTCCCTCATGGTTATAGAATAATTCTTTGCTTTTTCTTCTGGTCTGTTCCAGGGTTGCCAAAAAATACAGTATCTGTCAGTAAACCTGAAAAGTGTCTTTTGTTTGCAAGGTATTCTATACCTGGTAATTAAAAATGAATTATTATTTAGGATTATGTTGTGTTTACTGTAGTTTTTTCAGCATTACTGTATGGAAAATACCATTGCAAAGTTAGAGAATCACCGGAGATGTAAGAAGGGAGGAGAACCATATAACATTTTAATTAACAGCACAAAGACATTGTGTTTTGCTGTAAATGTTTTTTGGATTAAGGTTTTCATTATTGCTTTGGTCACCGGCTCAGAACTGAAAAGGTGTAGGAGATATAATAAACCTGTCCCTTCAAGTATCATTGTCTTAATGAATTATTTTTGTATGTTGAGCCAGTGGGCCACTTGTTTGGTCATTTATGCATTGATAATTGGATCAATATTTGAAAAAGGCTTTACTTTACAAAGTAAAGTTTCTAATCGTTCATCTGTATGCAGCCCAGAGTTGTTTCCGTAATTCCTCTTTCCACCTGCAGACCTCTTTATATTTGATTTGCTGTTTGTAGTTCATTATTTGACATATTTCATTCTTATAGACACTGTCATGTGGGACTGAGTTCACTGGAGTTATGGGATAAAGTGCAAAAACAAATTGCTCAAATCACCTTTTTTCACCTTCCACAAACTCAGTTAGCTCTTCAAATGATGCATGTTTTCTATTGCTAAAAATATACAAAGTCCTGTCCTACAGCAGGGTAATGATTTTGTTTTGTTAAGGATTTTGGGATTTTTCTTAGAGAGAGAGAAAAATTAACATATATTGCATAATTGCTGTTTACATTTATGGAGTCTGAACTAAGACTCTGTGTTTTAACACCTTTCTCCCCAGCTCCCCTAATGCCAGAAACCTTAGCTATAGTATAAAGATTAGAAGTAACAAAAGCCTCATCAGAAAAGGGCAATGGTGTAATGGTGGCAGATGACAAAATGACATCTGGTGGTGTTGGCTATATATAAAAATAGCAATATGTGGGAGAGGATAGAGGAACTGAAAGAGCAGAAAAAAACCCCAAAATCTTAACACCTGAAGCAACAAATTATTTACAGTTGTCCTTAGTTGGTAATGAGCATTTCATTTCCCAGTGATGTGTTTAAACTCCCAACCAAAGTGCTGCACATCCACTCCAGACTCATTCTGCTCTCTGCTTCTTCTTGCTCTTCATGTGGAGTCCACTCAGCCTAGCTTTTAGCACTTTTCTCACTTCTGTGTAAAACACATTTTCTGTAATCAGAACTTTTTTTTTACTTGAATTGGCAGTTGTTGACAACATTTGCCTACTCTGCAGTGAAGCTCCCACTTAGTGTCTCTAATGGGTTCTGAGAAATCAGCTTAACTATAAACACAAACATACCTATGAGTGTCCCTAGATGTACCTGGAAATGTATCTACACACAAAATGCAGTAAGTGTCTTTCTGCTGTTTTCATCTTCTTGTCAATTGAGCTCCATCTTGAGGAAAATACAGAACTGGTGAAACTGAGCTGCATAAACTGAGGTAATGATGGCAAATATGTAGTGACCACTGTTCTGTGGAAGTGCTTTAGAAAAGGAAACAAGATTTAGAAGAAAAGCTCATAAGGAAAACAATAGTGGTAGCAGATGTAGATTATGATGCTGAAAAGGGTCTTTTCATACTGTGTATAAACCTGCTTTTCTGAATCTTAAAAGAATCCATGAAAAGTAACTGGTGAGTTGCAGGACCACAGCTTGAAAAGGACTGAATGCATTGAGAGCATTGAGGCACTGGAACAGGCTGCTGAGACAAGCTGGGGTTCCCCACCTCTGGAAGTGTTCATGGCAGGAGAATTGGAACTAAATTATCTTTAAGGCCCCTTCCAAATCAAGCTTTTCTATGATTGTAGCCAAAAAAACCCCAGGCTCAAGTTTGTTGCGTGGCCTGTATAACTGGGCTCTTCCCACTAAAGAGAGAAGCAACAAGATGGCAGATTGGAGAAATGCAGGTGATAGAGCCAGACAAATAGACTGTATTTCTTGTGTTCTTTCTAGAATAGCTGGTCTGATGCAATTTGGTGTGAAAAAAGTTGTTTTTTCATGCCCTTTACACCATGTGTAATGTGTTTCAGTATTATCAGTCGAGATTTCAGCTGTTACACCTGGATATATTGTTTGGTGAAGATATGCTAAGCAAGCTTCTTGGTGTGGTGAAATGTGGCTGTATACCTGTGAGTTGTCCAGAATCTCTGTTAAGAGTTTGTAAAGCTCAAGATGTCAATGGTCTCTGCAGATGGAGAGCAGCAAATAACAAAATATCAGAAATTGTATTTTGTAAAATACCATTTCCCGACGTACTTACATGATTTACTAAATGTACCTGATTTAATTTCAGATTTTTTTTCCTTGCACCTCTGACAGATGGGGGTGCTGTGGTAATTATGCAGTGAAACTAACTAATGCAGTAAAACTAAATAATGCAGTAAAACTTAGATGCTGGAGAATCTCTGGAACTAGCACTGCCACCCCCTTGAATTCACTGCCAGTGAAGTGAATCCTCAAAAAGCAGATGAAGACTTACTCATGTGACATGAAGGCTTCTCTAAACAGGCATTAGAATAAGACATCACCTTCATGTTAGAGTTTCCACATCACACTTAAGTATAGAGCTAATTCTTCTCTTAGCTGTAGGTTTTCTTGCTTCACTTGTTCTGCGTTTTCATGACCCTGTATTTTAGATGTTAATATAAATTATTCTCCGTGGAAACAGTATCTTGGGAACTGCAGCTGTGATACCCTTGCTACCTTATATTTAAACAATTCAGATCATCCTGCAGTCACGTATTTCAGGCAAGTGAGGCATTTTGCTGTAGAAAAAGGAGAGTCCAAAAAGATGGGGATTGGTGTGCTAGAAAAGCTATGAGGCACAATTAAGTGTGTATATTTTAAAAATAATCCAGGAAATAAAGATAGGGAAATGTATTTGTACCTTCTATGCTGTCAGTACCAAAAGGCATTGATGATACTTCGAGAAGAGTGATGGTGTTAAATCTCTTGGGCAGAGTCTAAGGGATTATTCAGTGGGACAGGATACATAGATTATTTTGTCATAGATCTGGGGAGAAGGAAGAACAGGCTGTACTGAGCAACATGGTACAGAAGAGCATGTAAAATACATACACCAAATAATCTTGAACATCAAGCATTAGAATAGCAGAACTATCTTGGTATTGGTACACAGTTTCAGTGTTTGGAAATATTGTTGGTCACCTTACTTCCATAACAACATCCTTTTGCTTTTGTGGCCTTCCAGTAAAAATCATCCTGTGTAGGCAAGAGCTTAGTACACATTGTTAAGTATTAGAATATAATCAGTAATACTTGAAGGGACTTTACAAAAAAAAAAGTTTAAAAAGTAGTAAGAGTTCCTGTTAAGTACAAAAGTTGCAGGAGTTAACCTGGTGCTGCTGTGGGGCCTCATCAGTATGAGCATTAAGTAGAGTCTCCTGCTTGTGACAACTCTCAGAACGTGTCAGTCCCACTTCTGAAGTCACAGATTGGGAAGCTGAGAAGAATTGCAGAGAACAATCTCCCACCCCCCATCCCCCAGTGAAACCAGCCCAACCCCAAGTCCTTTGTAGTTACAGTAGTTTTGAACAGCAGAGTTTTGAAAAGAGATGGAAAATTATCTTCCAACTTACATTGTTACATTGCACATAAGTAAGAATGGTTCAAATGTGTAAATTCACCAACATTTTTAACATTAAATATGTAACTTATTAGTGCCAATAGGTAAATACCTTACACTCTGCCATAGGAATGAGTCCACAGTCTGAGTGTGTTCTCTATCAGTGCTTTATGGGGCACCTATTCTGTCCTCTGAAACTAGAGGAATGATTCTTGTAACCTAGGAAAATAGTTGGGTGTATCTTGATCATTTTGAATGCTGTTGGGTAAGGTGATCTTCCAGATCTGCCTGATTTAAGGCTTTGGATCAATGGTTCCTTCAGCTGAACAGAAATAAATACTACAAAGCATAGAGCAACAGTAGTGACTTCATCTAGAGAAATTGTGGTCATGTCACCCTGGCACCAAGCCTCAGTGATCAAAGGACTGGCCTGATTCTCCTGCTTCCCCATCTAATCATGAATCTCAGTGAGAACATTGTCAGTGTTTCTGACCTGGGAGAAGTCTAGACTATGAAATCGTTGCTTTTTTGTGGTGGCCTGTCATTGTGGTGCATCAGAAAGGCTTTTTTTGTTCTGCTCTGTTTTGCTGGCATGTGGCAGAACAAAGTTGTTCTGCCCCTTAAAGTGTGCAAATAGCTGAACCATGTGTTAGCTGAAACTGTGTGCTCAGATATCTGATTCCCAGCTGTGACATTTTCCCTTAACCTTTTCTAAAATAGTTTTCTCTTAGAAAAAGGAACCAGGACAAGCAGTTTTAAGTTTTCTCTGAAATGTATAGCAAATCAGCATCTTGATTTTTCCATTTCAGATTTTTTTTTATATTTTCAGACTTGAGCTTTTCCTTGACAACTCAATATGAGTATGCATGTGAGCATTTATTTTTGGTTTTAATTGCATTAGATAAGGAATTTCTATGGCAGTTGCTAATAGAAAAAGCAATTATTTAAAATGTCATTTGAACCTGTTGTTTGCCCCCTGAGGAATGCATTTATCTGTGACTTACTAAGAATAGGTAAATTCAGTGATACTGGATTGCAGTTTTTTTCCCTGTCCCTGTCATCCTGTTGCATGAACAATGAACTTTTACCCATTTTCCAAAATTTGTAAGAAATGTTATGAATTTCTAATACTTTCAGTATAAACTGAGAGCTTCAGAGGATTGGGGGTACAGAGAACAAAAGAAAACTGTAGCTTTGATTTCTAGCAATTAGAGAAAAAAATTAGAGAAGACTCTAGTGTCTATTTCCCTCAGCTTTTCTTGATAAAGTGTCCCCAGAAACGGTTTCAGCATCTGTTGCTGAATGTCCTGTATTCTCCTGAATGCAGGATTTCTCAGGATTTGAACAGAAAGCCCCAGCCCCATCAACCCTGAGGTTGCATTCCCAGGGAAATCAGGCTGAAATGCAATATGAAATGGTGGGTGATACAGGAGGGTGGGGGAAGAGGATCTCTTGGGGCAGTGGAAGAGTGCCCTTAAGCCAAGTTAGCACAAGACTGAGGATGTAGGTGAGGAACTCAGGCTTCCCACCCCACAAGTTCCTTACCCTCAGCCTTGGGGCCACAAGCCTGAGCAGCCACTCTGGGCATTGAAAAGATCAGATTCAGTAGTGGGTCTGCACTGATTTGTGTTATCAAGTGTATATGTATGGGACACAGTTAAGTGAAATTGGTTCTGTATGAATGGGCAGCCCCAGTGCATCTCTCTCCTAACACAGATTTGCAGCTCTTTTTCCCTGCATGGATCTCCATGCATCAGTGTCTGCATCTTGCCTGGCCTCCTCCTGTGCTGCACACTGTGGGCAGTGCCGGTGTCTCAGGATCTGCCTGCTGGACAGAGCTCCTGGCACTTTTAAGCACACCTAGCTGGGCCTGCTCCCTGCTCCAATGCATGGCATTTGCATTAGCAGCAACACCTCTGTTGGTGTTAGACTACACAGATAATTGCTAGGCATCACAGAATGGTTTGGGTCAGAAGGAAACCTTAAAGATCATCTCGCTCCAACCCCCTGCCACAGGCAGGGACACCTTCCACTAGACCAGGCTGCTCAGGGTCCCTTCCAGCCTCACCTTTGGTTTATCTGGACATACTTTAGCTGTGTATTTAGTGAGGTTTGTGCATTAAATGAGTGGCCAGGCAAGATGAAAGTCTCATCATTTACACTTGTGTAACAGCTGCCCTGAGAGTGGAGGCAGAGCTGAAACACTGAGCTCACCTGAGGGACTTTGGATTACTTTATCAACATTAAATGAGTTGAACCCTCTAAACCTGAGGGATGAATCACAGAATTGCTGAAGGCAGGAAGGAATGGTAGGGGGCCACATTACTTGAACTGAAAATTACTTTTGCCTATCTGAGCATCACAACCTGGGACAGGAATCCCTGCAGATCAGAAACAGGGGTTTGAGGGATTCTGCCACAAAGCTCTAGAGGGAGAATTAGTCCATACATGAGTAGCTGTAACATTAAAGTGAAAAACTTTGTCCTCCTGACTCTTTCTATGTGAGAAACCACATTATTACTGTGGGGGAATGAAGTTTAAAAATGTCCTGAAACACTAAATTGCAAAGATGTAAGACCTTCTAAGGTCTGTATTTTTGCATATAAACGAATGTGGCCATTGAAAGAAAGGTCAGTCATCTTATACACACATAAATACGACATAACTTCCTTTGTTGTGTACATAAAAGAATACGATTTTTTCAGGAATGCAGGTATATCATATACCATGATTCTGTTTGGTGATCCATTGGATTGATTCCCCAGAAATGAAAACATCATTGGCAAATTTTGTGGGTTAATGCACTAAAACAACTGTTCTTTGAGGTGTTTCCTAAGAGTTCTTGGATGGCCTGTATATATTTTTTTCCCTGGGAAGGGAAGTGAAGGCAGTCAAAAGAGAAAGCAGCAAAATGTAAAAAATGTGGGGGAAAAAAGAGGAGAAACTGAAATAGTAACAGCAGTTAGAGGCACAGTACAGGTCACAAGGGAATATATCCATAAATATCTGTGGCCAGTTGTCGGGTTTGCCAGCTCTCAACCCACCACACCAGTTAAAAGAACTAATGCAATTTTTAATAGTGTCAGGAACACAGTAATTGGTAACAATTTTGTAGATTAGATTGAAATGGCAAAGTATCTGTCATAATGCAGAGGAGGCAGAAAGGTTGAGCTAATGGCCCTGTTTTGACTTTTTGTGCTGTGTTTGTGCCTTGCCATAGTAATAAAATTTAATTTCTGTTACTGGTACTGAAAGAATTTTCAGAGGAGGCTATGCAATGTCTTGGAGTGACAAAATCGCTTCATCTAGGTAAAAGGTTTTGCTGAGGCAAAGCTTGGAGATATTTCTCAGTTCTGAGGGGGAACTACCTTTGGAAGAAAGCTTGAGGAGAGCAAGTGTAGAAATGGGAGATGGTTTATTCTGTGTTTGTGCTGGGCACAGTGAACAGAGAGGCTGAATTGCTGTGCAAGGGATGGGTAAGTAAATGGAGCATAATCAGTAATTCCTGTTCTTTCATGGAAAATAGACTGTCAAACTATCATTTTAAAACAAACAGGACCTGAATTGGTGTTCCTCCCCATTTCTGCTGTGGGTTACCTTCCTAGCAGAATCTTAGTGCTCTCTGCTTTGACCCCAGTAGGACGTTTCCAGTGCATTTATCCATTGTGGGGATTTCTTTGCCTCTGGACAGCACTGGGAGCTGCTCCAGGGTAGGGAGCAGAGCTGTGTGTTCCCAGCTTGCCTTGGGGATGGGTCCTGTGGGGAAATCCACTCTCGATCATTCCTGTTTTCCTTTGCTCTCTAAAACATCAGAATAAATCCTTCAGGATCCATGTTACCCTTTTGACGCAGTGGTAAAAATTTTCAAAGGAATGAATGAGAGTTGTGTATTGAACTATTAATTCCACTAAGAACTGAGATTTTATGATGCTTTTCTCTTTAAAACAAAAAATCCTGGTTGATAAGAATACATAGAATGTGAATACTATTGCAGTTTAATGAGGGAATTCCTTGTGTACTGCCCAGTATGTGTTGAGTTCATTAGCAATGATTATTAAAAATGGCTCCTGGAAGAAAGCAAAGCAGAAACCATGGAAACTGTAGGCAACTGGCATGGTAGGACTGTATTGTAAAGCAAAGTTTGGGGTGGAGGGCAAATTCAAATACTGAAATAAAAATTTGGGGTAATTTTTCCTAATGTTGTGGAGGTTAACCTATCTGAATTTTGTTTAAATGACTTTTTACAAGGCCACACAAAACTTAAGTACACAGACTATAAGCAGTTTAAGGTCAAAATAAATCTTATAAAACCGTAAGGTGATGTGCATCTCATAAAGGTGAGGTGCAAAAACTCAATTTTGTGTTATCTTTAAATGGCCAGATGTACATACTTAAGTTGTACATCCTGATATCGATGCAAGAAATCAAATAATTCTTTTGTCTAGTAAGCTGGGAGTAGCAACTATGAGGAATATTAGATTTTCCCCTTCATTGTTCATTAAACACAGCTGAAGATCAAAATTTCTCATTATAAAACAGTATGATAGATGTACACATTCTTTTTAGATAGAAGTACTCTTCTGAATAAGGATTTTGTTATGCACAGGATACAGCTTTTATTTATTTAAAGCCATATTTTCCAGACACAGATGAGATTTAATAGAATGTACTTTCTGTCTTCTGCATAGGAATGAATTTGACTTGAAAATTACATTTCTTCACATGTGAGAAGAAATCCACACTTGATGCTGTCTGCAGTGGTTCCTGAAGTTAAAGTTGTATGTGAATTAGAGGGGGGAAAATACCATTTCTCTTTTCAGCTTCCTTCTTTCATTCAGCCTTTTCCCCTGTGCTTGGTTTAATGACCACATCGTTACAGTGCATCTGTCCAAGGTGAAAGAAAAAGCAGTGTCAATGTTCAATAACAGAGACAACAGTATAGGGTTTGTTTCTTAAAATGATCAGCCATGAAATACAAGAAGGTGTAAAGAATTCTTATTTTAAATCCACAGTGGCTGGCTGTATGTTAAATCTAAGATGACAGATTTATTTACTGAAATCCAGAACCAACACAGTAACCTCTTTTGTTGTGCATGTTTGTTGTGCAAACAGGGATATTTGTCCTCCACAGCTCTAGCAATATTCATATGTAGAAACAAAGTATTAAATTTAAAACACGGTGACCCAAAGATTTTCTTGCCGTCTTCTGTTTATTATGAAATCTCTTTTCCAATTACCTAAGGCCTTTTTCATATTGAAACAATTTCCATTATATCAGGTCACCATGCTTTTTGCCTTCCTGACCATTGCTAGGTGTGGACATGCTTGAGGGAAGAGCTCCTTGGTTGAGCACTAATGAAACACGAAATCACCTGGTTCAGCATAAAATACATGATCCTTAAGCATTCCAAACCTTCAGTTTTGTATTTGGTACGGTAAAGAAAGCTAAGTGTAAAATTCAGCGTCAAATGTTATGTGCAAAATTTTGAAAAGAGCTGGAATCTCACTTATACAAGATTTTTTTCTTGAGATACAGCAGAGCAAATTTCAGTAATGATGTCATGTGCTCATGTAGCTACCTATTTCAGTGGGAGTTAAGCAGATACTAATAATATGCTTTTGAAAATCCAGTAGACTCACTTTGTATTTTTACTACTTAGTAAGTTAAATACTTTTGCAGAAATTGGCCCTGAGCTCCTGAATGAGAATATATTTTCCATTACTTCATTTTCCTTCATATCTGTCTTGAAGTGTTCAAAATTCTTGGTTGAGCAGCTGTGAAGCTGCTGAACCAGTCTGAAGAAGGGCTTTTTCCATTTGTCACCCTCTTAGAAGCAGGTTCCCTTTAGAAATTTGACTTTTCTGAATATTCAAACTTTTAGAATAAAGAGCCCTGTTTGAAACAATGTGGGAGAATGGTCTAAATCCTTAAGAGTATGCAGTAAAACACAGTCTTTTTTTAGGTTTACTAAATTAGGAGAGGAACAGTGAGACAACACAACACGTGCGAGGCACTGAGGCACCAGGCTGGGGCATCCAAGAGGACCGAGCTGGTGTGGAAGTCAGTCAGTATGAGCAGTTAAAAATGAGCTGAACTTCACTGCTCTGGGTGTCCTTCTGGGCTGTTTTAGACACACATGCATTGGCATTTATGTACATTTGAGCATGTGTGCATGCAGCTCCTCCCTGAGAATGGAAGGCAGGAAGAGATGGGGAGAGTGAGGCACGTTTGCTGAAAGTTTCCTTTCCTTGCACTCAACTCTGCTGCTGCTGGGGACTGATGAGTTAGAGGCTGAGCAGTGGGGAACAGGAGCACATTGTTTAAGCTCCCCACAGAACAGTTCATGATGGAAAACATTCACTGCACCCTTACCTCAGTGTGTGTAGGCTCTGTAGCCCAAAAGCTGGAGCTGTGATTGCCTTGCCCTCTCCTGTCAGAATAGCTGTGATGGCTGTTCTGGGCACAGGCTGCTTTCAAATGTATTTCCCTGCAGCAACACCAGAGTGACAGCTGGACAGGGGTCCCAGGGAATGCCAAGTGTGCAGTGCTGCATGTGCCTGTGTAAAGCAAAGGGTTTCTATGCTGTGCTGACTCCTTGGCTGTGTGTGTGCTGTGAAGATTCACATATGTGTGTGTGTGTGTGTGTGTGTGTGTGTAGCACATATGTCTTAAAAATAGAGTTTGTTCTGGACAACTTCTCCTACTACTTTGCTATTGCCCTTCATACCCAGCTTGTTACTTTCTCTCCCCCTTCTGCTGTATTTCACAAATTTTAAAATAAGGCCATCAAGATAAATTGCCTTTTAATGCTTACTGTCCCTTCTAAATAGATTCTCCTGACCATCCATTTACAAATCACCTTCAGAAGAGATAGATTTACTGCAAGATTTGTCACTAATACATAACTTTTGCTAACTAGAAAAATTCTAAATAGATTTTTAAATTAGACTTTAAAATATTAGATATGCATCTGTGTTTTTTCTTAAATTATGATATGCCAAAGGACCTGGACTGAAATCACAGATCCTTTTGTCTATTAGGGAAGATGCTTTGCTGACCTATTTTGCCTTAACTTTAATTAAATTGGTAGAAGGATTCATTGGCAGGTACTGTGTAGGGTGCAGTCTCCCTTAGTGTCTCTCACTTCACTTTGGTGTCATTAGTGTAGGTCTTGGCTGGTTAAGGCAGATGGGTTTGGGATTTGCTACGCCAGAGGAATACCTTTATTTTCTGAGAGCTTTTTTGATGTGTGATGTAGATTGTGGCACCATTCAGGTGACAGATTTGATCCTGAAGTGGCTCCAAGCTAACACTGCCTTACCTCTGGATGTCATTCTGAGCCAAGGACTAGCTGAAGTGTCTTTGCTCTGTGTGAAGTAACCCAGCTCTAAGCCTGGGGACGTGGCAGAGGCTCACACTGCAGTGAGATGCAGTTCCACTAGCTCAGAATGTTTCAGTGGGTCTCTCACAGTGCTGGAGTCACATCTGTGAATTTTTACAGGATCAAGCCCTAGACCTTTGGTAAGGGGTTATAAATGTGGACAGCAGTTGTGAATTTTAAAATAGATTTAATTGTGTCTTCTTATGTTTCATTGTTTATCTCTGAAAGGTTTCCAGTGTCTTTTAGGGCCCTTCCTAAAATCAGTCTTGAGGTACTGCTGAGTTTCAAAGTTTAACTTTACCCAGGTTTTTCTACCTGTCTCTCTTTTTCACTAGAATGCAGTGCAAGTTCACAGATTTAGGTTGGGAAGAGTTGTTTGTGGGATTCTAGAGCTGGAGCGTGTGTGGAGTGGTGGGGCTGTGGTGCCCATCCTGTGGTGTGGGGAATGGTGCCAAACCAGCTGGTGGCCCTGCAGAGCTGGCTCCTGCTGCTGCTACACCCTTGTCTGCCATACTGCTGTCCCTATTTCTTTACAGCCCTTACAGCCCAACAGGGAATACAAGGAACAGCTAAAGATAAATAATAAACGAGGGCGATTGTATGGTGAATATCTTCAGCTATGATGTGGAAAATCTTCAGATGGGAACCGTGGTCTGAGAGATGGTGCTGAGCCAAGGGGTGAGGGAACTAAAGCCAGTGGTTCTGTGGAGACCAAACACTTTATAACAACCAGCACAGACTGAAGCCCAACCTGGATCAATGACAGAGGCTTGGGAAGAAGACACACTACAGAAAGGAGAAGCTCTGGATTCAAGTGAGATATGAGCTGTCTAGAAAAGCTAAAATTAAAAAAAGCTAAAGTTGTCTGAAAAAGATAAAATATAATTCAAGCTAAGATGCACCATGACTCTGGGGGTGACTGCTTTCTTTTAGAAAAAAATGGTCCATCCTATCTCAGTGCATCCATGCTGTGGGATCAGATGTTGTTGCCTGGTATAGTTCCTCAGGCAACAGTCTGGGGGCTTAAATTCCTAGCTGTTATCCCTCTTACACAAATGGTAGAGGTCTCACAGCAATGACAAACAAGGATATTTTAACTGACAATATTGACAGAGACAATTTATAGCCTATTGTGTGGATGCAGCTGCTGAGCATTCATGTCCTGCCACCATCTTGGCATTCCTGACTTTATTTTTGACAAAGGGTGTTTAACCAGGAATATCTCCATATCTCAGCATAATTAATATCTTGGCCACTTGGATCTTTTTTCTATTGACTTTCTCCAGCTTTCCTCCCTTCCCTTACTTCTCACACGCACACATGTCTGTGGTTGAAAAAAAAAAAAAGAAAAAAAAAATATTTGTGTGTGTGTGTGTGTGTAAGTGAAGTTAAAACCATCATGACAAATCATAAATAAAAATTGGTACCAGAAGAAATGAAAGTTTGGCAAATATTTTACATAAATAAATTCTGAAACCAATAACATTTCCACATTTACTACTGCAATTAAAAATCTTTTTAAACAGATTTTGAAGGGCCATCTTTTCAAAGCCCACTTTTAAGCTTTCCTTACGATGGTGATTACTACAGAGAGGACTCTCAGTGTGTTCTGCCAGGGCATTGCAAAGCCTGTGAGCAGAGAGCTGGGGAGAAAGTCTTTGTGCAGGTATATTTTACTTTATGAAACTATTAGTTTTACCTTTTACCCAGGTCAGATGTGATCAGTCATAAAGCTCAGCCCAGCTGCAGTGCCCCCAGTTCATGGAGTATCTCCCTGCAGCTCCTTCTGAGCAGTCATGGGTTGAAGCACACAAGCAGGGCTGCAGTGCCCAGCCTATGCCTGGGCTGTTGGCACCACACAGGTGTCAGGAAATCACTTTTCTCCCTTACTGTATCACACACAGACTCCTTCACCTGCTTTTCTAGTGATTGTTACTATTTTCTGACTAAGTTTTCACAGTATGTTTGTCCTTGCCACAGCACAGATTAAAAGGGACAGAGCAGCATCCCAGAACTGGCTGGACAGTGGGTGGAAGATGCTGGAAGACTATTTTCCCTGAGGTAACCTGGGTGAAAAATGAGGCAAGGAATGAAAAGCTCAGTGTTATTTTCACCCTGCTTTTTCCTGGGGTACAACAGAGTAACATGATGTTCAGGACAAGGAGCACTGACCCCACAGGCATTCTGCTCCAAGTGGGAGCTCCCTCCACCACTGCTGAGGGGCTGCTGGGTGTCAGATTGCTGGTCAATCACCCTTAAGATCTTTTTAGTCATCTCCAAGCAGTTTGAGTGAAGTACCAAGTGGTTTCAGCCGAGAGGACTGACATAAATTAAAAATAAGCAACCTGTGGCATCTTGAAAACCAGCCTCACCCTTAGGATTTTTATTTTTTAAGCTTCCCTGTTTTTCATCTTGCCTGCAGGGAGGCTCAGCCTGCTGGCTGGCTCAGCACACAGAGGAGAGTTTGGTCTGGCTGTGATTGACAGGGCCATGGTGTTCTGTCAAGGAGATTTTGATTTAGAAACCAAGTGGTTTTGGGAAATTTCAATGGGATAGCTTCCAGTGACCTGAACTGAAGTTGCCTTTCAAACACAGGGATGATCATCCTTTTCTATCCCCTTTCCTTCTCCATCTGCAATTCTTGTGGGGAGACAGAGAGGTCTGTTATTTCCCAGTCTAAGCTATTTTTTCTCCTCTCCCTGTCTTTCACCACTGAAGTATCTCAGCAATGCCAGGAGGCTGCTATGGCCCAGGAGGGTAAGAATAGTCTACAATGGCAGAGATCCCTCCTGTTGTTGTTTGTCCACTTGCAGTTGCCTGGACAGAGGATCCACACTGAGGTAGGAGCAATTGGATCTGACAAGCTAGAGCTTCTGCAAGACAACGTGTTAAAGCCTGAAGAAGATCTACATTCAAAACTAATAGTCCTGTTCAAATCATCAAAATAATTCTTCAACACATTGTTTTGGCTGAGTTCCTGATTTCTGTCCATGACTGTTAGCAAAAATTCCTTCCTCTTTTTTTTTTCTTCCCTTGTTTTACCCCCTTTTTTCCCTGTCTAGGTCTAATCTCCTTTGGAAATGACAAAACTGTTAGGACATCAGGAGCTGGAACTGTTTTGAGCCTGTTCGAACATGGAGCACTGGGACTCACTGGGATTTCTGATAGTCACACTCAACTATAATGTGACTATTGTAGGTAAGTACTTTAAAAGAGCTCTCTTCTTTCTTTTGCTGCTTCATATCCTGAAGCCACCCAAGTGCCCTACTGATAACCAACTTTCATTTCAGGCTATGGCTCTGGGATCTGTACAGTAAGTTGTTTTCGTGATCCCTGATAGAAGAGGTTAATGTATTTATTTTCTTGTTAAACAGATTACTTCTCTCTCTGTGATAGGTTTTTCCTGAACATTGAGTAAAATATTCTGGCAAGGTTTTCAGATTTGGGTCTTCTTGATCACAGGGCTTCCTGTCAGCTGGAGGAAGGGATCATGGCAAAAACACACAGAAGTAATGCTGAACTTATACCACATAAAGTGAATGGTAGAATGTATGCAATAGCTTTAGTAACAAATTAAAAAGTTAAAGAAGAGGACAGAAGACCCACTGTCTTTTACAGGAAAAAGTTTGTGGTTACTACCGTTGTGGTTAATTATTGCTTTTCATTCCTTATTTTTGTAAACAAATATGCATCACTTGCATTAAAAAAAAAAAAAAACAAAAAAAACCCAAATAAACCAAAGCAAAATGCCAATATCTTTTCCTTAAGTAACTGCTGTTTACTTTTCTCCCACCTATTATTTAAATAAGATTCTGTTCCTCTTTCATGGGCTACTTTGAACAAAGTGTGAGCCAGAGAAAAACTTTCAAGGGCCCTTTAAAGACTCTTTGCCTGCAGCAGTTGCTGTAGTTTATGCTGTGCACTGCAGGGAGCATCCAGCTGAGCCCCAGCAGGGTTGCTGGAGAGGCTTGTTCTTGTATGTTTAATCAAGATTGGGTCTTTAGGGATGGGGATGCATGCAGGGGTTATCTCTCAAATGTATGTCACACTAAACTACTTCCTAAGGAGCCATTGATTTTTCTTAAGCAGTGCTCCCTGTTGTACATGTTCTAATTAAAAATTAATAGTGAAATAGCATGTAGTATTTTGAACCTAATTAACTAATGAGCGTCAAAGACTTTGAGGTCCTCACAGGGAAAAAAACTGCTGCCTAAGGATGAAACATGGTTTGCTAAAGATGATAGATTCTGTAGAGCTGGTGTTTCCTATTAACCCACACTATCAAAAAGTGAGTAAGCCTGCAAACACAGGAAGCTGGAAACACAGCAAAACCACCACTACAGCTCAGGTGATTAAAGATAAAATGAAAGGCCTGAATTTTTATGGCTGGATAATATATTATTTTGCCAGGAGCAGCAGTTTGTCTGATGCTCTCTCATAAACCTTACATATTCTTCACGTTTTTCCACTACAGAGTGCAGTTTTACTGTTCTAGCCCATAATCAGTCTACTGGCCACAAATGTTTAGAGGGCACTTGAACTGTATGTTTAGTACAATATTAGGTATCACATGATGCTGTGGAAATATTTGGATATTTTAAATTCACACCAACTACTGGGAAACAGCTTTATGGAAAATACAGAAGAAAATTCTCCAAGGAAACACCCATAAATAATTGTATAGTTTATAGAAAAATGCTTTGAATCTGGATTTTTTAAAAGCCTTTATTGGTGCTATTTCACAGATTGCACACAAAACTTTGTGTGCATGTGAGATGTGCATTCACTATTAATGGCTTGAGCTTTCAGTACATTTCTCAGCCATTAATTCTGTATAATATACTTCTCTTCAGTCACTGTGTCTTGCTGTTTCTCTGCCTGTGTTTACAATTCCTGTCTTAACTATTCTTTAAAACAGAATTAATCTTCTAATTATTTTATGTTGTTTTTTTCCCCGTCTTTTTTTTTAAGCAGTTTTTTTCCTCTTTTCTTGTAAGGGATTATTAAATTAAATTACTTTTTCAAAACTTTATAGGGAATTACTGACAGGATTAAAAAAAAAAAAAAACATGAGAAATTCAAATGCTAAACTTAACTTCAGATGTTGAATGTGTGTTTGTACAGAATGCATTTTTAACTTTTGACAGCAGAATAGTGTATCTTTAAGCCTTTCCATCCTGCCCAGAAAAAGATTTTAGACTTTCATGGAATCATAGAATGGTTTGATAGAAGAGAACTTTAGGTCTGAGTGGAGAAAAGCTTCTCACTGGGATGAATGAAGGTTGGAAATCATGGCCAAGATGGGGCAACCAAAGAAGCAACAGAGAGAAATGGGGTGCACATTTGCACATACAAATGTGTATTTGTAGAACACTTGGAATAAATTTACTACTAATAAAAATAATAACTAATTAATGGCTTGCTAGTAAATAGCATTCTAGACACACCTGAAGAGATTTAGTTGGCCAAAGTGAACTTTTCATACAGTGTCACGACAAAGACCAAGAACAAATACTATGTCATGGAGCAATCTTTTCTGTCTAGATGAGTCTCATACTGTGTTACCTGATCTGTATTATTGAAATAAGACAAAGTTCAGGTGCAGGAATCCAATAACAAGGAAAAAATGTAAGTGAAACAGGATTCTTCAGTCAGTTTTGTTCTCTTTTTATCAGAGTGTTTTTATTATGTTTCAGTTGGCATGGCTTATAGTGTGTTTAACTCCTACATTGTCAAGTTTAGATGAAGATTATGGAATATGTCAACTACACATTTTCACTGAATTTTCAGTCCCAGTTCCAAAAAAAAAACCCCAACAAATGAAGCTAATAAGAAGGGAGACTATTTCTTCAAATGCCTCATGTATAGAATCACTGCTTGACCTACCTTCCTTCTCAGGCTCTGACTCTTTTTTCTTACCTTTCCTTCTCTTGTAGGGAAGATCTGGCTGATGTTGATAATTCTGCTGAGAATGGCAGTGGTGGTGTTGGCAGGCTACCCCCTCTACCAAGATGAGCAGGAGCGCTTTGTCTGCAACACCCTGCAACCAGGATGCTCCAACGTTTGCTATGACTTGTTCTCCCCCGTATCTCACTTTAGGTTCTGGCTCATTCAGACTGTGTCTATCCTGCTGCCTTATGCTGCATTCAGCATTTATGTTTTGCACAAGGTAGCTATGCACATGGTGAGAATGCACTGTCTGGTGAATGAGTGCAAGGGGAACAAGGGTTTATCAAGCCACAAAGACGTGAAGGAGATCTGTAGAAGTGCAGCCATCAGTAGAGTAGATTGTGGTGCAGACAACCTAAGTGTCCTTAATTTTTCAGGGGCATATACCATTCATCTTTTTATTAGGACCTTACTTGAGGTTGCCTTTGCAGCTGTGCAATACTTTCTTTTTGGATTTTTTGTTCCTGACCGCTTTTCATGCTACCACTCACCTTGCACAAGCACTGTTGATTGTTATATCTCCCGGCCCACCGAGAAATCCATCATGATGATTTTCATCTGGGGGGTCAGCAGTCTGTCCTTCCTGCTCAGCCTTGCAGATCTCATCTGTGCTCTCCGGAGAATGACAGCAAGAAACCAAAAGAACAAACTGCTGGCAAAGCTCTGCACAGAGAAGGAGTGCATGCTACATCCTCCCCCAGTCCAGCACAGCAGCTCTTCTCCACCTCAAAATGGGGATGGCCCAGTAGCAAATATCTGTCAGACCAGTGATGGCTCCTGCTCACTTCTCTCTGAAGAGGAAGAAGAGGCTGTTCTTCGTCCTGAAGGTGTCCCTCAGCAAAGTGCCAGCACTAACCTCAGCAGCAGCAGCAATAAGTGCTGTGTATCAGGGGACCTTGCTGTTAAGCAACAGAGCACTGAAGAACTCTCGTATGCCAGTGACCACCAAGGAACTCCCTGCAGCCAAGTGAGACCCAGAGCTCAGCAAGACTTCATTACAGATACTTCCCTGGTGTTGAGACCTCAGATCCAGTCTCCCCTTGGAGTTTCTTCCTCTGCTGTTCAGAGCAAGCTTTTAGGATTCTACCCTTCAGCTGAGCTAAAAAGCCCTGATGCACAATCAAATTACAGCAGCACTAGCTGCCTGAGGTCAAAAAAGTCAGAATGGGTATAGAAGCCAGAGTGAGCACTACGCTGTGACCTTGACAGGAAAAATCATTGCAGCACTGAAGAGGCTTCAGGGAGTTCCAGCTGCATCCCTTGGCTGTGGCTATGCTGCAGAGACACTCTACTGTGCTATGCACCTCCATTAGAAAAGAAGAAAATATTTGGATAAGTGGGTGAAGGGTATTACATTAAGGGACATGTTCTTTAGAAGATGTGACATCTTTATGTTTTTCTGCATGTAGATGGTTTTAAAAGGCTGTGGACTGTCACTGATGTGACTGACCTGGTTTTCCAGAGTATGTGTGAACACTTCTTTACTCTAACCTAGTTTTATTGCAAAAGATTGAGTTTAGCAAAGATTTGTTGTCTACTGTCAGAAGCCTCATTTGTCTCTTCATACTAAATTCTCAAAGCCCACTCTAAGACAGGATATTCAAGAAGACTAGACAGTGAATAGAATAAAAAAAAACTTGTTTTGTGGCAAAGTGTTAATGTGTTAAAACCCCTGGATCTTATTGCTTGAAGGCAATACCTCTCCCAGCTTGCAGTGCCAGGGCACTTTCTCTGACGCTGATGCCAGGTGCAGTCTGACCACACCCGATATATTCAACTGTAATGACTTCCAGTACCTAGAGGGGCCTAAAGGAAAGCCAGAGAGGGACTTCTTACAAGGGCATGTAGTGATAGGACAAGGAGGAATTTCTTCAAACTGAAGTAGGGTAGGTTTAGATTAGATGCAAGGAAATTTTTTTTTTACTTGATGGTGGTGAGGCAGTGGAAGCGTTTGCCTAGAGGAACTGTGGATGTCCTGAATGTCTCTTCCCTGGGTGTTCAAGGTCAGGTTGGATGGAGCTTTGAGCAATCTGGTTTCATGAAAAGTGCCTCTGCCTATGGCAGAGGCTTTGGGACTAAATGATCTTTAATGTTTCTTCCAGCCTAAACCATTCTATGAACTACAATAACCTCCAAAACAGAGTGGCTGCATCCACATTAGCTGTTGGGCATGATCCTCTGCTTGAGAATTTCTCAGGAGACAACAAGGAGGTGTGAGCCAGAAGGGTGTCAGGGAGTGCTCCAGCAGCTTGACAGGGACTGAGCAGCAATGCCCATGCTCTGGCTGCACTGACACATCTACAGGGTGTTACTTCTCAGCCTTAAAAAGTCACACTGGACTCTCATTTCAGGAGGTGGGAATGAGTAACTTGACCTGTTTTAGGGGTCTCTAAAGGTGAGTCACTTTCTAGATATACCTATTTCTCCCACAATATGATTATCTCAGACCTGGGTTTAGGGAAAATGGATTCCACCCTGAAAGAAGGATATAGTGGCAATGTCTATATCAAAGTGCTTGCCCTATTTGTCTGACAGACTTATAATGATACTAATTTGAAAACATGTCTAGATTGAGTGAATCACAGAAGATTTTATTACAGTTATACTTTGTGCTTTCCTTCAGTGTTAATTCTGTTGCATTTGCATAAGCGTGGTCCAGCGCTACAGCACGGCAGTGCGTGAGATAAATTATCTTTTAGCTGCAAGTCAGTGGGGGTTGAAGGTTACACATACCTGCAGATCATCAGTGGGAGTGGATGTGGAGGAGCATGTACCCAGAGAAATGTGCTGGTGGTAGTGTCTTATAAAACAAATTATTCAGAGGGTGTCAAGAACTGGTATTTGCAGATACTGCTTGGTGCTAGAGCAGCTACGATGCTGTTTAGACCAGACACAGATCTTGCTCCTGGGCTGCCATGTAACAAGTTTCTGTAATAACTCAAGGGCTGGCTCCCATGTGCAGGACATGAAGGGACAACAGATTTCACATTCTTCCTTTTCTCTCCTGTGGGTGAAGAAGTCTTCAAGACTGTTAGGCTCATCACTCCTGTGTATTATTTCTCACATGTGTAAGGTAAAGGCTAGCAATTATCCCTTCTCTTCTGCATTCCCCCAAAATTCGGTGGCTTAATAGAGAGACAGAACTGCTCTTGAGGTCAGGAGCAAAGTACTTTGGGATCCTGAGGTAGGCTACAGGCATTTTTAATTACTCCCTTCTAAGCAAGGTTCTCCTCTCTATTACCCCTGTTTGTTTCTTTTATTGTGCATGCTTGTTGTGTGATTTGTCATTTCCAGGGTAGAAGCAGCATTAATTATTAAACTTATCATAGGCAGAAAAGCATTAAATATTTAAACTTCTCATCCTCCAAAACCTCTTTAATGGGGTCTGTGCTGATTACACATGCCATGACAAAACATTGCAACAATGAAACCTTTTATGATTCATTGCATCTTCTCAGATATGAGAAGGAATGCAAGGCACAAATGTGGATTCAGTCAATTGCATACATCCCACAGCATGAGATATAAATAGGGTAGGAAAAATAACAAATGCATTTTGGCTGGACACAGTTTGGGTTTTTTTGTCCCTGGTTAGACATCTTTTAATGACTGAAGAGTCTCATTTCAAGTTGGAAAGATCCTGTTTGTGTTTGAAATGGAAAGTGAAATTAGTGGATGTCTTCCTTAGTCTGCAGAGACTTTGAACTATTGTGAACTTCCAGAGCTCAAAGAAATTAAAAGTGATGGTTGGGAGGGACATCCACAGTGGGGAGGAGAAAATAAAAGAAAGATCTGCTTGAAAAAAACAAAGAGGATCACCTCTGATTTCTCCTTGTATTCAATATCACTGCATGTGGAGATGCTCTAGACTTGTCCAGATGTCTCGGAGTGAGAAAGGAGCTGATAGATGTGAAGCAAAGAAGCAGCAAGGCTTTCTGCTGTTAAAACAAAAATTTAGCCTTTTAAACTCATGTATTGGTTTTGTAAGTCCTCCCAGAAATTATTACATACTCAGAAAAATGTTCCGAAGGTTCTTATTATGTTTATCTATGTGTCTTTAAACAATTTCTTAACCCATCTGCTTCAGAAAAGCATTTCAAAGATGGGTTGAAAGCACAGTACTCCTAAAACTGCCCTCAGGGAGCTTCATCTTATGCTCAAAGTGTGGGTGTCACTTGCATCCTGACATGGCTTTATGGAACAATACAAAAGATAAATATAGATATAGATAGATATATATATATATATATTTCATTCATTCTCATGTGGTACTGAGACTATACAGGAAGGAATTGAGCTCCCTGGAAATAAGAGTTGGAACTGATCAGAAAAATCTATGATCAAATAGTTTTCATGTAAGAAAAAAAAATTTATTGGAAAATTAAAAAATGTCATAAAAATGTTGTTTTCAATTGCACTTCTACAGCACTTCTCTTGCTAAACAAGTATCTAGTAGACTGTTGGAGACACAGAATTTTCATGTTTTCTATGCAGCAACATCAAGCATCACTGGAAGTTTCTGCAGCATGAACATGATTAAAAGAAAAAAAAACAATTTTGTTATCTCTAACTAAAGTAGATTAAAATTTTTCTCTAAACAAATTTTGAATGTCTTTTTTTTTGTTTGTTTGTTTTGTTTTGTAATATATTTTTAAATACCAAAATAAAAGCCAAACTAGTTTAGAAGCCAAGTTTCAGTCTGTTATAATCACTTTATTCTCTTGTTGCACTTTTTAGGTTGGGTCACTGACTTCCTCTCAGCAACATAACAGAAAGCTGTGACTCTCTTCTCTTGTGAAAGACACTGTAGACAGGTGTCTAGGGAATGCATAATTTCCTGTCAGCAGCAGTTGTTCTCCACGAATATCCCAGTTCAGCCCAGAATAAGTATTAAATCTGAGGTTAGAAATGTACTCTTTCAAGTTGTTATCTGCCCTTACATGATACATCATTATTTCAATTATTAGCTTTCTAATAGAAATCCTTAAAGAGCACATTAATTGGACATTATATTATTGTAATTTCATGGTTACAATGGAGAACAGATAAACTGTTACTGCTTGTAGTATTTTAGGACAATAAAGAAATACATCTCAAAATATAGGACAGTAGAGTAGTTCAAAAGTCTGTTCTTTAACTTCTGTCTTTTGATCTACTTTTAATAGCCCGAAGTTCTCAACTGACAGAGATGTAATTTTACAGCGTAATGGCTTACATTGTAATTGAGTTGATAAAATGTTCTGCAGATTAGATGGTCTCTGCTCACTCATAGCAAGAACTCTTGGCCTGTGATACCCAGCAATGCCAGCTCTGAAAAATGAGTTCACTAAGGCAGAAATCTGATCAGAATGTATCAACTGCACCTCTATATTGAAATTATCCAGCATCCATGTAGACAGATTACAATCACAGTTTGCTTCACTGACTTCTGATTTCTCCCACTTTACTGTCTGTTTCCTTCCATTTGGCTTGACTGGCAGGAGGTCCCAGGTCATCTCCACAAGTGTAATTTATTCATGGGAGGGCACACACAGTGCTCAGTCTGAGAACAGTTTTATAAGCTTGTGCTGTTCACACTCTGGAAGTGCCAGGAGGTAGAGAGCTGTCTCTAATTCAGTGTCTGCAGGTAACACTTTGAGTACTGGATTAGCTTTGAAAAGCTTTCACTGATAAACAATTTACTGAGTGAGAATGATGGCAGATTTTGAGCTTGTTGTTAGAAACTGAGGTCTATATATGCTGCTCTCAAGAACGATGGGGGATTTGGGCTCGACAATCAGAAGTAATTTCCTTCATTTCTGGATTTCCTATCTGAGTATCATCTATTTTGCCAGTGAGACTTTAGGCACCACAGCATTTTCTGTCACTGAAAATGTTACTTTTAGCAAAGAAAGAACAATAATGGAAATAAACAGGAGATTTTGACCTAGCAGAATAAAATTTTGCATTTTCCCCTGTGATGACTTGCCTTTTCCTTGCATTGAAGATAGGCAATTTTTTTTAAGAGAAACCATGATGCTTTCAGAGCCCCACTTGTCCTGACAAATTAAACACCCACATAGACACCCACTCCTTCTACTCATTTCTCTATGAGTCAGTGTGAGTGATTCTTACTTCTGACAGACAATATACAGTGCAATGAGCTCCTTCGTTCTGGCACAAACTTTAAAGCTCTGTGCTATCTTTGGAGGTCTAGTGGAGATATTCAGAGGTAGGCAGATGAACAACTTGTACACATTGGCTAACAAATCCCAGTTTTTTTCTCCTTCAGCAAGCCTCTTTCTAAAGCATTTCTCTGAAACATAGATACGAACTATCTGTAACACAGTTTACAGTTGTGATGCATTGACAGACACCTGTTTGTGCAGGTTCACCACAGACTTTCATGTCCAACCTGATGACTTGATGGGACCTCACCTTTGAATGACTGGAAAGCACCACAGGATTTGCATTGCAGCCCGACTTCAGCCTCCCATCAGTGACTCAGAACTGATCCCACGGGCTATCAACCTTTATGAAGTTCACAAGGTGAGCCAATATTAAGGAATGGTCCATAGATATTTTTTGTAATATAGACAGACAGACAGATGTGGTAACAATCCACCTCACAGCCTGGAGTTACTTGGAACACAGAGCTACTTCAATTTAGAATCAATCAGTCAGTCATAATTTTCAGAGTTTATAGAAATAGACTTTGAATTGTGCAGATAAATGGGAAATATTTTCTTCAAATTAACAATATCTGAGAAATATATTCCATGACTTTTAGATAGAAATATTGACAACCCCTTAGGACAGCAGTCTTATGCTCCCTATTTACTTAGCCCTCTGTACTTCAGCAAAAATCCTTAAAGAAGTATAGGGGAAAAAAAAGAAAAAAAAGGTCAGGAGTTGATTAAAAAATCCAAACAGTTGCTTTATTTGTACATGAGGTTCCTGAAATATTTCTACAAGGCTCATTTCCAGAAACAACTTGGCTCAGCATACTTTATTTTTTGAGAAGTTTTTGCTACAAATTAAAAACAAAGGCTTAAGCAAAACATTTAGGCTTTTTATTTTAGTTGACATGTTCATTGGTATCCATCAGTAATATTTTTGTTTTGTAGAACCTGGGATTCAGCCCACTCTAGAACCTGGGCACCAAGTCAGCTGAAATAGAATCCCACATTGCTTCTGACACCAATTTCTATACAAATTCTGCCCTAATTTTGGAGTATCATAAGAGTAGTTCATCTGGGGCACCAAAATACAACTTTCATGTCTCTCTAGTTCCTACAGAGCTGCCCTCTGCATCCCTCAGGCAGCCTGCAGGCCGTGCCAATACAGACTGAACACCTCCAACACCGAGGACTTCTGCTGATAAATGAGAATTTAGTGGATGTCTAAAAACTAATCCCATGCTATAGGGTTACATTGAGAAACTGTTGCAAAGCTAAGGCCAGACAGGGCAACTGTTTAATACAATTGTGAGCACAAGTCTGTGGCTGCAAAGTTAACCATAGATAAATTTATTTGGACTAGAGAATCACCAGGATCTTCCTCAAAAATGGGCTATACAAAGTGTATAATGAGGTTATGGGTGCCTCAGTCAGCACCTGACAAGAGCTCACCCACCATCTCAGTGAGCACTGAGCTCTGTTGGAGTGTTCCTGGGAATTTCCACGTTAGTGTCCATGCTAGTGTTTGCAGGATTTAGTTTGTAAAGAGGAAGTGCTGGTAAGTGCCAGCTACTTCCCATTTTGCCAGTGCCTTTATATTCTCTCTGTCTCGATGCCAGGTGGGCTCTCATGGTGCAGAAGGCTGTGCTTTTCCAGTGCACCCTGTGTGAGGCTGTCCCAGCTGCCAGCACACACCTCAAAAAGCAGTGAGGGACAGCCTCCACTATCCATCCAGGAGAACCACTTCCATAGTTTCCAGGATCTTTGCCACTGCGTTTCCAAAAAATGAGGTGGAACTTGGTTAGCAGATTGTCTGCTTTGCTGTATTTGACTGATCCAGCCCACCAGCAGAAGCCATGCAGCTACTGAAGAGGCAGGATCCTGGTATGAAGGGTGACATAGGGAAGGGTAAAATGTGATAAACATCATCTTCAGCTGCATACAATTCATTCCTTGCTTTTTTTCCCTCTTTGCCTGACTTGATCCATCTCCTCCTCCATGTTATGCTGGGATGAGGTGAGCAGCCTTGAGGCAATGGAAGATGCCTCATGGTAAGTCCATTTTCTAGAAAGGATTCCCTTGCTTTGTCGTGGCCTTGGCAGTCACTCTTACACTGGTGATATTTTCTGTCCATCCAGAAATGTCTCCCAGTGTTCTTTATGTCTAACAGAGGTCAGGTAGTGACTTTGGGGAAGGTGATTCCCATTTGTACCTCAGTGCCTGGCAATTTGAAGGGAACGCCACCAGCACAGGTGTTAGTGGTGATGACATGTAATGTAGGTCACAGGAAGCTGAGGAAAAGCTGCTCTGCCTGCAGCCATGTGCCTTTTGCAGCTCTGGGATTGACTTAATCGACCAGGCTTTTAACTGAGAGGAAAACCTTTGCAAAAGCTACTTTAGACTGTCAATACAGACCAAGAAGTTTTATTGGCAGAAAACCTTACCAGAGACAGGTCTGTGAATGTGAGCACGTTTCTGGAAGCTCTGTTTTATGGGTTTTCCCATCAGAATGAGTCTGCCTTGTTAGGAGTGTGCCAGCTGTGTGAGCTCTCAGGCAGGCAGCTGTGAGTTGTGCATGGAGACTGGTCTCAAAGAACAGAGGGACTTTTGTCCTTCTCTTGAAGATTTATGTAGCATTTAGGTCCAAACACATGGTGACATTAGTCTGAAGAGGTCTGTAGCTAGAAAGACTTTACATTATCTTTGCTATTTTTCTTAAGAAATAGAAGAATTGTAGCTCAATGCTGTCAGGTGCCAAGTTCCCTTAAGCCCTAGTTAGTGCACACCAGGAACCAGAGTCCCATCTGTCAAACGCCCACTGATGGACATGAGCATGGAGAACTTGTGGGTGTTTTTCTGAGAGTGAGTGCTTCCTCCTGGCTGCCAGTGCTGTGTAAAGATGGAAGCTTTACAGCCCACGGATCTGGTGGGCATCCAAGTCCAGTCCCTGGCCCAGGCTGAACCCCTGCTGCCTTCCCTCTCTTCTCTGCCGTAAGATATTGGTGAGCTGGTGTTGGGCTTTTGGAGAGGGTAGGAGGCTTCCACACTAAATACCAGGGCTAAGACAGTTCTCAGACAATGTCTGAAAATGCCAGGTTCAGGTATAAGACCTTCATTCCTCATAGTTTTTTGATCTTTAGCAGTACTTAGCAAGCTGAGTTACCAAAGATTTTGTTTCAGGAAACATTAGATTGAAGCATGCTACTATTTTATTTGAACATATTTGCTGCTCTCTAGAGGAGCTGGTGGAACTTGCATGATTTAAGGGTATGTGTTTATGTACTTTAAGTGGTTCTAAAATTTGGATAAATGAAGAAAACTTCAAATAGGAGGTAAACCAAAGGAAGCAATAGACTTTCTAAAATTTTATCAGGAAATGAGGCAACAGAAAAATAAAACTTAAAGTAAAGAACAGAGAAGTTAATATACCACAAAGAGGTAGAAGAAAGCATGTGAAGAGACTGCTAAAAGAGGTGATACTAAAATAACACCTTTTCAATAAATTAAGATTATACTGAGTAAGTTATTACTATACCAATCAAAGGCCTTATCAAGAATAACACTCCCCACACCAAATCCTTAGCAGATAATGTGGAGAGTGGTTTTAAGGGGTCAAAGAGGTCAGAGCAGTGGCTAAGAAGAAATCTCTCTACAGAAAATCAAGACTATACATTGTGCCAGCTTGTAAAAAGACATGAGAGAGCCCAGCAAAAAATGTAAGTCTTGAGGAAACAGCAATTAAAGAACTCATCAGCAAGAAAATACTGAAATCTTGTAACAGAGATGATAAAAATAATCACCAGCCTCTCCTGGGACGGTTCAGCTCAAGGTTAAGACACCTACACTTTGTCACACAGCTTTGATGCCCGTGTCCATAGTCCCCCTACTCTTTGAGGAGATCTGGTCAAATCCAGAGCTGGACTGCAATAAATTGCCCTCAAAGTATCCCATGTTATTAGAGTTGCCAGAGGGTAGCTGTGATATTCACCTGTGTCTTTCAGACATGACAGAGAATTACAGGAGACCCACGCTCATTTGGAGAGGTGGGTAGAGACTGGTCAGGAATCTCCAGGATCACCTGGAGCCCATGTCTGAGCAACTGAAGTGAGGCCCACGAGTTACTTAGAGCCCAGATTCTGCTTCCACGACCTACTGACTACATTTCTAACACACTGTTGACTACAATAAGAGTTCATACAATGACTTACCTTAAAAAAACCCTATACTGAGATACCTACCTGTATTTACGTCCTAGTCTAGAGCTGATCCTCAGCTGTCACCTAGACATGACACTTGGAGGGAAAGGGGTGGAGGGAAGAGGAAGGAAAAAAAAAAGGTATGAAAATGTTGAGAAATATTTAAGCAGTGATATCAGCTAGAGAAGTACTGCTATAGAGGATATTACCTTTCAACAAATGTGATCCTGGTTTTTATTCAACAAAAGAGACACAGAATGCTCAGTCGGGAGAATAGTGTTGCTGCTGACCTGGAATAGCACATGATGCTAAACATTTTCAAAGTAGAATTATTTAGAAAGAGAGAACAAAAGTCAAAAATCACACTGGTCATACCATTTATAGATTTCAAAAAGACATCTTGCAAGCCATCACCACAACACTCCAAAATCTTCTAAAATGCCGAAAAAAAAAATTGACACTAGAATCTGACTTTCACAAGTATAGTCAATATGGCCACATGGTCATACACTGAGCTCTTGGAATTCTTATGTGTGTTGTTGCTAAAGACTTAGCTGAGAGATGTGCATGAAGGAAGTGTTGTATTTCCAGAGGAATATGGTAGGAAACACAAATACATGGCTGGAGCAAAGCTTCTATAAAAACAAAAAGATTGTCCAATGTTGACAGAGACAGATGATCTCAGTATCAGGCAAACACAGTTGCATCAGAACCTGCCACTTCAGCCATTACTTCAAAAGACAAGACATTTAGCAGTAGACACATTTTATTTTAGGAGACATTACATAAAAAGTTTTTTCTTCCCAATGTTAGTGACCACTGACTGAAAACAAAAAATGGAAGGTGTTTTTTAAAAGAAATGCTCTTTTCTCAGACTGAATATAATATAATTTAATGTAAAACAACTTATCACTTTCCTTCCAAGAGACTGAAATTAGCTATAAAACTCCTTATATTCAAAACCTTCCAGCATTTAGTTGAGATGAAACCAGTAGTCAGTCTATAAAAGTTGCTGTATGCACATTATGTACTTTCAGCTGCCACAGATTGTTCACTGTTGGCTTTTGGACCTTACAGAAAATTTTATCCAGAATAATTTTCCATTAACTTCTTTTAAGACATATAGAAATATACAATTAAAAAAAATTATTCTTGTCTATTCTATTTTCCCAGAAGGAATTATGTTTGAAAGCACTGTGTAAATTCATGGGTTAAGTCCTAATTCAGAAAAGCACTCTTGTTCAGGAAAACATTTATGCACATGCTTACTTTAAGTATCTTATAAAATCTCACTGAAATCAATAGGACTTTGGCATGCACTTAAATAGTCCTTACCACCCTACATGCTTATGATCCACTTCTATTCAAGAAAGCAATCAAGCACAAGTTTCTGAATCAGGATCTAAAGGTATTCTGTGAAAACCATTTCTATTCCAAGCTCTACTTATAAATTAGGTTTTTTGTGATTTTGCTGCTTTTTTTTTTTCATTAAGAATGTATAACGTGAATGTGCTTTGCTTCATTTTAAGCTGCAAAGGCCCATTTTATGTACTGCTTGTTAAATCAGATTCTAATGATTCTTTCCCGCATGCAAATCTTTCCTCTCATTCATGGATTGTATTTAAATTCTGCTCAGCTTGTATTCATGATGCCTTGTCAGTGATTTGCATTGCTCTGATGCGTTTGCCCTGGTTGCACCCCTCACTCACTTTGGCTTGAGAACATAGAAGCCATAAATAACTCTTTAGCTGCTAAAAACAACACACACAATTCTTGTACACTAATGAGCTCCAGGATGGCAGCAAAGAAGCTCCGTGTGGGTCTCCGTGGTTTCCTGGTCTGGCTGTTCCTAGTGCCCTGCTCTGTCTCCTGGAAAAATAAGATTTTACAACTTGTTCTAGCAAAACATTTCTTCCCTGCGTTTTGCAAAAAAGTAACTTCAGTTTAAAGCCCACAATGATAAATGTGCTTTCCACCCTGCAGGTTTGAAGGGAGAAAGTTGTGCATCTCCCTGCAGAGTGATGCACAGAACACACAGTGCCCAAAGCTGCACAGTCTCCACGGGAAACATTCCCCCTTCCTTTCCTAAAAGTCAGATTTAATTCTGTTCCCTCCCTACATCTGGAGAGAAAGCCAAAACAAGTAATTTGTTTCCTAAGCCAGATGGCTACATTTTCTGATTTACATTGAAAGAGAGCATTTAGATTTCAACCACTGAGAAATGATGAAGGTATCATGTCTCAAACACATTTCTGTTCATAGCATGAAAACTATTCTTTCTAATTACAGAAGATGTGAAAATGGGACATTCTGGTCATAAGTTTATTTTTGGAAAAAAGTCAAGTAGAAAAAAATAATTCGAGACTATCTTTGTGAAGAATGTCACGTGTAATTATCAATGACAGAAGTTTGGAGGAAAGAACTGACTAATGCATTTAAAGCATACCTGAAAGCACCTAACAAGTCACATGTAAGGCAAAACCGATGGGATAAGAACTCTTTCTTAATGCAACATATTAAACAAGTAAGGTAGCGTTCCAGAGAAATAGGCCAGCATTCTCCTTTATAATATATTAGGTATCTTCAGGAATGTGGCCGTGTCTTTCTGACTAAATTTCTATTTTCTTGGAGAGCTGGATTTTAAGAAAGAGCATCTTAGTTCTGTATTCTGCTTGTAGCAGAGGTGGTGAGCCCTGCCCAGAGGGTGCCAGCGGCGGTGTGTGCAGGGTCAGAGCAGGGAGCGGGGCTGGCATCTCCCCCCACGGCCCCGCCAGGCTCGGCCGAGAGGAGAAGCTCCGGAAAGGCTGACAAAGCGGGAGCAGGAGCGGTGGAAGGGGCTGGCGCTGGAATTCCCGGTCTCCCCAGCGGAGGGCACTGCGGGATGGAGATCGCTGCTCATCCCTCATCCCTCATCCCTCATCCCACATCCCACATCCCACATCCCACATCCCACATCCCGCTCCCGCCGCTGTGCCCGCACAGCCTCTCCTACCGCAGCCCCTTTTCCTGCAGGATTTCTTGCCCGGTGCAACTCCAGAATTGCTGTGAACTTTCTTTTCCATACCTCCCTGCAGTAGGGAATGGGAGGATGGAGCAATTTCCCTCCAGTCTTGCACAAGTAGATTTTGGCTGAGCGCTGCAGCAGAGCCGGACACTGCGGGCATGAGGCTGTGGCCTTTGGGGCTGCTGTGGGGACATTGGTGGGGAGGGCATAGGTGTGAGAAAGTGCTCATAAAACGGAGCTGTACTGAGGACACAGAGCAGAGTCAGGAAATCCAGGTTTTTCCCCTAGAGTTACATTTAAGTTTCATTAGCCTCGGTATTATTACTGCAATTTCTGCCTCACAAGAAGAAATTTGATTAGTTCACAAGTGAATGTAAAGTGTTTTGAGATCACAGATAAGAGACTAGTGGGAGCAAAGAAGTGCTATCTCAGCCTTCGAAAAGCTTGGTTCAGCATTTGACCTTAGGTGCTAGTTTCTGAGGTGTTTTGACTACCCTTAGTCACCTCAGATTATTGCTCCACATTTTAATACCAGACACTAGTTATTTCCATATCACCATAGCATTTATGGTGTGTGATCCTTTCTGCTGAACTAGTGAAATTCATATACCTGATTACAGTAATGATGGGCAGTTATAAAAGCTTAAATAAATAGAGCTGTCTGAAGATTTCTAATTGAGTTCTCTTGAAGGCTGCCTAGAGCTCATTATGACCACATGCTGGGAGCCTGCCTTGTTTAATGTTTTTTCTTTGGACTGACATTTTCAGATCTCTTTATTCTTCTTAGTCTCATCCTATTGTTTTCAGGGTGACCTTTGTTGCCCAGCCTCTTTAATTCTAGGGAGAAATGTGCTATCTTTTCCATACCATCCAGTTTTGGTATGCAGGACAGAAAGATGGAACATGGCCAGGATGGGTAATGGAGAGAGATTGCTCTTCACTCACTTCCCTGTTGGGCCAGAAGCTGCATTGACCATGGTGTGTGGGAGTGGAAATGTGTGCCTGGAGAAATACAGGCTCTGGAATGGGGTGCAGGAGCAGGGCCTGCTACAGGCAGGTAGTAACAGGCACTTTGGAGATTGGCTGTGATCCCACAAGCTGGTTTGACTGGTCCACACTGAGCTTTCCTCCAGCATGATCTTGACTGCAGGTGAGTTTTCACTCCAGGAGCATCTTTTGTCATTTTTCAATGTACATTATCACTAGTTCTCGCCTCTCTCACATTAGGTGGTGTGTCTATCCCATGCAAAATGTCATGTTTTTATTGGTTATGAGGGCTACCTCACTGCAGGCTGGGTTTGGCTTTTGCAATGCATGTAGTGCTTGTGACATAAGTGCATTGAGCAGTCACTGGGTTCAAGAAGTGGTCTAGTACTGAATTTTCATATTTCAAAGTAGAGATTCTCCCAAGGTCCTTCTTTCTCAGCTAGTGATTCCATTTTAAATTTGGGCATTCTGCCTTGTCTCCCAGTACCTGTTTCCTCCTGTAAAAAACTGTTGCTGCTTTCTTCTACAAGCTTTCAGGTGTCTAGAGATGTTTCCTCCTGAGAGAACCTGGAAAAAGCCCAGGCTCTGAAGCTGGGCTTCAGAGAACACTGTGGGTAGTGTGTGCATAGAGGCACCCCTGCCTCCAGTTTTTCTACCCCACCTGGGACAGCTTTTAGGACATTTGAAGAGCTGTTTGATGGGTAAGCACCCCAATACTTTAAATATTGTGTAAGAAAGGAGAAAAGACTCCTTGTGTGCCAGTCCTAGACTTCATAGCCTTCCCAGAAAGCCTGGCCACTTTTGTGTTATTACAATATATGAGAATTTCCTAATTCCTCCCTGTCTCAAAGCCCCTTCCCAACAAAATGATTGATTATCAAAGCTTCAGGGAAGCTTCTCCTGCACAGGGAAAGCTTTGGAGCACATCTCCAGCTAGCTCCCAAGGACTGAGCAGCAGGGCCCAGGGGGTGTGCAGTGTCCCTGCTGAGGCTCTGCAGCACACCTGCACTGCTCTGCCTCCTTTTAAGAGGACCACCAGAAGGGAGGCCAGCTCTCTGGGAGGATGCAGGAGGTTTCAGTTTTTGCAGCAGGAGAAGGAAGATCTGTAAGATTTCCTTTCTGAAGCAGGAGCATGTAAAGCAAGGAGGGGTCCTGGGAAAAAAAAAAAAAAAAAAAAAAAAAAAAAAAAAAAAGCTCTGTAAAGGTGTCTTGCTTACTAGAGAGGAAAAAACCCCTAAACCACGTTTTTCTAACTTGGTCACTCGTCTGAACAGAGCAGTTTGGCCTTTCTGTAGGAGGCTCTCGGTTGCCTTTATCCAGCCCCCAAATGCTGCCATAGAAGTTGTGCTACAGGCCCCCTCAGTGACTGCAAAGCTTTGCCTTAGCTCTCCAGAGTCAGTGTGTGTGGCTGCTGTCCCTGCCCATGGATGAGCCTTTGCCAGCAGGGATGCTGATGGCACTCTTGCTCTGCAGGCAAGGGCTTGGGCCATGGGTCTCCTTGAGCTATTTTCAGTAGCTCTCTGGCAAATTTACAGAGGAGGCAGTTTATCACAAGATCTTGAAAATTAACATTTTCATTTCTATCACCTTACCAATACTTTTTGGATCTTCATAGCAAATTTAACGTTAAAGTTTTATAAAGGGCATCTTAATAATGTGAAGTTCGTTGTAGCTGTGGATTTTTCTTTTTGTGTACCTAAATGCCTTGTTGGTGTTTCTGACTGTTTTTCCTTATCTATAACTTTTATACTGATTCACAAAAATCTGTATTTCTAAGTTAGCTTCTTTAGCTCCATTTCCCCAGGTTTCTAGTGATTTTAATTTTGCCTCATTTTCATTTGTTTAACTTTTGCATTATTACTCAGTCACTTCCAAAGCAGACATCTTGTTTACCTGGCTAGCTCTCAGACTCCTTTTTTCAGTTCACCTGTCTGGTAGTCACCTGCATCACCTCTTGGCTCATTCCCAAGTAGGTTAAGACATAGGGCTACTTCTTTCTTTTATTAGAAATGCTTTTATCTCAGTGCTAGCAACCTGCAGCCTGTGAGAAACCTATCTAGACAAATTCTCAGAGAAGAGTTGTTACTGTACCTCCCCTCTGTCTTCCTTGCTAGAACATGGTGGAGGGGAAGGAACTCAGATTTTTATCTGCAGAACTGATTTTGCTATGTGGGTCTTCCCCAGCAGGAAGACCTAACAGAAGGTAAAAGTTCCACCTTGATTTAATTCAACAACCTTGAAAAAAATGTTTCCAGCAATATAGAAAAATAGTACAGCTTTTTCAACTTACAGCTCTGTCAATATTCTGATGCTTTCAGTCAGTGCATAAATAGGCACCATGCATAAATCCCAGTGGAATTTCCTTTGCATTTAAGAAGATAAAATTATTTTTCACATCAAGGAGTTAGGAGCATTTTAAATTACTCCTTTTCATGTTCCTGGCAAGTTTGTAGAAGTGGGGTCTATTAAGTTAGGAGATCTTTGAAAGGGACACCAATAATCAAGTCAGTGCTCAATGAAACAAGGTTTTTCCCACAAATCATGACTGATATCTGTGTCATTAGTAGGGTAGCTGCCCATCTCTTATCATGATTGGCAGGTTAATAAGGGACCTGGGGCTATCTTTTCACTGCTAGCACACAACCTAACCAATTGCTTTTAAATGATTGCTAATTTGACAGAATATAAGCAGATGATGTAAAAATATCTGGAGTAATGTCTAATGCAGTTTTTACTCTTGGTATTCTGAGTGCTCTCACTTTAGAAAACAGATTAGAATGTTGGTTAATAGATTTTAAATTTTTTTTGGACACTCAGTTTTTAAAGAAAATCTTGTAGTTGTTCTTTGGTTCAATTAGGACCAAAAGAGAAGGGAGTTTTGTAATGCAATTGTCCTGTAAAGGAAAATGTTTTAAATTGGGGAGATTATGTGAGCAGACCACCTGTAGGGCATTCATAGCTCTTTTCTATAATGCTCCAAGCCATGCCTTGCTGCCTGCAGTCTGGCTAACAATGCAGGGAAAAGCTGTTTAAAAGGCTGTTCTCCCTTTTCCCTCTGGTGTTCACTAACTGTTACAAGTCTTCCTCTTAAAATAAAAAAAAAAAAAAAGTCCCATGTCCCTTTAATTGAAGAACTTTAAGGCTCCATGGTGGCCAATTGGTCTGCAACAAGAGGAACCAGGCAGCAGGGAAAGAAACTTCAGACTATACATCACGTTTGGTGAAGAGAAAAGATCAAAGTTTTCCCAAACTCAAAAGAAACCAAGTTCCCTACAGATTAACCCTATTCATTTAGCTCCTCTTAAAGGAACGATGTTCTGAGCCACTGGGCAGACAGGTAAAAAGTTCAACAATTGCCAAAGCATTCTTCTGTTAATTCAACAGCCTTCTGCTCAAATAAATTAGCTTACTCCTGACAGAAGAACAATACCTTTTCTCTTGAAAAAGGACCATATTTGATATACAAAAGTTAAGATGTTAGTTTAATCTGTTAAGAAGAGATTGATCTAACAAATCTCAACTCACTGTTCCACCATAGTACATGATCTATGAATTTAAAACATTAACCTTTTACACTTCAGTATGCATCCCAGGAAAAGCAGGTGCTTACAGAAGTGCAGACAACAGATATGAGAGGCGGGTGCACACATTCCTAAAATAACACCCGCTTTAAAAGGACACTTAACATGCCATGGGAGACGACTCTTTTGTAAAGGCTCAGTTTAAAGACACCATCATCTTTCAAAAAAGGAAAGAAGTACGCTAAGGCACCTCCCAGTTTTGGCAAACACTTTTTCAGAACAACTTGTTGAATGACTTGTTTTCTTGTGTCTACATATTTCACTTCTTTAACTGGTAATGACTGGAGCATGAATGCCGTTTATAGTTTATGGAACTACCTAAAGATACAGCATCTGGAATAACCAGGGCGGGAATAGCGGAAAAGCTTGAAAAAGTCATTTATCAAAAGTCATTTTATTGACAAAATAGAATACTCGTATTTGCTCTTACAGGGGTAGCCTCTAAACTTTTTTACAAAAAAAATTTACAGACTGTATAGCTTTGGATATATACATATTTTACATATCTGTACAAGGTAACAAATAATTATATAAATACATCCTTTAATGTAGGAAACCCGTATTTAGCTGGGGTGTAATATTAAGACATGTTTTGATTCAGTCAATATTGTAAGGCATTTGCCTGGTCATCCACATCCCAAAAACCTGCAGTCCCCAGCAGACTCCCACGTCAGGATGGGGGGGAGGAAGACCCTCCCTCCCACGAGTAAAGAGCTGCTGTTAGTCCAGAGTGACTCAGAAGCTGCTGTGCCTTGTCCTCTGCAAGACACGGGTGAGCCTCTACCCTCCTCTGCCAGCAAAATAATAAGCTGGCTCCTTGAAGTACATGCTCCCTGCATATGAATGGAGGGGAAGGAGGAGGGGGTTGGAGCCTGGGGCCTCTGCCAGCTGCATTGTTCTATACAAGCTGTGGCTAATAAGGACCATTAGGGGTTCATTAATGGCACCAAACAGTGAGGGGGCATTTTAGGCAGGCCAGTGTCCCTCATTCCCTAACCTTTGGCCTCTTTCCCCCTCCTCACACTTGAGACAGGGGCATCTGCTTGGGATAGGAGACAGAGCTGGCGGTGCCTGATCTCCACGTCAGGCCGGTGCTGACATCGCTGTAGAGGGAGCCACCACCTCCGGCCCCAAGTCCTCCTGCCGTGGTGATTACTGCCTGTCCACCTGCTCCTGCCCCTGTGCTCCCAGCCACGGCAGCACCTTTGCTGGCCCAGCAGCAGCGAGTGCAGAGGGCCCTCCAGGATTCAAGAGTTTTGCCAGACCAGACCCAGACACCGGAGGTGATGCCCACCACCAGGCACATGAAGTACTTGAGCATGAAGACGGCATAGTCAGGGCGGCGGGCCTGGTCTGGCTGCTGGTCACGCAGGCAGGGGCAGTTGTGCGTGGCCTCCCAGCGGGGCCGGTTGTGCTGCTCGTAGAAGAGGCAGGCAACCACGCTGGCAGCTGGCACAGTGTAGAGCACAGTGAAGAGTCCCAGGCGTATCATCAGCTTCTCCAGCTTGTGGGTCTTGGTGGGGCCACCCTGCTGCTTGATGACGCTGCGGATACGGAAGAGCGAGACGAAGCCAGCGAGCAGGAACATGGAGCCGATGGCCAAGTAGATGAGCAGCGGTGCCAGCACGAAACCCCGTAAGTTCTCCAGGCTCTGGTTGCCCACGTAGCAGATGCCAGCCACCGGGTCCCCGTCCACAGAACTGAGTGCCAGAACAGCGATGGACTTGACGCTGGGGAGCAGCCAGGCGGCCAGGTGGAAATACTGTGCGTAGCCGGCGATGGCCTCGTTGCCCCACTTCATGCCTGCGGCCAGGAACCAGGTGAGGGAGAGGATGACCCACCAGATGGAGCTGGCCATGCCGAAGAAGTAGACGAGCAGGAAGACCACGGTGCACAGCGCCGGGCCGGTGCTCTCGTACCGCACGTGCTCGGCCACCGCCAGCTCCGGCTGCAGCTCGGCC